>NC_053024.1:7904193-7979859 GCF_003073215.2 Triticum urartu
GCAGTTGGTTAATCGCATTCTCCGGTACATAAAGGGGACCCTGGACCTCAGCTTGCACCTCTCGAGCTCCTCCTCTACAGCACTTACTGCATACTCTGACGCAGATTGGGCTGGGTGCCCTGACACGCGCCGCTCTACGTCTATCTTGGTGACAACCTTGTCTCTTGGTCGTCCAAACGTCAGACTACAGTGTCTCGCTCCAGTGCCGAGGCGGAGTATCGCGCGGTTGCTCATGTTGTTGCTGAGTGTTGTTGGATTCGTCAGCTTCTTGGGGAGCTTCATCACCCTCTGACGTCTGCCACTGTTGTCTTCTGTGACAACGTTAGTACTGTCTACATGGCTTCTAATCCGGTCCAGCATCGTCGTACTAAGCACATTGAGATTGATATCCACTTCGTCCGGGAGAAGGTATGCTGACATCATGACAAAAGGATTGCCCTCACAACTCTTCTCTGAGTTTCGTTCCAGCTTATGCTTGCTTCCGTACGACGCACAAGCTGAGGGGGGATGTTAAAGTATTCCTTTTGTCTATATTTCATGTAATAGGAAACTAGCACAATATCCCACCGAATATTACTGTATGATTCGGTTGAGGATTTGCTTTGATTCACCTTGACTAGCAAGGCATGTAATCCTATATATTGTGAATACAAGGACCGCCCCAAGTGTGGCGTGAATCACACAAATTCTACTTTGTTTCTGTTCTCACATATTCACAGAAACAGTGAGAAACTGAGACAGTCATGCTGAAAAGTAGTAGTATTATGTGGTAAATGATTTCAGGAAACCTGTTAAAAAGGTGGGATCTTTGTGTTGGCTTTCACTGGCTATATGCATCATAGAGCTTCTGATCTGCATCAAGTTTGGACACGGTGAGTGCCTCTCCAGTTTCTCGGTGCTCGCAAGAACTAGCATTTGCCTCCTAGCAAGCTGCTGACCACGTCGCTGGCTTCTGAAGCAGGTCTCTTCCCATGCCGTCGTGGCTGATCATATTCTCGACGACCAGTGGCGGAGCTAGCACTGTATTAAGCCTGAGGCAAAGCTAGCTTGAGCGATGAACATTTATGATTTCTGTACTTTCTGTGAAGAAATTACAAGGGGTGTTGTTACTAGGCCTAGGGCTATAGCTATAGCTGCCCAAGGCCTGTCTCCGCCACTGTGGCCGCTTTTCTTACGACGTTCCTTTTTGTGTGGACATGGAAAATTTACTGAATAATGATAAGAAAAAGGTTGTGATTGCGCGACCATAGCCATTGTTTCTTCGGGCCACACGATTCTTTTGCCCTCCAATTCAATATTGTCGTGTAAATGTCCATTCAAATTCTGTACATGTAGCAGTGGCCATTGATCCATTAGAAAGTTTATTACGTTGATCCACCGGCAAAAGCAAGCCCCCTTCTCGACTATGAAACTCTGAAATTCATTTGGTGTGACCTACTTCTTTTTGTTTTCACCGAGTTTGGGTTGCTCGCTTTCCATAGATTTTATTCAGAACTTTTTGTGATTTTTTTCTTCAATGTCGATAAAATCACTTACACCTACCCATGAATTTTAGTCATATTATTCATTAGCTTGCATTTTTCACACACACACACACACCGCGTATTATAAAATTATTTGTGGAATGTAATTTTTGTTCTCGTGGCTTTAAAAAATGTTTGTACATTTCAAAAAAATGTTTCTGCCATTGAAAGAATGGTTACATGTTTTAAAAAATGTCCGTGCAGTGTAAAAAAAATGTTTGCACAAATTTAAAGAAAATTTTGCACCATTGAAAAAATGTGCATGACATTTAAAAATATTCACATGTTCATGACATTTTGAAAAATGAAAAAAATTGTTCAACGTGTATTTGAAAAAAGGTTCATAGTGTAAAAAAAATTGTTTGCACAAATTTAAAGAAAATTTTGCACCATTGAAAAAATGTTCATGGCATTTAAAAATATTCACATGTTCATGAAATTTTGAAAAATGAAAAAAAATGTTCAACGTGTATTTGAAAAAAGGTTCATCATGTATTTTAAAAGACCATCCTTATTTCCTAAAGAAGTTAATATTGAACGTCACTTCTTATTAAAACTTATAATGGTATTACAAGTTACAAAGATCAAATATCAACATATTATTATCTAGGCCGATGACTAGTATTTGATGACTGAAGAAGACACCGTAAATTGTAATGTTATGGCCGTGTGGGAGACTGGGAGTAGACTCACCCGTAAAAAAGAAAAAGAAAAAGACCGGGACTGGGAGTAGAGTCGCCTATGTAGAATGGTATATCAACTACTGTCACGGTTGCTTTTGGCTGTACTGTGAGCTGTCTTGAGCGCGTATCCCGGTCTTGTCCATCTGAAGTGGCTTTTCTTTTTTCTCTCATCTTCCTTTCGTCTCAGATTGTACGCTACTTGGCACCATCACACATCTTCTCTTCTTTCCAGAATCTTTTTGTCATTGATTTTGTTAGTCGCTCGCTAAGTTTTATTAGTCATTGATCTAATTTTGGAGGCCTTGTCGAGAAGAAAACGGGATAGTGCAAAGGTGCCCAAAATCAGATTAACAAACTAAAAGTAAATAATTTTGTCATTTATTTCGGGCGACAGCAACATTGATCTTGTCTCTTAACAGTTAGAAAATGATATATGCACGCAAGTTGCGTGCATAGATCAACGACTAGTACTGTAATGGTGATTGAAGGGGACATTGCAAATTGTAATGTTGTGACCCTGTGGAAGACTAGGGAGTAGACTCGCCAAAAAAGAAAGAAAGAATGGTATACCAACTTTTCTCACGACAGTTGCTTTCACCTGTCTCATGGCCTGCTTTTTGGTCTCACATTGTATTGTACGCTGTGCTCCACATGGGGGGTGATATTCTGGGTCTCTTTCAACTTCTTCCGTTCACAGCCGGGCATCGAGAAGGCTACAGAGTGTCTATTCATGGCGTTATGTTATTATCAGACGAGGAGAGCGCATCTCTTTGGCCAAAGAATCGTCGCAAGGTTTATTCACAGCCACACATGCTCCCCTTTATTTCAATGTCGAACTTTCTCCTCTACGGAGAAGTTTCTATGAAATAGATGTGTTTATTATCATCATTAGCTAGCCAGTGGATGAATGGAGGAAAGGAGAGGAGAGGATGCCTCCAAGGACTAGAGTTCAACGGTAAGCGCTAGTGGACACCCGTCTATTTGTCATAACCGGGCTTGGTTTGTGACAATGACATAGCGCGTAGGAGGATGAACGCGGCCCAATTGCCACAGGGTGGGCCAGGCCGACGACTGGGAGTCCTTCTCTCTACTACTACTGTACACATTTTTTTTTTGAATATTTGAATCTACCTTCTTCTCTCTTGTTTTACCCGTTACTTCCAGTGTAGATTCATCTGTACCCATCAGCTCTATTAAATCGAACGACCTGTGTCACTCGGATTCGCCACCCAACCCGTTCCCGCCAAACCTGAAAACAAGTCGCCCTTCTAGAGACTCCACAACCCACGGTAGGCTCCAGACTTCACATGTACACCGTATCTCCCGCGCCATCGCGTTGGAGCCGTGGAGGCATGGAGTGTGCCATCTGCCGGCGTGTGCGGCAGTGGCTGCTGGATTTGGACGCCGCCATGCTTCCTGATAACGACTGGGCTAGGCGAGCGCGACTGTAGGATTGTCGGGTCGTGCACAGTGTCGGCGGCATGGCAGTCCGGCCGTCGGGCCGGCGGCGCGGTGGCACTCCGCTCCGCTCGATTGTCTTTTTTTTTGGGGAACTCGCTCGACAGCCAGTACCAGGGAGCTGATTTTTTTTAGACAGCCAGGGAGCTGATCTGATGTTGGCATTTCTTAGTAGGGCTTCATACAGTTGGCCCAGTTCCAACTGTCAGCCCAAAACCATATTTTAGCCTAGCTGGTAAGGCAGGACGTAGAAGGTCGAGTGGTATTTCTCAACTCCCTCAAAAAAATGAGTGGTATTTCTAAAAAAAAAAAGGTCGAGCGGGTACCTCTCAAATATAATCAAAAGGTGTTTCTAAAAAAATGTCGAAAGGTAAAAAAATGTTAAGTGGACCGGCTTTTCTCACATTTTTGCATGAATTTTACGATGCTACCATTCATTTACATGTATATGTATATATGGACTGATACATACCCATTTTTTCGCAAAAATATTGGATATGCATGGTGTAGAATGCATTATATTCCATCTGCGTCCAAGTGATGTAGAATGCATGGAGATGATTAATTTTTTGATATTTTTTCATCTCATGATGTGATTTACCGTTTTGAGATATTAACAACAAGTTTGTCAACTAAGTGTTTAACCAAAATTACTCTTTACATGTTTTGAAAATAAAAGAAAATCAAATTTGTTCATGAACATTATAACTCGGCAAGAGGTTGCGAAGTTAAAACTCCATATAAAAAGTGCTTCATTTATATTTAAAATTTTCTTCTTCTATGAAAATTTTAATTAAGAACACGTGCTTTCGACTAGTAATAATAATAAAAGGACGCATCATCGTCTTGGATTACAAATCATGTATTTTACATAAATGTAAATTGTAAACCGACTCGAGCCCATGTAATCCTACCTTGCGTCCACCTACATGGGCTCGAATCGTAGGCAAATTTATGCTTCAAGAGATACTTGTGTTCTCCAAGGCGATGCCATATGACGATGCTGATGCCATACGACGATGCTGATTCCAGTTCACTACACAAGTATCTCTTGAAGCATAAATTTGCCTACTAAAATATCTTCCATTTCTACGCAGAATTTCAACACAATCCTATTTTTTTAAACACGGTATAGAAACAAACGCTCATATATATGCACATACACTCACCCTTATGGACACACGCACGCACACTTATCCCTATGAGTACATCCGAAAGACAGAGTCGACACATCATTTTAAGATTGACGAAGTTCCCACAGACGCTTTCATAGTCCACGGAAACGTCTCCTCGCACTAAACGCACATCGGCGGAAGGCCTGAAATAAATACAGAAAAGTACGAGCACCAGTAAGTGTAGGACTTGAACTCTGGTGGACTGGGATACCACTGTCCTCCTAACCATCGAACCACATGTTGGTTCGCAACCACCCCATTTCTACCTAACTATTGGAGTGTTCTTCTACTCTGATAATTCTATGTGATTTTTCAGCATAATTCTTGATGGTGTCTACTTGGAACAACTTGCTCTTTGTGAATACCTTGATCCAAGGACTAAGAATACCTACCATCCACCATGTACTCTCTCACCATTGGAGGAGGAGACCGTTGAACGACAGACGTCGAAGCTACTGCCTTGTTTGTATCCCTCTTCTTCATAAGCGGCACCACTCCTCCCACTATTTCCTAATGAAGAAGGCGAGATAGTGGCCTCCCGATCATCATCATCATCGTCATCGTGAATAGGTATCACCATAAACTCTAGCTCTCTTACGAAGCAACCATCAATACAATCTAAAAAGGAAGGAAGTGGGGTATTACCTCATCTTAATGGCATGAATTTCATCTCGAGGGCCTGGACATGGAAAAATCATCGTCTCATGTACACCCATCTAGATTCTCTTTGCGTATGCTGCCACATATTTGCTATCGCTACACCAACAGTTTGGGATCATAATTTTGATGGGATTCGCAGCAAGGAAAACAATTTTTTTTCCTATGAGAGAACGAATAAACCCAAGATCCAATCTACTAGATGGTAGCACGAGTGGGAAAAGGTCTACATACCCTTGTAGAACACACACGTTTAACGATCTAATGCTCGTGGGTGATGCAGTTGTACTTTTGTCGGATCAATCCGATGTAGCACCGCATGAACGATGCCTTTGCATTGAACACACGTGCGGCTTGATACAGAATGCAAGGGGGGGGGAGGTGGATGAGATCTATCTTGGCAGCATGACGATGTGGTGGTGGAAGTATGGCGGAAATCCGACAGAGCTTCGCTAAGAACTCCGCGGATGAGGGACGTATGGAACGAGAGGGATGCGGCAAGCAACCGGACACCGATGCTGCGGCCAACCCCTCCCTCCTCTATTTATAGGCGTGGGGAGGAGTCTTGGAACCTCCTCCAAGCCTCCAGGGGTTGCGCACCAAGGGGGGGGGGGATATCCTCCTTTCCCCCATTGACCGTGATCCCTCCTTTTTAGGGATCTTGATCTTATCGATTCAGGATTTGATCCTAGTCCTTTTAGGAGGGGATTTTGGTGCGCATGGACCAGAGGTGTGGTGCCTTGGCCCACCACCCACTTCCATGTGGGTCCCACCCCGCTACCTTCTAGAACCTTCCATGTGCAATACCGAAATATCCCAAACTTTTACGGTAACCCTGAAATACTTTCCATATATGTTTTGTTTGTCTTCGGACCATTCGGAAGCTCCTCATGATCTCCGCGATAGACTCTGAATCAAAATTTTATAACACCATCTTATTATCTCATCAAAACCTGTCGACATCGGACGTTAAGTGTGCGACCCTACGGGTTCGAGAATACGTAGGCATGATCAAGACTCCTCTTCGATCAATAACCAATAGCGGGACCATGGATGCCCATAATAGTGCCCACATATTCCACGAAGATTCTTATCGGTGGAAGAACGATGTCAAGGATTCAGGTAATCCTGTATACAGTTCCGTTTGTCTAGCGGTATGTTACTTGCCTGAGATTCGATCATTGGTATCACCATACCTAGTTCAATCTCTTTACCGGCAATTTCTATTTACTCGTTCAGTAATACAATATCCCCGTGACCAAACACATTAGTCACATGCCGCCAAGCTACTTAGGATGTTATATTACCGAGAGGGCCGAGGTTAACTCTTCATTACATGGAGTGACAAATCCCAGTCTAGATCCATGCAACCCAACTAGTATCTTCTGAGATACCTGAAGATCACCTTTATGATCATCCAGTTACTAAGTGACGGTTGATTCCCACAAAACATTCTGTCGGTACTAGAGAGTGACATGATCTCATGGTCCAAGAATAGATACTTGACACTAGGAAAGTTATAGCAATTTTTAAACTAAGCAACATGATCAGATGCTAAGATTATGATTGGGCCTGTCCATCACATCATTCTCCTAATGGTATAACCTCGTTATTAAATGAAAACTCATGTCCATGGTTAGAATACTTTAACCATTTTTAATCAAGGAGCCAGTCTAGTAGAGGCTTGATGACCCACAAGTATAGGGGATCTATCGTAGTCCTTTCGATAAGTAAGAGTGTCGAACCCAACGAGGAGCAGAAGGAAATGATAAGCGGTTTTCAGCAAGGTATTCTCTGCAAGTGCTGAAATAAGTGGTAACATATAGTTTTGTGATAAGATAATTTGTAACGAGCAACAAGTAACAAAAGTAAATAAAGTGCAGCAAGGTGGCCCAATCCTTTTTGTAGCAAAGGACAAGCCTGGACAAACTCTTATAATAGGAAAAGCGCTCCCGAGGACACATGGGAATATCGTCAAGCTAGTTTTCATCACGTTCATATGATACGCGTTCGGTACTTTGATAATTTGATATGTGGGTGGACCGGTGCTTGGGTGCTGTTCTTACTTGAACAAGCATCCCTCTTATGATTAACCTCTATTGCAAGCATCCGCAACTACAACAAAAGTATTAAGGTAAACCTAACCATAGCATGAAACATATGGGTCCAAATCAGCCCCTTACAAAGCAACGCATAAACTAGGGTTTAAGCTTCTGTCACTCTAGCAACCCATCATCTACTTATTACTTCCCAATGCCTTCCTCTAGGCCCAAATAATGGTGAAGTGTTATGTAGTCGACGTTCACATAACACCACTAGAGGCTAGACAACATACATCTCATCAAAATATCAAACGAATACCAAATTCACATGACTACTAATAGCAAGACTTCTCCCTTGTCCTCAGGAACAAACGTAACTACTCACAAAGCATATTCATGTTCATAAGCAGAGGAGTATTAATATGCATAAAGGATCTGAACATATGATCTCCCACCAAATAAACCAACTAGCATCAACTACAAAGAGTAATCAACACTACTAGCAACCTACTAGCACCAATCCCGGACTTGGAGACAAGAATTGGATACAAGAGATGAACTAGGGTTTTGAGATGAGATGGTGCTGATGAAGATGTTGATGGAGATTGCCCTCTCCCGATGAGAGGAGCGTTGGTGATGACGATGGCGATGATTTCCCCCTCCCGGAGAGAAGTGTCCCCGACAGAACAGCTCTACCGGAGCCCTAGATTGGTTCCGCCAAGGTTCCGCCTCGTGGCGGCGGAGTCTCGTCCCGAATGGTTGCTTCCTATTTTTTTTCTCGACGAAAGACTTCATATAGCAGAAGATGGGCATCGGAGAGCCACTAGGGGGCCCATGAGGTAGGGGGCGCGCCCTAGGGGGGGGGGCGCCCCCCACCCTCGTGGACAGGGTGTGGGCCCCTGGCCTTCATCTTTGGCGAGGATTTTTCATTATTTATTATAAGATATTCTGTGGAGTTTCAGGACTTTTGGAGTTGTGCAGAATAGGCCTCTGTTATTTGCTCCTTTTCCAGCCTAGAATTCCAGCTGCCGGCATTCTCCCTCCTTATGTAAACCTTGTAAAATAAGAGAGAATAGCCATAAGTATTGTGACATAATGTGAAATAACAACCCATAATGCAATAAATATCGATATAAAAGCATGATGCAAAATGGACGTATCAACTCCCCCAAGCTTATACCTCGCTTGTCCTCAAGCGAAAGTCGATAACAGTAAACATGTCCCCCATGTTTAGAGGTAGAGGCGTCGATAAAAAATAAAATACGGACATGAAGGCATCATGATTATTCTCATAACAGCAACATATATAGATATTGTCATATGATTACTTACGTTCAAGTGATGATCTATTCACAATGCAAAAGTATGAATCAGTAACCTTATTGAGAACCAACAAACTATAACCTCAGTCATTGAAACAATTGCAATTTATCATAACATCAGAAAGAGTCTATGTCAGAGCTTAAAAAGCAAGTCCACATACTCAACTATCATCTAGACCTTCATAATTGCTAACACTCACGCAATACTTGTGGTTATGAAGTTTTAATCGGACATAGAGAAAGATAGGGACTTATAGTTTCGCCCCACAACCTTTTACCTCAAGGGTAATGTCAACAATAATAACTCATGCTCCCCTACATCCAATTAGATATATATATATATATATATATATATATATATCAGAATCTTTCCAACATACTGTGCTTGCCAAAGGATAAAATGAAAAAGGAAAGGTGAAGATCATCATGACTCTTGCATAAGGTAGAAGATAATAATAAAAGATAGGCCCTTCGCAGAGGGAAGCAGAGGTTTCTATGTGCTTTTATGGTTGGATGCATAAAATCTCAATGCGAAAGAATGTCACTTTATATTGCCCCTTGTGATATGAACCTTTATTATGCAGTCCGTCGCTTTTATTACTTCCACATCACAAGATCGTATAAAGCTTATTTCTCCCACACCAATCAATCATACATATTTAGAGCAATTTTTATTGCTTTGCACCGATGACAACTTACTTGAAGGATCTTACTCAATCCATAGGTAGATATGGTGGACTCTCATGGCAAAACTGGTTTAAGGGTTTTGGAAGCACAAGTAGTATTTCTACTTGGTGCTGAGAATTTGGCTAGCATGAGGGGGAAAGGCAAGCTCAACATGTTAGAGGATCCATGACAACATACTTTATCTCAGATATAAGAAAACATAACCCATTACGTTGTCTTACTTGTCCAACATCAACTCTTTAGCATGTCATATTTTAATGAGGGCTCCCAACCATAAAAGATGTCAATAATAGTATATTTATATGTGAAACCTCTCTTTCCTTATTACTTCCTATTAATTGCAACGATGACCAAAGCTATGTTTGCCAACTCCCAACAACTTTCAATCATCATACTCTTTCTATATGAAGTCATCACTTTCAATAAGAACAATATGAACCCTTTGTTTCTTTTTATTCTTTTTCTCTTTTCTTTTATTCACTCAAGATCATGGCAAAATAATCAAGCCCTTGACTCAACACTAGTCTTTATTATATAGCTCACGGACTCGATTACATAGAGAGATCATAAAGCAAAACTCAAAACTAGATCATGCCATAAACTTTATTCTACTAGATCAAGATACTACTAATAGGATCGAACTAATAAAAACGGTAAAGATAAGAGTTGTGATGGTGATACGATACCGGGGCACCTCCCCCAAGCTTGGCAGTTGCCAAGGGGAGTGCCCATACCCATGTGATTATGTCTCCTTTGTCGGTGAAGAAGGTGGAGGTGTTGTTGAATTAGTTGATGGCATAGACTTCTCCCTTAATTTGCGTTTGAGGACAGCATTTTGATCCCTCAGATCATCAATCTTCCACTCCAGGGTTAATATCTTTTTGCATAGGTCCTGCTTATTTTCCTGCAAGAGACGAAAAGGGATAAACTCGAACTTTGGTTTCTTTACCCTATCAGGGAGACTTGACGTTTTGAACTCCACGTGCATGTCCCCAGGTTGAGGTAATGGGGCTTCATCTTCATCAGAGCTCGTCTCCTCCTTCCCCTTGGGTTCATAGTCCTCTTCTTCTTCCGTGGTCCAACCATCGTGCTCCACATCTCCATAGACCTTAGGATTGGCTAAGTAATCATCCACATAGCTTTCTCCTTCCGAATCCTGGGAAGACATGTTGATCTAATCTGCAACGGGATAGCTCGAAACAAAAACAGAGGATATTTGCGTGATACGGGATTCAAAACCTTCGGGAGAATATATAGTGAATTTTTACCGACCAAAATACGTATCGTGCAAGAAAACGGAGTCCGGAAGGCACACGAGGTGCTCACGAGGAGGGGGGCGCGCCCAGGGGGGTAGGGCGCGCCCACCACCCTCGTGGGGGCCCTCGTGTCCTTCCCGGACTGCCACTTATTTTTCTATTTTTCTAAACATTCCAAAACGGAGAATTATTGCCTTAGAAATTGTTTTGGTGTCGGTTTACTTACCGTACCACATACCTATTCCTTTTCGGAGTCTGAAACGTTCTAGAAAGTGTCTCTTATGTATTCCTCCAGGGTTACGGTTTCAATAATATTGGTTTCAACATTTATGGGATTACCTGAGATATAATGTTTAATTCTTTGACCGTTTACCACCTTCGGATTTGTGCCTTCGAAGTTGTTGATTTTTATGGCACCGGAACGATAGACCTCCTCGATGACGTAGGGGCCTTCCTATTTGGAGAGAAGTTTTCCTGCAAAAAATCTTAAACGAGAGTTGTATAGCAATACATAATCACCTACGTTAAACTCACGCTTTTGTATCCTTTTTTCATGCCATCTTTTAACTTTTTCTTTAAACAACTTGACATTTTCATAAGCTTGGATCCTCCATTCATCAAGTGAGCTAATATCAAATAACCTCTTCTCACCGGCAAGTTTGAAATCATAATTGAGCTCTTGAATAGCCCAATATGCCTTATGTTCTAGTTCGAGAGGTAAATGACATGCTTTTCCATATACCATTTTATACGGAGACATACCCATAGGATTTTTATATGCAGTTATATAGGCCCATAATGCATCATCAAGTTTCATGGATCAATTCTTCCTAGATCTATTAACAGTCTTTTGCAAAATTAATTTGAGCTCTCTATTGCTCAATTCTACTTGACCACTAGACTGTGGGTGATAAGGATATGCAATTCTATGATTAACATCATACTTAGCAAGCATTTTACGGAAGCACCATGAATAAAGTGTGAACCACCATCAGTCATCAAATATCTAGGGACTCCAAACCTCGGAAAAATAACTTCTTTAAGCATCTGATAGAAGTGTTATGATCAGCACTACTAGTTGGAATAGCTTCTACCCACTTAGTAACGTAATCAACAACAACTAAAATATGTGTATATCCATTGGAGGCAGGAAAAGGTCCCATATAATCAAAGCCCCAAACATCAAATGGTTCAATAACAAGTGAATAATTCATAGGCATTTCTTGACGTCTACTAATATTACCAATTCTTTGACATTCATCACATGACAAGACAAACTTACGGGCATCCTTGAAGAGAGTAGGCCAATAAAAACCGGATTGCAATACCTTATGTGCAGTTCTATCTCCAGCGTGGTGTCCTCCATAAGCTTCGGAGTGACACTTGCGTAGGATCTGTTCCTGTTCATGCTCAGGTACACAACGTCTAATAACACCATCTACTCATTCTTTATAAAGATGTGGGTCATCCCAAAAGTAATGTCTCAAATCATAGAAAAACTTCTTCTTTTGTTGGTATGTGAAGCTAGGTGGTATGAATTTAGCAACAATGTAATTAGCATAATCAGCATATCATGGAGTACTATGAGAAGTACTTATAACATTTAATTGCTCATCGGGAAAGCTATCATCAATAGGTAGTGGGTCATCAAGAACATTTTCTAACCTAGATAAGTTGTCTGCAACGAGGTTCTCAGCTCCTTTTGTATCAACAACGTGCAAATCAAATTCTTGTAGCAAGAGAACCCATCTAATAAGTCTAGGTTTAGCATCTTTCTTTTCCATCAGATATTTAAAGCAGCATGATCAATGTGAATTGTTACTTTAGAATCGACAATATAAGGTCTGAACTTATCACAAGCAAATACAACTGCTAAAAATTCTTTTTCAGTAGTAGCATAGTTTCTTTGAACATTGTCTAGAGTCTTACTAGCATAATGGATAACATTTAATTTCTTATCAGCTCTTTGCCCTAGAACAGCACCTACATCATAATCACTAGCATCACACATAATTTCAAAAGGTAAATTCCAATCAGGTGGCTGAACAATAGGTGCAGAGACTAATGCTTTCTTAAGTATTTCAAATGCTTCTACACAATCATCATCAAAGACAAATGGTATATCTTTTTGTAATAAATTAGTCAGAGGCCGAGAAATTTTTGAGAAGTCCTTAATGAACCTCCTATAAAATCCGGCGTGACCAAGGAAACTTCTTATACCTTTGATGTCCTTGGGACATGGCATCTTCTCAATAGCATCAACCTTGGCTTTATCTACTTCAATACCTCTTTCAGAAACTTTATGCCCCAAGACAATACCTTCATTAACCATAAAGTGGCACTTTTCCCAATTCAAGACAAGATTAGTTTCTTCACATCTCTGCAAAACTCGATCAAGATTGCTCAAACAATCATCAAAAGAGGATCCATAGACAGAAAAATCGTCCATGAAAACCTCACAAATCTTTTCACAAAAGTCAGAGAATATAGCCATCATGCATCTTTGAAAGGTAGCAGGTGCATTACATAGACCAAAAGGCATACGTCTATAAGCAAAAGTACCAAAAGGGCATGTAAAGGTAGTCTTTGATTGATCTTTAGCCGACACAGGTATTTGAGAGAAACCAGAATAGCCATCTAGAAAGCAGTAATGTGTATGTTTGCATAATCTTTCTAGCATTTGATCAATAAAAGGTAAGGGGTAATGATCTTTCTTAGTAGCTTTATTTAATTTGCAGAAATCAATTACCATCCTATAACCTGTAATAATTCTTTGTGGAATCAATTCATCTTTATCATTAGGAACAACAACAATACCTCCCTTCTTAGGGACACAATGGACAGGACTTACCCACTGACTATCAGCAACGGGATAAATTATACCTGCCTCCAGAAGCTTTAGTATTTCTTTTATTACCACTTCTTTCATTTTAGGATTCAGACGTCATTGAGGATCACGAACTGGTTTGGCATCTGCTTCCAAATTTATTTTATGTTGACATAGAGTGGGACTAATGCCCTTAAGATCATCAAGAGTATATCCAATAGCAGCACGGTGCTTCTTCAGAGTTTTCAATAATCTTTCTTCTTCATGCTCTGAAAGGTTAGCACTAATAATAACATGGTATATCTTCTTTTCATCAAGATAAGCATATTTAAGATTGTCAGGCAACGGTTTAAGCTCAAACACGGGATCACCCTTGGGTGGAGGAGGATCCCCTAAGATTTCAATAGGCAAGTTGTGTTGCTGAATAGGTTCCTGTTTAAAGAATACTTCATATATTTCCCTTCTTTCATTCATAAACATATCATTTTCATGGTGTAAGTGCATCTAGTGCCACCCCTAGTTGGTTTTGGAGTATTGACAAATTTGGTTGAGGGACTAATGTGTTTGTGAGAATTGCAGGATAACACAGATAGTAGTCCCTCATTGATTCGGGTTACCTACCGGAGATGACCCCTAAAAATGTATGAAGACATTGACGACAATGGTGGTATGTGAAGATATTCATATTGAAGACTATGACATGAGAAGACATTCAGTGAAGACTATGGAGCGCGAAGACTGAGTCGTCTCGTTGTTTCTTTTTCTTCTTTGTTGAGACATAGGAACCACCGTACTGTTAAGTGGGGTCCAAGTGAACAAAGTCAGAATGACTGAAGTGATGCTCACCCCAAATCCTATGTCTTCGAGCGCAGACAATGAGAGCAAATCTTATCCAGAGCTGGATGAGTCAGCTTTGCTTGTAGCCCAAGTAAAGTTGCCGTGTGTGTTTGAAATCTGACCGTTGGAACACGTGTCAGTTCTTTAGTAACCCAGGGTCATTTCGGACATATCAGGTAGGGTTGCCTAGTGGCTATAAATAGCCCACCCCCTACACCATTAATTGGTGGCTGCTCAGAGTTAGTGCACGGCTTTTGTCGTTTGAGAGCAACCCACCTCGAAGCCTTTGAGAGAGAGAAATCCTTGCGAGGACAAAGCCCAAACACCCAGAGCCAAAGAGTGTTAGGCATCACTGAAGTCTTTCTGTCTGCGTGACCTGAAGACTTATTACACTTGAGGACTGTGAATCCTCCAGCCGGTTAGGCGTCGCGTTCTGAGCATCCAAGAGTCATTGTGGATTGCCGGTGAACGAAGTCTGTGAAGGTTTGGAAGTCTACCTTGAAGACTTACCAGAGTAATTGGGTGAGGACTGGGTGTCCTTAGCTCAAGGGGAATAAGGTGAAGATGCGGTCTTCTGAGTTGAATCTCAGCCTCCCTAACCAGACGTACAGTTGTCACAGCAACTGGAACTGGTCCAACAAATCCTATGTCCTCAACAAGTGACTGGTTCTATCCTCTCCCTCTCTATACTTAGAATTTGTCTTCGTGAAGTCCTTGCATGTTTGCTATACCTGTTTGACTTCACTGCTTGACTACTATTGTTGTTTGGCTTCATACCCTCTTCCATCCTGATCCTTACTACTAAGCTGCTATTAGTCTTCGTACTTTCACGTTATTGCATACTTGACTATGGCTTGCTTAGTGTAGTTTATCTTCCGCTGCATATCAATAAGGTCATTTCTATTGTTTGTCTTCGAAACTTCCATGTTTTGAAGACTTTCATAAAAATCGCCTATTCACCCCCCCTCTAGTCGATAACTAGCACTTTCAATTGGTATCAGAGTAAGGTACTCCCTTGTTCTGTGTGATTCGGTCTAACCACCTGGAGTTTTAGCTATGTCGACTGCAGGGATAATCAAAGTCTCCGCTGCTTGCCCCATCTTCGATGGAACTGAATATCCTTACTGGAAGAATAAGATGCGCATGCATCTTGAAGCCATTGATGTCGACCTCTGGTATGTCGTCAAGAACGGCGTTCCCAAGACTGGTGAAGGTGTCACTCCTGCTGATGTCAAGAAGTTCATTCAACTGGATTCTACATCCAAGAACATCATCTGTGGTCATCTGACCAAAGGACAGTATGGCCGTGTGAGTGCTCTGGAAACATCGAAGCTAGTCTGGGACTGGCTATCCAAGGTCAACGAAGGCGTCTCAACCTAGAGAGATCAAAGGATCAGTGTTCTTCGCAACCTCTTCAACCGCTTCAAGAGAAACGACAATGAAAATGTCCAGCTCACGTTTGATCGCCTCACCGACATCACAAATGAGCTTCATGCTCTCGGCGCCACTGAGATTACCAAGCATGAAATCGTCAAGACACTACTGAGATCACTTGACAACTCCTTTGACACCCTTGCCCTCATGATACAAGAACGCCCTGACTTCAAGACACTCGATCCGTCTGATATACTTGAGAGGCTCAACACACATGAGTTCCAGCTTTCTGAGAAAAGAGATATCTATGGTCCCAACTATGGCCGAACTCGCGCTTTGAAGGCAAAAATTGTTTCCTCATCTGAAGAAGAATCTGACTGCAGTTCTGATGATCCTGAAGACATTGGAAAGGAACTTGCTATGCTTGTGAAGAAGTTCCAGAAGTTCACTAAGAAGAAGGGCTTCAGAAAGTCTTCACGATCCAGCTCAAGAAATAATGAAGCTTCCACTCATGACTACAAGAAGAGAACATGTCACAAGTGCAAGAAACCTGGACACTATATCTCTGAGTGTCCACAGTGGGACAATGAGAAGAAGAAGAAGAGCAAGGAATATGATTCTGATGACAAGAAGAAGAAGAAATCTTCAAAGTCTTCTTCCAAGTCCTCATCAAAGTCTTCATCTCATAAGAAGAGCTCATCTGGCAAGGCTCGTGCTTTTGTTGGCAAGGAGATGGATTCACAGGAGGAGTCTGCTTCTGAGGAGGCGGAGGTGGAGTCTGAGGAGGAGTCCGACCCTGGCGTTGCAAGTCTGGCTCTAGCCACAACCTATGTTGCCAAGTCCATCTTCAACACTGAAGACAATGACTTCCACACCAACGCTGAAGCTGATGACAAGGACGACCCTGCTCCCACCTACTGCTTCATGGCACGTGGTGACAAGGTAAAATCACGTGATGCTGACTTTCAAACATCAAGTGAAGATGACTCTGATTGTTAATCCAAACCCAGCTACAAAACACTTGCTAAAATTGTAACTGAACAACAAAAAGCTATGGAACATACTCAAAAACTGTTAGACAAAAGCGATGACCTATTGGACGCGGGAATGACACGTTCACAATCCTTAGTTGAAGACATAAAAAATCTTCATGCTAAGTACCAAGAACTTGAAAGTCGTCATGAAACGCTCTCAACCACTCATGAAAAGCTCTCCTATGATTATCTTCAAAGGAAGCAAGAGCTTGAGAAATTAAGAGCGGCTCATGAAGATCTTCAAAAAGAGAATGAGTCACTTCACACTCAACAGATCAGTCCCGCTCAGGATGGATTTGAACCACCATGTCTAAAATGCCTTGAGCGTGACAACGCTACCTCCGTTGCTGAATGTTATACTGCTGCTACTGTTGCACTGTCTTCAACTACTGATGTGGTAACTAACCCCTCTGCGGAGGATACCACTACTATTGCTGATGAAAATGCTAGGTTGAAGACATTGCTTGAAACAGGGATGTATAAAAGTCTAAAAGGGCATCAAACACTTTGCGATGTCCTCAAAAAGCAGATTCTGAACCGAAACCCTAGGAAAGAGGGTGTTGGGTTCAAGAGGAAAATGAATGTTGATGGTTCCTACTGGAAGCCTGAGCAGTATCCCAAAACCACATGGGTTGCTTCAAAGGGACCTTCAGTGGATCTATCCACCTTATCTGGATTTACCTGTGCTAACCCTATTATCATTGATGAATCCTTTGATGCAAACTATAAGCTGTTCAAGAATCAATGGTGAAGTGTTTGCCAGGTATATTGGTACTAACTGCAGGAATGGACCACCTATGAAGAAGATCTGGGTTCCCAAAAGCTGTCTTGAGAATCTTCCAGTGAATGTCATCATGACACCACCTGGGAAGAAGACAAACCCCAGACCTAAGGCGTCATATGGTCCAAAGGCTTCATACAGACAGAGGACTCACCTGAGTCACCCTAACGCCAATGTTTTGCAGGGAAACCGTACTCAAACTTATGAATATGAGCGTGTGTCTTCAAACCGCTATGTTCATAGAACTAAGAACTTTTCTGCTTATTCATATGAGTATCATTCATCTCCTGCAAGGCTATTTGCTAGGGCTCCAAAGCCGAAGTTCTCAGATGCTGCACTTAGACTCATTGCTTCTAAGCCACCCCTGAAGATGTGGGTGGTTAAGAAGAATTAACTTTCTTTTGCAGGGAAAGGTCTCCAGCCAAAAATCAAAGGCGTCTGATGCTATTGCTGGGGACCTAAAACATCTTGTAGGGCGCAAGATCAAATGCCCAAATGGTCTCACTATGTATTTTGTTCCTGAATCGTTTGCCATTCATCCTATCAGTCCTAATCTTGATCTGAGCTTCAATAATCCTCTTGCCCGTCAAATTTTTATGCTTCACAATACCTCATGCTTCAGAATGGATGATGGACAGCGGATGCACTAATCATATGACTAGTGATCGAAGTCTTCTCATGGACTCAACCTTACGTCCATCAGACAAGAGTCACATCACATTTGCTGACACTGGTAAAAGCAAGGTATTGGGTCTAGGTAGAGTTGCAATCTCAAAGGATCAACACATGGATAAAGTGATGCTTGTGGAATCCCTTGATTTCAACTTAATGTCTGTCTCGATGCTTTATGACTTGAACATGATTGTGCTATTCGGAAAATGTCGTTGCCTTGTACTAATGGAATCTGACAAGTCTCTAGTCTTTGAAGGGTACCGGAAAGATGATCTATACATGGTAGATTTCTCAGCAGGTCCACAGCTTGCCGTATGTCTTCTTGCAAAAGCTTCAGAATGCTGGCTCTGGCATCGGAGGCTGGGGCATTGCTGGCATGAGGAACTTACACACACTCGCCAAGAAAAAGCATGTCATAGGCATCGAGGGCGTCAAGTTCAAGAAGGATCATTTGTGTGGTGCCTGCGAAGCTGGAAAGATGACAAGGGCCAAGCATCCCTCGAAGACAATCATGACTACATCTCAACCCTTCGAGCTGCTACACATGGACTTATTTGGCCCTACTCACTACTCTACCCTCACAACAACTGCCTGTCTCTATGGCTTCGTCATTGTTGATGATTACTCAAGATATACATGGGTGCACATAATTCTCTACAAGACTGAAGTGCAAGATGTCTTCAGACGCTTCGCCAATCGAGCCATGAACAATTATGGCGTCAAGATCAAGCATATCAGAAGTGACAACGGCACTGAGTTCAAGAACACCGGACTTGATCTTTATCTGGATACAATGGGAATCACTCATGAGTTCTCTGCTCCATACACACCTCAGCAAAATGGCATCGTGGAGCGCAAGAACAGAACCCTTATTGAGATGGCTCAAACTATGCTCGATGAATACAAGACACCAAGAAAGTTTTGGCCTAAAGCTCAAGTCAAAATTTGCACCTAAAGCTCACGAAGGCTTCATGCTCGGTTACGGAAAGGACTCGCACTCTTACAGAGTCTTCAACCTCTATGTCTACAAAATCGTCGAAACTGTGGACATGCGGTTTGATGAAACCAATGGTTCACAAAGAGAGCTCCTGCCCAGTACACTAGACGAAGCTCCACCCAGCGAATCTATCAAGCTAATGGGAACTGGTGAAATCATGCCTTCTGAAGCACAGCCTGTAGAGGAACTTATCATTTCTGCACCTAACCAACCTAAAGACAATGCTCAGCCTGAAGACAATCCTCCCAATGATGACAATGATCAGCAAGAGCAAAGTCTTCGTCCAGTTCATCCTCGTGTTGCAAATGAAGTACAGATTGAGAAGATAATTGATAGCATCAATGCACCTGGTTCACTTACTCGCTCAAGAGCAACACAGTTAGCAAATTTCTGTGGGCATTTTGCCTTTGTGTCAATAACAGAACCCAAGAAAGTTGCTGAAGCCTTTATGTAACCTGAATGGATTCAAGCTATGCAAGAAGAGCTTCAACAGTTCAAGCTGAACAATGTTTGGGAACTTGTCAAGCGTCCTGACCCTCGCAAGCATAACATTATAGGCACATAATGGATATATAGAAACAAGCAAGATGAGCATGGTCAATTCGTCAGATACAAAGCACGTCTCGTCGCACAAGGATATACTCAAGTTGAAGGGATTGACCTCGATGAAACATTTGCTCCTGTGGCTAGGCTTGAAGCTATTCGCATATTGCTAGCCTATGCTAATCATCACAACATCTTGCTATATCAAATGGATGTGAAGAGTGCATTTCTCAACGGCAAGATTGAAGAAGAAGTATACGTCGCACAACCTCCTGGCTTTGAAGATCCAAAACATCCTGATATGGTGTACAAGCTAAACAAAGCACTGTATGGCCTCAAACAAGCTCCTCGTGCTTGGTATGATACGATCAAAGACTTCCTGAAGAGCAAAGGCTTCAAACCTGGATCCCTCGTTCCCACACTCTTCACGAAGACATATGATGGTGAACTGTTTGTGTGTCAAATCTATGTGGATGATATTATCTTCGGCTGCACCAATCAGAAATACAGTGATGAGTTTGGATATATGATGCAAGAGCAATATCATATGTCCATGATGGGTGAGCTGAAGTTCTTCCTCGGTCTTCAAATTCGTCAGCAAAGGAATTGCATCTTCATATCTCAAGAAAAATACCTCAAAGATTTCCTAAAGAAGTTTGGAATGCAAGATTGCAAAGGTTACACGACGCCGATGCCAGCCAAACACCAACTGGGTCCCGACGACAATGGTAAAGAGTTCGATCAAAAGGTATACTGCTCCATGATTGGTTCTTTACTTTACCTATGTGCATCTAGGCCAGATATTATGCTTAGTCTTTGCATGTGTGCTCGATTCCAAGCGGCACCAAAGGAATCGCATCACATAGCTGTGAAGCGAATTCTTCGATATTTGGCTTACACCCCAACACTAGGATTATGGTATCCAAAGGCCTCAGAATTTGATCTGGTTGGATTCTCGGATGATGATTATGCTGGTGACAAGGTGGATCGCAAGTCTACATCAGGCACATGTCACTTTCTGGGGCGATCACTTGTCTGTTGGTCTTCAAAGAAGCAGAACTGTGTATCACTCTCCACTTCTGAATCTGAATACATTGCTGCTGGATCTTGCAGCGCTTAGCTTCTATGGATGAAGCAAACACTCAAGGACTATGGCATCAATCTGAAACAAGTACCTCTCTTCTGCGACAATGAAAGCGCCATCAAGATTGCCAACAACCCAGTCCAACACTCGAAGACAAAGCACATTGAAATTCGTCATCACTTCCTCGGAGATCATGTCATGAAGAAAGATATTGATATCATTCACGTCAACACTGAAGAGCAACTGGCAGATATCTTCACAAAGCCCTTGGATGAGAAAAGGTTTTGCAAGTTACGGTGTGAGCTAAATATCTTGGAATCCTCAAATGTCCTGTGATCAGGCACACATCCTAACACTTATGCATGTTGATGACTTAGATGTGCAACACACGAAGTAAAGTATATCTTCAATCAATGAAGACTTACATTCTAAGTGTGAATACATTAATGTGGAATTTGACTTCGGAGCGCCACAATAATTGTGCGTCGTGTCTGGGTCTAATACTTCCTATACGGTGGGTAACGCCACCACCAAATTTTTCTGTTTGAAGTGTTTCACTCATGGCATTACATTTGATATGTCTTCGCATTTGGTTTGTCTTCAATTTCAACTTGTCTTCATGATTATCTTCACTATGTTGATTTGATTGCTTTCTGATATATATACTAGTGTTCTGTCCTCTACAGCATTCACTTATAGCTATGTCTTCCTAGTTGAATCTTTTGAACTAAGTGAATGTGATCGGACCCTAATCTCTCTATGCTTCCTATCTCAAACTCTATCTGTCCAAATCATATGCATTCTATTGAAACTGTCGAATGTCTTCTCTGCGTCCTTGTCAGCAGAAGATACAGAGACAAACATTAAGTCTATTTTAAATGCTCTATCCTTATTGCCTGATATCCGGAGAAGCCGGAACGACCATCTGACAAACCTAGCAGGCGTGGGAACGTGGGACAACTCCAAGTATGTTGCATGTTTGCCACGTGTTCCTCAGATGTGAACCGTCAGGGGCACCTGCGTAATTGCGTTGTGCCGCACACTTCCTTATAAATACATGTCCCCCGCGGTCAAGAAAACCTTCTTCCACCTCGTCAAAACCCTAGCGCCACCGCTAGCTCTCGACGACGCCGACGACGAAGCGCTTAGCTGCCGCGACTTCTCCGACGCCGTCCTCACGCCGGCCGCAGACATCGTCCTCTCCGCCGCCGCCGTAGGTGTCCTCCGTCGCCAAGTTAGGGCACGGTGGATTGAACTGCTCGGTCTCCTACTCTTCTCATCTAGCAGTTCTTCGCGTGGTAAATACAACTCTATTTTTACCGTCTTTTTGATCCTCAAAGATTCATCCTGCTTGCCAAAATAGGTTTCTGCCTATACAATGTTAGATCTATCCTGTCTGCATCTCATACTTCCTAGTATATTCACTTAAGCTTCATATCTAGTTAGATTCCTCACTTGTACTTATTTGTGGATTCGTACAAATCTGGAACCAACTCTCAACATATAAGTGAATGTCTTCGCATCATGAGGTCAATGTCTTCAAACTGATTTATCTTCAAAATCTTCTGAGAATGCATATGACCTCTTCCCATTCCCTCGCATCTCTAATGCTGTCACAGGTACATGTCCGTGGGAGAATCCCTTGGTTCTCATAGTCTGCATTCGTTTGCAGAATTCTTACAGCATCACATTAACTCTCCCGAAGCCAATTCCTATTTGTCCAGCAAGCGAAAGCCTTTGAAGCCTTTGAACGTGTTGAAGCCATTCAGTTTAAAGTTCATGGCTGCAGAGAAATCAGTAAGGAAGGGTGGCAGACAGCGTCATGGGGGAACGTCAAGAGATTTGCCTGATGACCTCTCAGAGCTTTACAAGACAGATCCTGAAGAGGATTATAATCAGCGCAAGACACGAATCCAATGGATTCGAAGATATTGGGCAGAACAATGGTTTAAATACAAGTTTGTTACCCAGGAATACGCTGAGAAGAATGCTATCAAAAGTCCTTGGGGTGATATTCTCTTTCGAGGCCTTCCACGCAAGAACAGAGCGGAAGCTATTGCACAGGGTTTCTATCCCTGTATGGTCCATGGACCACAGCCTGAAAATGCTGACCCATCATCACTGCTCTGGTGTCGTGACGATAATCTCTTCAAGTGCAACTTCCAGCATGCAAAGGCATCGGCCAAGGAAAACAAGAAGTCATTGGGATTAGACTTCAAACCTGGTCCCTCTGCTCCCCGAGCTGACGGCACACGCGATGCAGAACCCAATATCATCGGACCCTTCTACAACCTTGATGGCCTCATCACCCACATTTCTGTTCAAGGTGCCAAAGTGGATCATTCTGATGATGATGCTGACATAGATGAAGCCCCTGCTCCTACCCCAAAGCCGCAGAAGCAAAAGAAGGCTAAGGCTTCAAGATCAGCTCCTCCTCCTAAAGCTTCACGTGCGAAGCCACTGGCTACTGCACCTCCTGAAGACAGTGTGCAGTCTGAAGATCTATCACATATCTCCAAGAAGACGGAGAAGAAAAAGAAAATCGTCAAGAATACTGATCAGACTTTGACCCCTGCTGCCATTCTGCATGACGAACACATTGATTTGTCCAGTGATGAAGACCTTGCAGATGACGCTCTTGAGCAACTGATCAAAAGCAAGGAAGAAGCAGAAATCTTCAATGATTTGCCTCTCTTTGATGTGGCAATCATCCATAACTTCATTGATGAGTGGTTTGACACTCCCAACCTCAGCTTTGAAGATCTACAACTTCCCATTGGTCTCAGCGTCTCTTTCAATGGAGCCATTACTTCTGAGCTAGCTCTAGCTTAGCGCATAGTTGAACTGAAGCACAAAATTGACTATGAGAAAGCTCAGTTCAAGAAGCACGTGGCAAAGCTCAGCGTGCAAGCTGTCAAAAACTTCAAGATCATGCTGCACAAGCTCAAAGAGGCCTTTCTCAAGAATCGTGAAGAAGCTAAAGGTTCTCGTGAGCGCATGAAGAGTCTGGCCGACAAGTGTGTGCAAGCCTACAATGAGGCTGAAAAGCGCAAGGCTCTTGGTCGTCCTGGCATCGACCCCAGAATGGCTGCAAAGAAGAAGAAGAAGCCCTCAACTGACTAATCTGCACCTTCAAGGCAGGAAGAACCTCGCATAGTCTTCCCAAGCAGCATGACTGGCTCGAAGCCAAAGGTCAGGTCAACCGCTTCAGAACTGAAGAAGACGAGGACTGCCGAGGCTGAAGCCAGAAAGAGGAAAAATCCTGAAGCCTCTGATGTTGCTCCTTTCAAGAAGAAGCGCAAAACCAAGAAGGATCGGGCTGCTCCCACAGAGCCCCTAGTTGTTGAACCTATCTCAGTTGCTCATCCTGACTCTTCGTATCAAGAACGACAGATGATAGTTCATGAGCCTGCTTCCACAGAGGCTCCTGAAGCTGAAGACATTCCAGCAGTTGACCCCACCGCTGCTGAAGACATTGGTCACCATGACAATGTTGAAGATGATGTAGTTCTTCCTCAGATCGAACACAACTTGGTATCATCGCCTGTTCTCACGAACAGTGAGCTCATCAGCATTGGTCGTCCTCTGACGCCAATTGCTCAGGATGCATCATGGGCTGATCACCCACAACAACAAGACACCCCGAGTACTCCCCAACAACAAGTCACACCACCTGTGCAAGAAGAAGAGGATGACTTTGAGGCCCAGCCAACTCCATCTCTAAAGGCGTCGCCAGCGTTACGCAGGCTTCGCAAAGGACCAAGGCCACAAGTCCCTCTTTCAAGCATTCCAGAAGGAGAAGTGCACCACCAATCTGTTGCACGTCAAGTGTTTCCAGAAGCCACTCCTACTGTGAATGTCTCCGAGTCTGAAGCTCAAGCTGCTGAAGACAATCCAGCTGCATCAGCCGAAGACAAACAAGAAAAAGATCATGTCCCTACACCCCGAATTACTGAAGAAGCTGTTCCTGAAGTGAACATGTCTGTGCCCGACCCTCCAGCTCATCAAGTGGAGGTTGAGAATCTTGAGGCTGCCACCACCAACACAAATGAAGCCAATGACGTTGTCGGTGTCAAAACCGGCGGATCTCGGCTAGGGGGTCCCGAACTGTGCGTCTAGGCGGATGGTAACAGGAGACAAGGGACACGATGTTTTTACCCAGGTTCGGGCCCTCTCGATGGAGGTAAAACCCTACTCCTGCTTGATTAATATTGATGATATGGGTAGTACAAGAGTAGATCTACTACGAAATCAAGGAGGCTAAACCCTAGAAGCTAGCCTATGGTATGATTTTTGTTGTTCTGTCCTACGAACTAAAACCCTCCGGTTTATATAGACACCGGAGAGGGTTAGGGTTACACAAAGTCGGTTACAATGGTAGGAGATCTACATATCCGCACCGCCAAGCTTGCCTTCCACGCCAAGGAAAGTCCCTTCCGGACACGGGACAAAGTCTTCAATCTTGTATCTTCATAGTCCGGGAGTCCGGCTGAAAGTATAGTCCGGCTATCCGGACACCCCCTAATCCAGGACTCCCTCAGTAGCCCCTGAACCAGGCTTCAATGACGACGAGTCTGGCGCGCAGATTGTCTTCGACATTGCAAGGCGGGTTCCTCCTCCAAGTACTTCATAGAAGATTTTGAACACCAGGATAGTGTCCGGCTCTGTAAAATAAGTTTCCACATATTGCCATAGAGAGAATAATATTTACACAAATCTAATCTGCTGACGTATTACGTAGCGTGACATCACACCACAGACAAGCCTTTATTCGAATCGTTTTTACTGTCCCACCTCAGCGCGTTTAGTGAGGCGATTTCCTTGGCACGTCCTGTCGAAGCAGAGATCGTGTCCCCTTTATTTATGGGATTCTCATCAATACGGACGTGAGTAACCCAATCGTGCCCGTTGGCATGTTTTCTCGATTAAAGGCGAGTCCCAAACGGTTACGGGGAGGGCCCTTGGTATTCAACCTCTTATAAAGAGACCAAGGCCTTAGCTCTTTCTTTCAATCTCAAACAAGTTCGCCTTTCGCCTCGAGTTCCAACACCCAAGGCTCCAGATTTCAAGCACTTCGGACCTTCGACAATGTCCGGTTCCGGCCTTCAAGGCCGATGGACGCCCTCCTCTGTCACGGAGGAGGACGTGCTAAAGCTGAGAGAGGCCAGGTTCTTGACCGGCGAAATCTCGCATAGGCTGCCTGCTCAAGGGTAGGTCGTTCCCACTCCCAAGCCTGATGAGAGCGTGGTGTTCATGTCTCACTTCCGTCGGGGGCTAGGCTTCCAGATGGACCCCTTTGTGAGGGGGCTCATGTTTTATTATGGGCTGGAATTTCACGACTTAGCTCCGGAGTCCATCCTCCATATTTCCTCATTCATCGTCGTGTGTGAAGCCTTCCTCCGTGTTACTACTCACTTCGGACCGTGGCTCAAGACCTTCAAAGTAGAGCCGAAGATGATCGAGGGACGGCACGCAGAGTGCGGAGGCGCTGTTATAAGCAAGAATGCTGATGCTCCATGGCCCTAGGGCTCTTTTCAAGAGGAGCTCGGCTTGTGGCAACGAGAGTGGTTCTATATCACCGCTCCCAGGGGCACCAAGTGGGTGGCGCCGCCTGCCTTTCGCTCGGGTCCCCCACCACAGCTAGCGTCATGGGTCAATAAAGGACTAGACTGGGGGCCATCAAAGGACGTGCCCTTGTTGCAAGGCCGCATCAGAGATGTCTTAGACAGAGACCTCAGCCTGGTCAAAGTGACGCAGGGCATGCTGATCCGCCAAACCTTGCCCGACAAACGTCGCCCCTTCGCCTGTGGGAATTCAATCCGGAGGGACCGCGGGTTCTCCAGCATTTCATGGGCGCAATGCCCGCAGAGATGTATAAATTGTTCTTCGGATCACAAGCAATGTGTCCGGACTTGACCGAGGACGCAGGTCTGAGCTTCAATCGCCCGGATACTCAAGTAAGTAGCCTTGTGCCCGGACTCACTATCCATATATTTGTCATAAACTTGCCCCTAAAAGAGCTGTCCTTTAAACAGGAGTGGATAGCGAAAGCAAAGCTGATCAGGTGTCCGGCTCCCCTCCCCGAGACCACACCGGATCCCGTGCTAGTCAGGATGTTGAAGATTGTGCCTTTGGGGGAAAGCAAGGGAGGGGACAAGGAAACTACGGCCTCATCGAAGGAGGCTGTTCGGGAGGGAGGAACCAAAAATTCCTCTCCTCCGGGGAAGAAGAGGACCGCCTCTGAAGACCCGGAGACCATGGCCTCAAAGCTGGGGAAGAAATCCTCGTCAGAGGGTCCTACGCCGGGGGATGCCTCGGCCGAATTATGCCCTCAAGGGGATCAGCCCTCCACCGAGCCGTAAGTAGAGAGAGGCTTTCTTTTTAAGAGATGAGAAAAATCCTTGCTTTATATCGGAGAAAAGTAACCGAAAATTTACCTTGTAGCTCGGACCTCAGCCCTTCTCAGCAGAGCTCGTCTTCGGGGGATCTTCTTCCAGAGATGATGGAGAGCGGAACGCCTCCCCCTGCCGTACCGCCTAGCGAGGCGGGCGATCCTGAGGTATCGTCGCGGAGGGGTTCTCCGAATCCGGCAGGGACGGAAGGTAGTCATCTGGGCCCCCAAAGCCCTCCGCGTCCGGCCTTCGAAAAGGGGCATCGGACGAGTCCGGCACCGACCGGTGCGCGGTCGGAGGAGCTGAAGGATCTGCTAGGGCGAGCATCAATCTCAGAGGAGCACCGTGCATTGATGGGTACGGTGATTGAGAGAATTTCATCCGCGGAGAGCAGATTGCACGAGGCCGTCAGGAGTTTACTGACAGGTTTTAAGGTACGTAAAATAATGTACACTTTTGTGACAGTTGCGCATAAATAAGATGCGCCCTGTGTAGATAGTAGCCCCTGAGACTCTGTGCATTGTCAAAAGTGACAGCGCGCAGAGGATCATAATCCCAGGTCTAATATGCCGCCTTTATACATAGGTGGCGAAGTGTCCGGCGGTCAGCCGGACTGATGAATTTGCCGAGCTAAAGCGGCAACTTGACTTGGCAGATGCCGACATCGCGCTTGTCAACAAGCGGCTTGACGAGGCACAAGGTATGTAATTCCTCTGGCGGCACCTGGTAAGAGGCGCTTTATGCTAGTATCTTAAAATGTGTGTGCTTGATGCAGATGGTGCTGCTGCCATGGAGAATCTTCGGGAGGAACTTGCCCGAGCCAAGGAGCAAGCAAGGAAAAGTGATGCGGCTGCCGAAAAGGCAATTGAAGAGATGAAAGCCAAACAGGCTGCTCACTGCCGAAGTAAGAAGGAGATGGCCGAGATGGCCGTAAAGCTGAAGAGCGCTGCTGACCGTTGCAAGCTTCTTGAAAAAGAAGACCGCGCGGAATAGACGGACCTCGAGAAGGCCGTTGTGGATGCCAAGGATGCTCGCTCTGCGATGAGAGCTATGAAGGAGGAGCTACGTCAGGCCGAGGAGATCACGGCTAGAAAGCCCTTTATGTTGCGGAGGAAGGTCTGTGATCCTAAACATGCTCCTTTAGACCGGATGTGGAGTTCGGCGGACACTTATCTGGATTTGGCAGCGAGTGCTGCGGATGTGGCCGAACACTTTCGAGATCAAGAAGATCGCGAAGTGGAAAGGCTTTTCTGGTCGCAGTTCCACAATCCAGAGCGTCCACTGTCAGTAGCCGATCGTCTGGCCGAATGGGCCGAGCTGAATAGGTTGTCTGAACTCGCCATGGAGTGTGTCATGAGTCATCTGTGGCCGGAGAGGCCAGAGCCGAAAAGTTATTTCAACTTGGTGCAGCAGTTCCTTGGTGCGGTGCCGCATATTAATGCGATAAAGAGGTCAACATGCATAGAGGGTGCACGGATGGCTCTTGCCCGAGTCAAGACATACTGGGCGGAGATGGAGACCACCGTTGTTGCATCCCGAGATTCGGACGAAAGCCGAGTACCTGCCAAGCACTATTTTCAGGAAGTTCTTCAAGGCGCTCGTGTAATAGAGACGCAGTGCTCGAAGGATGTCATGTTCAAATAGCATATGTTATTGTAAAACCATGTTTTGATGAATTGTAGAAGCTTTTTATACTTGTGCCTTCAAGTATTATAACACCTCCTGTGCGGCCGTTTAAGATATATGTGTATATAATCTGAAAGATGGCAGTCGTCGGCTTCGACCCCCACGCAAATAATGCGGGGGTGTTCGCAGAAGGCGCATTTTCACACTTAATCCAACGTCTTGGTCCTACAAAGGAGGTGATAGCGCAGCGAACTAGGCAATCGGACTATGATGCTTTATCACTTTCACTTAGCCATAGGAGTTTGACAGTGAGGCTACTTATATAGCCCCTAGTGGCGCCTGCGCTCGCCCAAACTCGGGGCGCGTATGTGCCTGGCCGGGAAGCGGCCCTTCGTTAATGCGGAGGAATCCTAAAGATTCCGGTAAGTCATCAAGTGGTTGACCAGTCTCACGCTATATCATGACGGTTGGTTTTCGGCTTTCTCTACTGAGGTGCTCGCCTGGCCGAACCGGGGCACAATCGCAATAGTTCTCCTGGTGCCGCCTTAGCCGATAGAGCGGAATGTAAGGCAGCAAAACACAGGAGCTGGGCAACCCAACATTTGACCAAAGACATGATTCGGAGCTGATGCTTTTAAGGCCAAACTCGCGACGCCGAACACTCCCTAAGGTATTCGGTCTTTATGAGGGCGAGCGGTACAACGCCCTTAGTTATAAGCCCCTAGTGTCCAGGTACGTGCAAAATTCTGACGTGGCCACATGCCAAGACGCTAGCCTCCTCCTTGGTTATACCGAAAAACCGGGGGATGTGTATAAACAAGAGACAGTAAAAAAGGTTTACGCAGGGTCTTAATCTGAAAAGAATCCTTGGAACAGGTCCCTGCTGCATGTCTGCACCTGTGTCTCCGTTGTGCCATATCCTGGACGGGCGCAACACGGTGTTCATCTGTAAAAGAGAGGAACTTAGTTGAAGAAAGGTCGTGCCGAACAAAAGTTATACTAAATAAACAACGTATAAATTGAAATGGGTGAAATTGAGCTTGATTGTCTCTTGCTTTATATGCGCGGAGCCCCTAGTACAGGGGTGTACGACTATTAAGCCTTTACCGAGTATATTTTTATGCCGGACTCGTCTAGCCGTGTCCGTGGTCTTAATGACCTGTCTAGGTGTTTTGGCTGGTGAAGGCGTTTTATTGTGGGGCTGTTAAGACAGCCGCACAATCTTCCGCGCGGGAGGCGCGCTCAATGCTTTCCCTTTAATGAGATGATGCCTCGTGGACCGGGAATCTTAAGCGTAAGGGATGCATAATGCGGAATTGCGTTAAAGCGGGCGAAAGCTTCGCGTCCCAATAGTGCTTGATAGCTACTTGAAAATGGGGCGATATGGAAGGTTAGCCTTTCGCGACGGAAGTTGTCGGAGGAGCCGAACATAATTTCTAGCCGGAGAGAACCCGTGCTAAAGGCATCCGGGCCTGGCGCTACCCCTTGAAAGGAGGTTTTGCTATGGCGAATTTTTGTTGGGTCTATCCCCATGCGGCGGATTGTATCCTGATATATTAGGTTTAGACCACTACCGCCATCCATCAGGATATTTGTAAAGTGGAACCCGCCGATTATTGGATCTAATACCAAGGCAGTCCAGCCTGCGTTTCAGATACTTCTAGAGTAATCCATATGGTCGAAGGTTATCAGTTTTAACAACCAGAGGCGAGACTCCTTTGGGATAGGCCGTGTGGCGCGTATCTCTATGGGCGCCGCTCGCTTTGTTATGTGAAGTAAGTTTACTGTTTTAACTTCTTGTGGAAAATTCCTTTGTTTCCTGGTGCTCTGCGTTGGGGGTTCGTCGTCGTCTCCGCTTGGTGTGTCGAGCCCCTTGTGTTCGGCGTTGAGTTTGCCGGATTGCTTGAAAACCCAACAATCTCTGTGGGTATGGTTCGCAGGCTTACCAGGAGTACTGTGTATTTGACATATCTTGTCTAAGATTTTGTTTAAGTTGGATAGCTCGTCCCTATTATCCTTGAGGGGCGGCTTTTTCTGATTCTGCCGAGAGCTTTTGAATCCGGCATTGACTGCCGTTCTCTTCAGACTGCTTCCCTTAGTCCGGCGCTGGTCCTTGTTGCGTCGCGGTTTTCCGTTTCCATCCCTAATTTCGGATGTGCTTGGGTCGCTGGTGCTACATCTTGCCAACCAGCTGTCCTCTCCTGTGCAAAAGCGGGTCATTAGGCTTGTTAATGTGGGCATTGTTCTTGGCTTTTCTTGGCCGAGGTGTCTGGCAAGCCATTTGTCTCGAACGTTATGCTTGAAAGCTGCTAGGGCTTCGGCGTCCGGACAGTCGACTATCTAATTCTTTTTAGTGAGGAATCTGTTCCAGAATTTCCGGGCTGACTCTCCGGGCTGTTGAGTTATGTGACTTAGATCGTCTGCATCCGGAGGGCGGACATAGGTCCCTTGAAAATTTGCCCGAAAAGCGTCTTCCAGCTCTCCCCAACTTCCAATAGTGTTTTCGGGAAGGCTTTTAAGCCAATGCCGAGCTGGCCCTTTAAGCTTGAGGGGTAAGTATTTTATGGCGTGGAGGTCATCTCCTCTTGCCATGTGTATATGGAGGATATAATCCTCAATCCAGACTCCAGGGTCTGTTGTTCCGTCATACGCCTCTATGTTTACGGGCTTAAATCCCGCTGGAAATTCATGGTCCAGAACCTCATCGGTGAAACATAGGGGGTGTGCGGTGCCCCTGTATTTGGGTGTGCCGTGATGTTCGGATATTGGTTGTGTTGCATTGCTTACGAGAGCTTGCTTTCTTGGCCTATAGATAGATCTAACTGGGCCATCTTTTTGATGTGAATCCTTGAGTGGGTCGCATGCCGGCTTGTGTGCGGCGCAACCTGCCGCTTTATGCTGGCCATGGGGTCGTCTATCCGACCGGGTGGCTTTCGTATTTTTTGATTGTGGGGGCTCTAAGGCCTCCTCGTCGAATTCTGGCAGTAGCTTTTGCTTCGGATAGCTTTTGGTGTGGCGACTGCCGCCGTATTTGTCTGCGGTGTTGAATACTTTGCTCCATTTGGTTCTGAGTGCATCTTCCGCAGTTTTAAGCTTCCGCTTCTGCTTTTTCAGGCTACGCGCAGTAGCAACGAGCCTTTGGTGGAGGTTCTTCTGCTCCATGAGTTTGTCTGGCGTAAGGTCGTTCGGAGTGCTGTTTTCGCCAGGATGGGTTGTTCGGTTTGTTTATCCAAGTTGCCCTGTTCGGACGTTTGCTCGAGGGCATGTTCATCGTCCGCCGGCTCGTCCTGCTCGATGGCTGGGTCTGTATTGCTTCTGTCTTTGTCGAGGCGGGGCTTGGAGCGGCGTTTACGTCGCCGCTTTGATTGCTTTTCGAGAGGACGATCCCTCGTTGCATCCCTGTGTTCCTCGTCGTCGCTTCCTTTAGGTGTTTCCACCATGTACACATCGTGAGATGAGGTGGCTGTCCAGTGCCCTATAGGCGTTGGTTCATGTTCATCTCCTACATCGTCATCCATACCGTCGATGTCTTCGGAGTTGAAGTCGAGCACGTCGTTTAAATTATCGACAGTGGCTACGAAGTGGGTGGTGGGTGGGCTTTGAATTTCTTCGCCATCCGTATCCCAACCTTGCTGACCGTAGTCCGGCCAGGGCTCTCCTGATAAAGAGAGAGACTTTAGTGACTTCAGAATATCGCTGAAGGGCGAGTGCTGAAAGATGTCCGCGGCGGTGAACTCCATGATCGGCGCCCAATCGGATTCGATCGGCAGGGGCGCGGAGGGCTCGGAGTCCGGAGAGGAGTCGGCTCCTTGGAGTCACGAGCCTTGCAGAGGACAGGGCTGGTGTTCGGCTCAATCGCCGTAGAGATTGCAGCCCCCGAGGCGGTGTCCAACCACCCATCCTCGATCGGCGCAGTTGGCTCCGAATTAAGGGTCAGAGCTGAAGCGGGTGCGGCCTCCAGGGCACTGTTCGGCGGCAGAGCTAGATCATGCCCATCGTGACAGTGCGGCACGCTCGGCTGTGGCTCGAATCCGTCGAAGGCCAAGTCCCCGCGGATGTCAGCCGTGTAGTTTAAACTTCCAAATCTGACCTGATGGCCAGGGGCGTAGCTTTCGATCTGCTCTAGATGGCCAAGCGAATTGGCCCGCAGTGCGAAGTCGCCGAAGACGAAGATCTGTCCGGGGAGAAAAGTCTCACCCTGGACCGCATCGTTATTGATGATCGGAGGAGCCATCGGGCCTAAAAGTGACGACACAGAGGAACTCTCAATGAAAGCACCAATGTCGGTGTCAAAACCGGCGGATCTCGGGTAGGGGGTCCCGAACTGTGCGTCTAGGCGGATGGTAACATGAGACAAGGGACACGATGTTTTTACCCAGGTTCGGTCCCTCTCGATGGAGGTAAAACCCTACTCCTGCTTGATTAATATTGATGATATGGGTAGTACAAGAGTAGATCTACCACGAGATCAAGGAGGCTAAACCCTAGAAGCTAGCCTATGGTATGATTGTTGTTGTTCTGTCCTACGGACTAAAACCCTCCGGTTTATATAGACACCGGAGAGGGTTAGGGTTACACATAGTCGGTTACAATGGTAGGAGATCTACATATCCGCACCACCAAGCTTGCCTTCCACGCCAAGGAAAGTCCCTTCCGGACACGGGACGAAGTCTTCAATCTTGTATCTTCATAGTCCGGGAGTCCGGCTGAAAGTATAGTCCGGCTATCCGGACACCCCCTAATCCAGGACTCCCTCAGACGTTGTCATGGCTGAAGTAAATGTGGAGCCTGCACCAACCAATGTGCCAGAAGCTAATGAAGCCAATAATGCACCTGCAACAAATGTGCAGCCTGACGCCTCTGTTGATGCAACTGCTCCTGTTCCGCCACCAAGGCCACACACTATCGAGCAAGCATTCAACTACGGCCAGCTTATCACTGTCAAATGGCCTCTTCTTGTTCCTCCGCCTGCTGCTGGTCCCCAATTTGACTATCACGTCGAGCACATGCCTCAGGGTTCAGAAGCCAATGCCAAGGCTGCCTAGGTTTCCAGGTACTGCATCAGCACCCGGATCATTCAATATCAATGGCTTCAAGGCACACAACACCTTCTTCAATAGCGCCAAGAACACCTACTCCAAGGCAAAAATATCTTCTGATCGGTTCTGGAGCTACCAACAGCGCAGTTATTACTCATGCATTCTATACAATCAAGGTCGCATTTTCCCACATATGCGTCTTGATACTAAAGCCATAACTGGTCTGCCTTGTTTGGAAGAAGCTCTGGATTGCTTCAGAGAGTCTGGCTTGCTGCAGTTCGTCACTGATAAGGAGCACTGGAATGAAGAATTACTACTCCAATTCTATGCCACTCTTCATATTCGTGGCTACAACAGGGATCCGAAGACTTGGGTCCTTGAGTGGATGACATGCAATGTTCATCATGAAGCCAAAGCCTTTGATGTCATTGAGCTTACTGGCCTGCCCACTCCAGGTGATCTTTATGAACCTGGTTGTCAGCTTCACAGTGCTGCTATGGAAAGCATCTTTCACAAGCCTGAGCCCAATATGAGCTAGATGCTTAGCATGATGAAGCCTTTGCCTCCAGATGCTGAATATCCTAAGGAGTTCTTTGTTGAAGACCTTGAGTATCTGCCCCGCACCATCTATCACATTATCAGGCGAACTCTCTGGCCCATCAAAGGACATTCTCCACATGCAAAGCTAGAAGGCGCATTGAATACGTTGGTCTTTCATATTCTTCATGGCAAAAGCTTCAATGCACAAGACTTCTTTATTCGCCAACTTGTTGCATCAGGATCTGACATTCTTGGTCTGAAGTTCTATGCTCCCTGGATCATGCGTCTGATCAAGCTCCACTCTGCCTTCAACTATCAACCCTCTGCACGCAATCATATCATCTTTTTGCCAGAAGTTGATCTGTCTGTTGAAGCCATATATCCAGAGCCTGCCAAGGAGCCTCTTAGTCTTCAGAATGCTGACCATCAAAGCTTCATGCAAAACATTGAAGGAGTTCAAGCTGTCGCTCGTGTCTATCCATTGGCTGGAATTACTCGCTTGCCTCACCGTGCACAGACTGAAGCTACTGATAGCACCATTGCCCAAAGGCCTCGCAAGCGCTCTCGTGTTTTGAATGACCGAGAACTTCTTGTGGCACTGCATCAGAAACAAGATAGGCATCATGACTGGCTCAAACGACAGATGCAAAGTCTATTGGTGGACGTCAATCGCATTCGCAATCTTGCCACCAAAAATGCTTTTGTCACTCATGAGACCTGTCAACGATCATGGAAGAGTTTGACCCTGCTCAGTGCTGAAGCAGATCTTCAAGACGATGGCTTCACTAAAAAATTCAAGTTTGACTCCACTCCTCCACGAAATGCTGTCCTACGTCAAACTCCATCCCTTGAAGACTCTGACTATTCTTCCTCCGCGGCAACTGTGAATGCCAGAGTGATCGATGATGAAGACGATGCTACTTCACCGCCCCCTACTTCTGCATGCATCGACACTGCCCCGAGTTCGTCTGCACCGCCTAACAACACCGACGACCCTGCTGCTTCACCTACTCCTCATGGGAACGAGTAGATGCTCTATGTCTTCAAACCTTTTTGGTCCTTACTGACAAAAGGGGGAGAAGCATATGAGTTTGATAGTCTTCAAGCGGGTCCATATGGGCGGTTGCTTTATATTTTGCCTAGTGTTTACAACTCTCGTTTTTGATACATTTGGTTCTTTGAGTTGTCACACTTAAACTCGATGGTCGTCTGCCACTTATTTGCTATTCTGTGATGCGATGATAAATTCCGCATGTGCGATGATAACTTCCGCACTTAGGTCATCTTGCAGAAGTCCATTTTTCATTATGCATGTCATTATCTTCGTTACATCTTATCATGCATGATGAATTGTCATCATAAGTTGAAGAGGATCTCCACAAGTACAACCTGCCATGTGCATTTGCATTCCAAAAGCAAATTACTTATATGCACATCTTCAGGGGGAGCCTTTACCACTTATGAAGACAATTCCTAAATTCTTTACATTTCACATACTATATCCCCGTTGAAAACTTCAACCAGTTTGTCATCAATCACCAAAAAGGGGGAGATTTTAAGTGCATCTAGTGCCACCCCTAGTTGCTTTTGGAGTATTGATGACAAATTTGCTTGAGGGACTAATGTGTTTGTGAGAATTGCAGGATAACACAGGTAGTAGTCCCTCATTGATTCGGTTTACCTACCGGAGATGACCCCTAAAAATGTATGAAGACATTGACGACAATGGTGGTATGTGAAGATATTCATATTGAAGACTATGACATGAGAAGACATTCAGTGAAGACTATGGAGCGCGAAGACTGAGTCGTCTCGTTGTTTCTTTTTCTTCTTTGTTGAGACATAGGAACCACCGCACTGTTAAGTGGGGTCCAAGTGAACAAAGTCAGAATGACTGAAGTGATGCTCAACCCAAATCCTATGTCTTCGAGCGAAGACAATGAGAGCAAATCTTATCCAGAGCTGGATGAGTCAGCTTTGCTTGTAGCCCAAGTAAAGTTGCCGTGTGTGTTTGAAATCTGACCGTTGGAACACGTGTCAGTTCCTTAGTGACCCAGGGTCATTTCGGACATATCAGGTCGGGTTGCCTAGTGGCTATAAATAGCCCACCCCCTACACCATAAATTAGTGGCTGCTCAGAGTTAGTGCACGGCTTTTGTCGTTTGAGAGCAACCCACCTCGAAGCCTTTGAGAGAGAGAAATCCTTGCGAGGACAAAGCCCAAACACCCAGAGCCAAAGAGTGTTAGGCATCACTGAAGTCTTTCTGTCTGCGTGACCTGAAGACTTATTACACTTGAGGACTGTGAATCCTCCAGCCGGTTAGGCGTCGCGTTATGAGCATCCAAGAGTCATTGTGGATTGCCGGTGAACAAAGTCTGTGAAGGTTTGGAAGTCTACCTTGAAGACTTACCAGAGTAATTGGGCGAGGACTGGGTGTCCTTAGCTCAAGGGGAATAAGGTGAAGACGTGGTCTTCTGAGTTGAATCTCAGCCTCCCTAACCAGACGTACAGTTGTCACAACAACTGGAACTAGTCCAACACATCCTGTGTCCTCAACAAGTGACTGGTTCTATCCTCTCCCACTCTTTACTTAGAATTTGTCTTCGTGAAGTCCTTGCATGTTTGCTGTACCTGTTTGACTTCACTGCTTGACTACTATTGTTGTTTGGCTTCATACCCTCTTCCATCCTGATCCTTACTACTAAGCTGCTATTAGTCTTCGTACTTTGACGTTATTGCATACTTGACTATGGCTTGCTTAGTGTAGTTTATCTTCCGCTGCATATCAATAGGGTCATTTCTATTGTTTGTCTTCGAAACTTCCATGTTTTGAAGACTTTCATAAAAATCGCCTATTCACCTCCCCCTCTAGTCGATAACTAGCACTTTCACATGGTCTTGCAAATAATGTTCTAGAGGATCGCTAGGAGGTACGGCAATAGAAGCAAGACCAATAATTTCATCCTTGCTAGGTAATTCTTCTTCACGGTGTTGTTTACTAAATTTAGAGAAATTAAAATCATGAATCATATCATCCAAGCCAATAGTAACAACATTCTTTTTGCAATCTATCCTAGCATTAACAGTGTTCAAGAAGGGTCTACCAAATATAATGGGACAAAAGCTATCTTGCGGGGAACTGAGAACAAGAAAATCAACAGGATATTTAGTTTTCCCACACAAGACTTCAACATCTCTAACAATTCCCATTGCTGATATAGTATCTCTATTGGCAAGTTTAATTGTGACATCAATATCTTCTAACTCGGCAGGTGCAATTTCATGCTTAATTTCTTCGTACAAAGTATAAGGTATAACACTAGCACTAGCACCCATATCACATAAGCCATGATAACAATGATCTCCTATTTTAACAGAAATAACAGGCACGCCTACCACAGGTCTATGTTTATCTTTAGCACAAGGTTTAGCTATTCTAGCAGTTTCACCGGAGAATTGAATGACATGCCCATCAATATTATCAGCCAAGAGATCTTTAACTATAGCAATATTAGGTTCTACTTTAACTTGTTCAGGAGATGTATAAGTTCTAATATTGCTTTTACGTACCACAGTTGAAGCTTTAGCATGATCCTTTATTCTAATAGGAAAAGGTGGTTTCTCAACACAAGCAGTAGGAACAATAGGATCATTATAAGTGACAATCTTTTCTTCAACTTTAATAGGTGCAGCTACTTTTACTTCTATGGGAGGATGATATTTAAACCACTTCTCCTTAGGGAGATCAACATAAGTAGCAAAAGATTCACGGAAAGAAGCTACTATCTCAGAATCAAGTCCATATTTAGTGCTAAACCTACGGAAAATATCGGTGTCCATAAAAGATTTAACACAATCAAACTTAGGTGTCATACCTGACTCCTTACCTTCATCAAGATCCCAATATTCAGAGTTGCGTTTAATTCTATCCAATAAATCCCATTTAAATCCAATAGTCTTCATCATAAAAGAGCCAACACAAGAAGTATCGAGCATGGTGCGATTGTTTTCAGAAAGCCGAGCATAATTTTTTTGAATAATTGTTTCCCTTGGAAACTCATGATTGGGGCATGAATATAACATTGATTTAAGCCTCCCCCAAGCTTGAGCGATGCTTTCTCCTTCGCGAGGCCAAAAATTATATATATAATTGCGATCACGATGAACAAGATGCATAGGGTAATACTTTTGATGAAATTCCAATTTCAATCTTCTATAGTTCCATGATCTCGTATCATCACATAGCCTATACCATGTCAATGCATCTCCCTTCAAAGATAAAGGGAAGACCTTCTTCTTAGCAACATCATCGGGTATACCTGCAAGCTTAAATAATCCACAAACTTCATCCACATATATTAAGTGCTCATCAGGATGCTTTGTTCCATCTCCTGTAAAAGGATTAGCTAGCAGTTTTTCCATCATACCCGAAGGAAATTCAAAAGGAACTTCATTTTCAATAGGTTCAGTAGGTTGAGGAGCAACTCTTTGCTCTACTGGTCGGGGTGAAGATACCCCAAACAAACCCCTCAAAGGATTACTTTCCATAGTAACAAGTGACGGTAAATTTCAGCACACTATATAAATTTTTCCTTACCAAATTCCACCTACCAAAGACGCTTCACTCCCCGGCAACGGCGCTAGAAAAGAGTCTTGATAACCCACAAGTATAGGGTATCTATCATAGTCCTTTCGATAACTAAGAGTGTCGAACCCAATAAGGAGCAGAAGGAAATGACAAGCGGTTTTCAGCAAGGTATTCTCTGCAAGTACTGAAATAAGTGGTAACAGATAGTTTTGTGATAAGATAATTTGTAACGAGCAACAAGTAACAAAAGTAAATAAAGTGCAGCAAGGTGGCCCAATCCTTTTTGTAGCAAAGGACAAGCATGGACAAACTCTTATAATAGGAAAAGCGCTCCCGAGGACACATGGGAATATCGTCAAGCTAGTTTTCATCACGTTCATATGATTCGCGTTCGGTACTTTGATAATTTGATATGTGGGTGGACCGGTGCTTGGGTGCTGTTCTTACTTGAACAAGCATCCCTCTTATGATTAACCTCTATTGCAAGCATCTGCAACTACAACAAAAGTATTAAGGTAAACCTAACCATAGCATAAAACATATGGATCCAAATCAGCCCCTTACGAAGCAACACATAAACTAGGGTTTAAGCTTCTGTCACTCTAGCAACCCATCATCTACTTATTACTTCCCAATGCCTTCCTCTAGGCCCAAATAATGGTGAAGTGTTATGTAGTCGATGTTCACATAACACCACTAGAGGCTAGACAACATACATCTCATCAAAATATCGAACGAATACCAAATTCACATGACTCTGTTGGGGAACGTTGCAGAAAACAAAAATTTTCCTACGGTTTCACCAAGATCCATCTATGAGTTCATCTAGCAACGAGTGATCGGATGCATCTACATACCTTTGTAGATCGCGAGCGGAAGCGTTCAAAGAACGGGGATGAGGTAGTCGTACTCGACGTGATCCAAATCACCGGAGATCCTAGCGCCGAACGGACGGCACCTCCGCGTTCAACACACGTACGGTCAGCGTGCCGTCTCCTCCTTCTTGATCCAGCAAGGGGTAAGGAGAGGTTGATGAAGATCCAGCAGCACGACGGCGTGGTGGTGGATGCAGGGCGTCACAGCAGTAGAGCTTCGCCGTGTACTACGAGAGAGAGAGGTGTAGCAGGGAGAGAGGGAGGCGCCAAGACTCAGGGTGCGGCTGCCCCCTCCCTCCCCTCATATATATAGGCTCCCCTAGGGGGGGCGCCGGCCCTAGGAGATTGGATCTCCTAGGGGGGGCGGCGGCCAGGGCTGGAGTGGCCCCCAAGGCAAGGTGGGGCGCCCCCCCACCCCTAGGGTTTCAACCCTAGGCACATGGGGTGGGCCTAGGGGGGCGCACCAGCCCACTATGGGCTGGTTCCCTTCCCCACTTTGGCCCATGGGGCCCTCCGGGATGGGTGGCCCCACCTGGTGGACCCCCGTGACCCTTCCGGTGGTCCCGGTACAATACCGGTGACCCCGAAACTTGTCCCGATGGCCGAAACAGCACTTCCTATATATAATTCTTTACCTCCGGACTATTCCAAAACTCCTCGTGACGTCCGGGATCTCATCCGGGACTCCGAACAACATTCGGGTTACTGCATATACATATCTTCACAACCCTAGCGTCACCGAACCTTAAGTGTGTAGACCCTACGGGTTCGGGAGACATGCAGACATGACCGAGACGACTCTCCGGTCAATAACCAACAGCGGGATCTGGATACCCATGTTGGCTCCCACATGCTCCATGATGATCTCATCGGATGAACCACGATATCGAGGATTCAAGCAACCCCGTATTCAATTCCCTTTGTCAATCGGTATGTTACTTGCCCGAGATTCGATCGTCGGTATCCCAATACCTTGTTCAATCTCGTTACCGGCAAGTCACTTTACTCGTACCGTAATGCATGATCCCGTGACCAGACACTTGGTCACTTTGATCTCATAATGATGATGCATTACCGAGTGGGCCCAGTGATACCTCTCCGTCATACGGAGTGACAAATCCCAGTCTTGATCCGTGTCAACCCAACAGACACTTTCGGAGATACCCGTAGTCTACCTTTATAGTCACCCAGTTACGTTGTGACGTTTGGTATACCCAAAGCACTCCTACGGTATCCGGGAGTTACACGATCTCATGGTCTAAGGAAAGGATACTTGACATTGGAAAACTCTAGCAAACGAACTATACGATCTTATGCTATGTTTAGGATTGGGTCTTGTCCATCACATCATTCTCCTAATGATGTGATCTCGTTATCAATGACATCCAATGTCCATAGTCAGGAAACCATGACTATCTGTTGATCAACGAGCTAGTCAACTAGAGGCTTACTAGGGACATGTTGGTGTCTATCATTCACACATGTATTATGATTTCCGGATAGCACAATTATAGCATGAATAAAGACAATTATCATGAGCAAGGAAATATAATAATGCTTTTATTATTGCCTCTAGGGCATATTTCCAACAGTCTCCCACTTGCACTAGAGTCAATAATCTAGTTACATTGTGATGAATCGAACACCCATGGAATTCTGGTGTTGATCATGTTTTGCTCTAGGGAGAGGTTTAGTCAACGGATCTGCTACATTCAGGTCCGTATGTACTTTACAAATATCTATGTCTCCATCTTGAACATTTTCACGAATGGTGTTGAAGCGACACTTGATGTGCCTGGTCTTCTTGTGAAACCTGGGCTCCTTGGCAAGTGCAATAGCTCCAGTGTTGTCACAGAAAAGTTTGATTGGCCCCGACGCATTGGGTATGACTCCGAGGTCGGTGATGAACTCCTTCACCCAAATTGCTTCATGCGCTGCCTCCGAGGCTGCCATGTACTCCGCTTCACATGTAGATCCCGCCACGACGCTCTGCTTGCAACTGCACCAGCTTACTGCCCCACCATTCAAAATATACACGTATCCGGTTTGTGACTTAGAGTCATCCAGATCTGTGTCGAAGCTAGCGTCGACGTAACCCTTTACGACGAGCTCTTCGTCACCTCCATAAACGAGAAACATTTCCTTAGTCCTTTTCAGGTACTTCAGGATATTCTTGACCGCTGTCCAGTGTTCCTTGCCGGGATTACTTTGGTACCTTCCTACCAAACTTACGGCAAGGTTTACATCAGGTCTGGTACACAGCATGGCATACATAATAGAACCTATGGCTGAGGCATAGGGGATGACACTCATCTCTTCTATATCTTCTGCCGTGGTCGGACATTGAGCTGAGCTCAATTTCACACCTTGTAACACAGGTAAGAACCCCTTCTTAGACTGATCCATATTGAACTTCTTCAATATCTTATCAAGGTATGTGCTTTGTGAAAGACCTATGAGGCGTCCTGGTCTATCTCTATAGATCTTGATGCCTAATATATAAGCAGCTTATCCAAGGTCCTTCATTGAAAAACTCTTATTCAAGTAGGCCTTAATGCTGTCCAAGAGTTCTATATCAATTCCCATCAAAAGTATGTCATCTACATATAATATGAGAAATGCTACAGAGCACCCACTCACTTTCTTGTAAACGCAGGCTTCTCCATAAGTCTGCGTAAACCCAAACGCTTTGATCATCTCATCAAAGCGAATGTTCCAACTCCGAGATGCTTGCACCAGCCCATAAATCGAGTGTTGGAGCTTGCACACCTTGTCAGCATTCTTAGGATCGACAAAACCTTCCGGCTGCATCATATACAATTCTTCCTTAAGGAAACCATTAAGGAATGCCGTTTTGACGTCCATTTGCCATATCTCATAATCATAGTATGCGGCAACTGCTAACATGATTCGGACGGACTTCAGCTTCGCTACTGGTGAGAAAGTCTCATCGTAGTCAACCCCTTGAACTTGTCGATAACCCTTAGCGACAAGCCGAGCTTTATGGATGGTCACATTACCATCCGCGTCTGTCTTCTTCTTAAAGATCCATTTATTTTCTATGGCTCGCCGATCATCGAGCAAGTCAGTTCAAGTCCATACTTCGTTTTCATACATGGATCCTATCTCGGATTTCATGGCTTCTAGCCATTTGTTGGAATCCGGACCCGCCATCGCTTCTTCATAGTTCGAAGGTTCACCGTTGTCTAACAACATGATTTCCAAGATAGGGTTGTCGTACCACTCTGGTGCGGAACGTGTCCTTGTGGACCTACGAATTTCAGTAGGAGCTTGATCAGAAGTATCTTGATCATCATCATTAATTTCCTCTCTAGTCGGTGTAGGCACCTCAGGAACATTTTCTTGAGTTGCGCCATTTTCCGATTCAAGAGGTAACACTTCATCAAGTTCTACTTTCCTCCCACTTACTTCTTTCGAGAGAAACTCCTTCTCTAGAAAGGATCCATTCTTGGCAACAAAGATCTTGCCTTCGGATCTGAGGTAGAAGGTATACCCAATAGTTTCTTTAGGGTATCCTATGAAGACGCATTTTTCCGACTTGGGTTCGAGCTTTTCAGGTTGAAGTTTTTTGACATAAGCATCGCATCCCCAAACTTTTAGAAACGACAGCTTAGGTTTCTTCCCAAACCATAATTCATACAGTGTCGTCTCAACGGATTTCGACGGAGCCCTATTTAAAGTGAATGCGGCAGTCTCTAAAGCATAGCCCCAAAAAGACAGCGGTAAATCGGTAAGAGACATCATAGATCGCACCATATCTAATAGAGTGCGATTACGACGTTCGGACACACCGTTACGCTGAGGTGTTCCAGGCGGCGTGAGTTGTGAAACTATTCCACATTTTCTTAAGTGTGTGCCAAATTCGTGACTCAAGTATTCTCCTCCACGATCTGATCGCAAAAACTTGATTTTTCTGTCACGTTGATTCTCAACCTCACTCTGAAATTCCTTGAACTTTTCAAAGGTTTCAGACTTGTGTTTCATTAAGTAGATATACCCATATCTACTCAAGTCATCAGTGAGGGTGAGAACATAACGATAGCCACCGCGAGCCTCAACACTCATTGGACCGCACACATCAGTATGTATGATTTCCAATAAGTTGGTTGCTCGCTCCATTGTTCCTGAGAACAGAGTCTTGGTCATTTTACCCATGAGGCATGGTTCGCACGTGCCAAATGATTCATAATCAAGAGACTCTAAAAGTCCATCTGTATGGAGCTTCTTCATGCGTTTGACACCTATGTGACCAAGGCGGCAGTGCCACAAGTATGTGGGACTATCATTATCAACCTTACATCTTTTGGTATCCACAATATGAACATGTGTAGCATTACGCTCGAGATTCATTAAGAATAAACCATTCACCATCGGAGCATGACCATAAAACATATCTCTCATATAAATAGAACAACCATTATTCTCGGATTTAAATGAGTAGCCATCTCGAATTAAACGAGATCCCGATACAATGTTCATGCTCAAAGCTGGCACTAAATAACAATTATTGAGGTTTAAAACTAATCCCGTAGGTAAATGTAGAGGTAGCGTGCCGACGGCGATCACATCGACCTTGGAACCATTCCCGACGCGCATCGTCACCTCGTCCTTCGCCAGTCTCCGCTTATTCCGCAGCTCCTGCTTTGAGTTACAAATGTGAGCAACTACACCGGTATCAAATACCCAGGAGCTACTACGAGTACTAGTAAGGTACACATCAATTACATGTATATCACATATACCTTTTGTTTTGCCGGCCTTCTTGTCCGCTAAGTATTTGGGGCAGTTCCGCTTCCAGTGACCACTTCCCTTGCAATAAAAGCACTCAGTCTTGGGCTTGGGTCCATTCTTTGGCTTCTTCCCGGCAGCTTGCTTGCCGGGCGCGGCAACTTCCTTGCCGTCCTTCTTGAAGTTCTTTTTACCCTTGCCCTTCTTGAACTTAGTGGTTTTATTCACCATCAACACTTGATGTTCCGTCTTGACTTCTACCTCTGCTGATTTCAGCATAGCAAATACTTCAGGAATGGTCTTTTCCATCCCCTGCATATTGAAGTTCATCACAAAGCTCTTGTAGCTTGGTTGAAGTGACTGGAGGATTCTGTCAATGACCGTGTCATCCGGGAGATTATCTCCCAGCTGAGTCAAGCGGTTATGTAACCCAGACATAGTGAGTATGTGCTCACTGACAGAACTATTTTCCTCCATCTTACAGCTGAAGAATTTGTCGGAGACTTCATACCTCTCGACCCGGGCATGATCTTGGAAAACCATTTTCAGCTCTTCGAACATCTCATATGCTCCGTGTCTCTCAAAACGCTTTTGGAGCCCCGGCTCTAAGCTGTAAAGCATGCCGCACTGAACGAGGGAGTAGTCATCGGTACGTGCCTGCCAAGCGTTCATAACGTCTTGTTCTGCAGGGAGAACAGGTGCGTCACCCAGCGGTGCTTGTAGGACATAATCTTTCTTGGCAGCTATGAGGATGATCCTCAGGTTCTGGACCCAGTCCGTGTAGTTGCTGCCATCGTCTTTCAGCTTGGTTTTCTCTAGGAACGCGTTGAAGTTGAGGACTACGTTGGCCATTTGATCTACAAGACATATTGTAAATATTTTAGACTGAGTTCATGGTAATTAAGTTCATCTAATCAAATTATTCATTGAACTCCCACTTAGATAGACATCCCTCTTCTAGTCATCTAAGTATAACATGATCCGAGTCAACTAGGCCGTGTCCGATCATCACGTGAGACGGACTAGTCAACATCGGTGAACATCTTCATGTTGATCGTATCTTCTATACGACTCATGCTCGACCTTTCGGTCTTCTGTGTTCCGAGGCCATGTCTGTACATGCTAGGCTCGTCAAGTCAACCTAAGTGTTTGCATGTGTAAATCTGTCTTACACCCGTTGTATGTGAACGTTAGAATCTATCACACCCGATCATCACGTGGTGCTTCGAAACAACGAACTGTCGCAACGGTGCACAGTTAGGGGGAACACTTCTTGAAATTATTATGAGGGATCACCTTATTTACTACCGTCGTTCTAAGTAAACAAGATGCAAAACATGATAAACATCACATGCAATCAAATAATAATAGTGACATGATATGGCCAATATCACATAGCTCCTTTGATCTCCATCTTGGGGCTCCATGATCATCTTGTCACCGGCTTGACACCATGATCTCCATCATCATGATCTCCATCATCGTGTCTCCATGAAGTTGCTCGCCAACTATTACTTCTACTACTATGGCTAACGCGTTTAGCAATAAAGTAAAGTAATTTACATGGCGTTTCTCAATGACACGCAGGTCATATAAAAAATAAAGACAACTCCTATGGCTCCTGCCGGTTGTCATACTCATCGACATGCAAGTCGTGATTCCTATTACAATAGCATGAACATCTCATACATCACATATATCTCATTCATCATTCATCACAACTTTGGCCATATCATATCACAAAGCACTTGCTGCAAAAACAAGTTAGACGTCCTCTAATTGTTGTTGCAAGTTTTACGTGGCTGAAATAGGGTTCTAGCAAGAAAGTTTTCTTACCTACGTGAAAGCCACAACGTGATTTGTCAACTTCTATTTACCCTTCATAAGGACCCTTTTCATCGAATCCGCTCCAACTAAAGTGGGAGAGACAGACACCCGCCAGCCACCTTATGCAACTAGTGCATGTTAGTCGGTGGAACCGGTCTCACGTAAGCGTACGTGTAAGGTTGGTCCGGGCCGCTTCATCCCACAATACCGCTGAAGCAAGATAAGACTAGTAGCGGCAAGAAAGTTGACAACATCTACGCCCACAACAAATTGTGTTCTACTCGCGCAAGAACTACGCATAGACCTAGCTCATGATGCCACTGTTGGGGAATGTTGCAGAAAACAAAAAATTTCCTACGGTTTCACCAAGATCCATCTATGAGTTCATCTAGCAACGAGTGATCGGATGCATCTACATACCTTTGTAGATCGCGAGCGGAAGCGTTCAAAGAACGGGGATGAGGTAGTCGTACTCGACGTGATCCAAATCACCGGAGATCCTAGCGCCGAACGGATGGCACCTCCGCGTTCAACACACGTACGGTCAGCGTGACGTCTCCTCCTTCTTGATCCAGCAAGGGGGAAGGAGAGGTTGATGAAGATCCAGCAGCACGACGGCGTGGTGGTGGATGCAGGGCGTCACAGCAGCAGGGCTTCGCCGTGTACTACGAGAGAGAGAGGTGTAGCAGGGAGAGAGGGAGGCGCCAAGACTCAGGGTGTGGCTACCCCCTCCCTCCCCTCATATATATATAGGCTCCCCTAGGGGGGCTCCGGCCCTAGGAGATTGGATCTCCTAGGGGGGGCGGCGGCCAGGGCTGGAGTGGCCCCCAAGGCAAGGTGGGGCGCCCCCCACCCCTAGGGTTTCAACCCTAGGCGCATGGGGTGGGCCTAGGGGGGCGCACCAGCCCACTATTGGCTGGTTCCCTTCCCCACTTTGGCCCATGGGGCCCTCCGGGATGGGTGGCCCCACCCGGTGGACCCCCGTGACCCTTCCGGTGGTCCCGATACAATACCGGTGACCCCGAAACTTGTCCCGATGGCCGAAACAGCACTTCCTATATATAATTCTTTACCTCCGGACTATTCTGAAACTCCTCGTGACGTCCAGGATCTCATCCGGGACTCCAAACAACATTCAGGTTACTGCATATACATATCTTCACAACCCTAGCGTCACCGAACCTTAAGTGTGTAGACCCTACAGGTTCGGGAGACATGCAGACATGACCGAGACGACTCTCCGGTCAATAACCAACAGCGGGATCTGGATACCCATGTTGGCTCCCACATGCTCCACGATGATCTCATCGGATGAACCACGATATCGAGGATTCAAGCAACCCCGTATTCAATTCCCTTTGTCAATCGGTATGTTACTTGCCCGAGATTCGTTCGTCGGTATCCCAATACCTTGTTCAATCTCGTTACCGGCAAGTCACTTTACTCGTACCGTAATGCATGATCCCGTGACCAGACACTTGGTCACTTTGAGCTCATAATGATGATGCATTACCGAGTGGGCCCAGTGATACCTCTCCGTCATACGGAGTGACAAATCCCAGTCTTGATCCGTGTCAACCCAACAGACACTTTCGGAGATACCCATAGTCTACCTTTATAGTCACCCAGTTACGTTGTGACGTTTGGTATACCCAAAGCACTCCTACGGTATCCGGGAGTTACACGATCTCATGGTCTAAGGAAAGGATACTTGACATTGGAAAACTCTAGCAAACGAACTATACGATCTTATGCTATGTTTAGGATTGGGTCTTGTCCATCACATCATTCTCCTAATGATGTGATCTCATTATCAATGACATCCAATGTCCATAGTCAGGAAACCATGACTATCTGTTGATCAACGAGCTAGTCAACTAGAGGCTTACTAGGGACATGTTGGTGTCTATCATTCACACATGTATTACGATTTCCGGATAACACAATTATAGCATGAATAAAGACAATTATCATGAGCAAGGAAATATAATAATGCTTTTATTATTGCCTCTAGGGCATATTTCCAACAACTACTAATAGCAAGATTTCTCCCTTGTCCTCAGGAACAAACGTAACTACTCACAAAGCATATTCATGCTCATAATCAGAGGAGTATTAATATGCATAAAGGATCTGAACATATGATCTTCCACCAAATAAACCAACTAGCATCAACTACAAAGAGTAATCAACACTACTAGCAACCTACTAGCACCAATCCCGGACTTGGAGACAAGAATTGGATACAAGAGATGAACTAGGGTTTTGAGATGAGATGGTGCTGGTGAAGATGTTGATGGAGATTGCCCTCTCCCGACGAGAGGAGCGTTGGTGATGACGATGGCGATGATTTCCCCCTCCCGGAGGGAAGTGTCCCCGGCAGAACAGCTCTGCTGGAGCCCTAGATTGGTTCCGCCTCGTGGCGGCGAGTCTCGTCCCGAAAGGTTGGTTCCTATTTTTTTCTCGACAAAAGACTTCATATAGCAGAAGATGGGCATCGGAGAGCCACCAGGGGGCCCACGAGGTAGGGGGGCGCGCCCTAGGGGGGCTCCCCCCACCCTCGTGGACAGGGTGTGGGCCCCCTGGCCTTCATCTTTGGCGAGGATTTTTCAATATTTATTATAAGATATTCCGTGGAGTGTCAGGACTTTTGGAGTTGTGCAGAATAGGTCTATGTTATTTGCTCCTTTTCCAGCCCAGAATTGCAGCTGCCGGCATTCTCCCTCCTTATGTAAACCTTGTAAAATAAGAGAGAATAGCCATAAGTATTGTGACATAATGTGAAATAACAGCCCATGATGCAATAAATATCGATATAAAAGCATGATGCAAAATGGACGTATCAAGGCTTACAATGGACTCAATATTTGTTTATTATCTACACACGTATTTGAGTTTGCGGTTAATAAAATTATGGCATGGAGAATAAATGTTTATCAAGAACAAGGAAATATGATAATACCAATTTTATTATTGTCTCTAGGGCATATTTTCAACAGTGTCCCACTTGTACTAGAGCCAATAATCCAGTTTACATTGTTAAAAATCTAACACCCATGGAGTCCTGATGCTGATCATGTTTTGCTCGTGGAAGAGGCTTAGTCAACGGGTCTGTAACATTCAGATCCGTATGAACTTTGCAAATCTCTATGTCACCTTCCTTGACATAGTCACAAATGGAGTTAAAGTGGCATTTGATATGCTTGTTTTCTTGTGAGATCTTGGCTCATTGGCAAAGGATATGGCACTAGTGTTGTCACAATATATAACCATGTGATCTAATACACTAGGAATCACAACTAGTTCGAATATGAACTCTTTCATCAAAACTCCTTCCTGCGCCGCTTCCGAAGCAGCTATATATTCTGCTTCAGTTGAAGATGCTACTACAATGCTCTACATGGAGCTACTCCAGCTGACTACTCCACCATTCAAAATAAATACTTATCCGGATTGAGACTTTGAGTCATCCGGATCAGTGTCAAAGCTAGCATCCACGTAACCCTTTACGACGAGCTCTTCGTCACCTTCATAAATGAGAAACATTTTCTTAGTCCTCTTTAGGTACTGATGTCTAGTACGCTACTTTTACTCTTGTAGACTCTGTTGGGCCTCCAAACCCCAAAGTTTTGTAGGACATCAACAAATTTCCCTCAAGTGGATGACCTAAGATTTATCAATCCGTGGTAGGTGTAGTATGAAGATGGTCTCTCTCAAACAACCTTGTAATCAAATATAAGAAATTTGTTATGTCCCCAACACACCCAATACAATGGTAAATTGTATATGTGCACTAGTTCGGCAAAGTACAATTGTAGTATGGATAGTAGATATATGTTTCTGTAATATGAAATAATAAAAACAGCAAGGTAGCAAGTGATAAAAGTGAGCACAAATGGTATTGCATTGCTTGAAAACAAGGCCTATAATTTATACTTTCACTAGTGTAATCTCTCAACAGTGCTAACATAATTGAATCATATAACAATTCCTCAATGTGTGACAAAGAATCGCTTCAAAGTTCCTATCAATAGCGGAGAACATAAGATGAAATTATTGTAGGTAGCAAATCACCTCAAAGTTATCTTTCCAATCAATCTATTGAGTCATCCCTATAAGTGTCATAAACAACCATAGAGATCGTACTACAATAACACCATATGATATGCATCAATCAACTCTAATGTCACCTAGATACTCCAATGCCACCACAAATATCTATGAGATAATTATTCGATATGCATCAAACAGTTTCAGATTCATAATATTCAATCCAACAAAAATAACCTCAAAGATTACCCCAAAGTTTCTATCAGAGAAAGTAGGACAAAAATGTGAATCAACCTCTATGCCTAGATTACCCCAATGTCACCACGCGAATCCGTAAGTTGATTACTAAAACATATATCAAGTGACTCAATAGAATACCCCATTGTCACCACGGGTATCCACATGCAAGACATACATCAAGTGATCTCAAATCCAATATTCAATCCGATAACAATGAAACCTCAAAGAGCAAGACTCAATTTATCACAACAAAGATAAAGAGAGAAGAACACCATATGATTCCACTATATTAATAAATCTCATAATACATCATGATCATGCCAAATCAAGAACACGAGAGAGAGAGAGAGAGAGAGACCGAACACATAGCTAGTACATACACTCAACCTCGAAGATGAACTACTCACACATCACCATGAGAATGGAGGAGAAGTCGGGGGTGATGGTGACGGAGGAGATGTCGCCGGCGGCGTCCCGGCACCACCGGAGGAGAGGGGATGTCCCCCTCCTTCTTCTTCCTTGGCCCTCCAGGGAGAGAGGGAGCTCTCCCCTAGATTGAATCTCTCTATTGTCTTCTGTTTCTCACGACTCTGTTTCTGGCTGAAAACCGTTTCTTATATTCCTGAAGATATGCAACTCTGATCGGGCTGAAATTTTAACACGATTTTTTCCTCATATAAGATTCCTTGCGGCTAAAGAAGAGCTCGAACTGACTTACGAGGTGAGCACAAGGCAACACCCCACGTCTTGGGGGGTGGGGCAGCTCTGTTGCCTTGTGGAGGCTGTGGGCCCCCGTTTGCGTTGATTCTTCCTCCCGAAAATCACATATATTCCAAAAGAAATTCTCCATAAAATTTTATCGCGTTTGAACTTCATTTGGTATGGATTTTCTGTGAAATAAAAACATGCAAAAAATAAGAACTGACACCGGGTACCGGATCAATAATTTAGTCCATAAAAATCATATAAAGGTGAATCAAAAGTCAAAACCATATAAAACTCATGTAAATATAGTATTAAAACTTCATAAATTATAGATACATTGGAGACATATCATCATCCCCAAGCTTAATTACTGTTCGTCCTCAAGTAGATACATGATAAAAGAAATAATTTATGAAATGCGAATGTCGCATGTGAGTAATATGGTAAGGCAATTGGTTGAGATAAGGCTTTGCAAGCCTATGTATTTTTGTATGTATCCGATTGCCATGTCTTTGTCAAGAAAAAGAAGAAGAAGCTGTTTTCATCAAAAAATATATAATTTTTTTCGCGAGGTGAAAATTATGAAGTTTTGCTAAAGCACATCTAGATCCCATGTTATTGATTTTACGCTAAGATATATACACATATTTTTTTGGGTCTTTTTTCTATTTTAATTGAGTCATTTAGAGATGTGCAATAACTAGGCCCTAGACAGACAAAAAATTATGGGTCTGTCTATATCTCATCTAGATGTGAAATAATATCTCACATCTAAGTAGCATCTTTCTTCTATGTGGCTACTTTTTTTTTCTTTTTTGTTTCTCTCGGGCATGTTTGTTTGTCTCAGCTTTTTTGTTGTTTGACTGTCATGCGGTGCACGATGGTGGATAGTGCAACGTACAAAATTCAAAAAAAAAGTGATCACTCACAATCGAACACAAGACCCTAGACAGATATATACACAAAATCTAGATGAGATATATACACATATTTTTTTGGGTCTTTTTTCTATTTTAATTGAGTCATTTAGAGATGTGCAATAACTAGGCCCTAGACAGACAAAAAATTATGGGTCTGTCTATATCTCATCTAGATGTGAAATAATATCTCACATCTAAGTAGCATCTTTCTTCTATGTGGCTACTTTTTTTTTTCTTTTTTGTTTCTCTCGGGCATGTTTGTTTGTCTCAGCTTTTTTGTTGTTTGACTGTCATGCGGTGCACGATGGTGGATAGTGCAACGTACAAAATTCAAAAAAAAGTGATCACTCACAATCGAACACAAGACCTCTGACAGAGGCACTCCTGTAGTTAGCCACTAGACCTATAGCGCATTAGTTACTCCTTACCACCGTGTAATACTAAAGACTATTCCGCCGCAGATTGAACAATTCAAAAATTCGAACATTTCATGAAACTGTGATTTTTAATTGAGTGGAACAATTTTCAAATTTGAGATATGTTTTTGCAAAAAAGAGAACAAATTTTAAAAATTGAGAAACATTTTTTTAGAAAGAAGAATACTTTTGCAAACTTTCAAACGTTTTAAAAAATATGATTTTTTTTAAAAATGCATACACTTTTCAAACAGTTTTTGAAAATTGCAAACAATTTTTTGTTTCAAACTTTTTTATAACTTGTGAACAATTTTTGAAAAATATGAATGCATTTTAGAATTTCCAAAAAAATTGATAGACACGAACAATTCTGGAAAGTTGAACAAATTTATGAATTTGGAACATTTTGTGAAACTTTTAAATTTACGAAAAAACGAAAAAAGAATCAGAAAAAGAAAAAATAAAATAAAAATGACAAAAGAGATCAACTTTTGAAAAATAGTAAAACTAAAAAGAAAGGAAAACCAATGAAGACAAAATGAAAAAAGAAAAAAACATGAAGAAAAAAAAGTATCCTAACTACTTGGGTCAACTCGTCTACGGTTTGCTCGCTGTCGAGGATAGGCTTGCAACTAGGATAGAAAAATGTCGGACCCCTAGTTGTGAGTTGACGGTGGACTCAGAATTGGGACTAAAAAAGGCTGAGCCCAAGTTGTGAGTCGTGTTGGACTTGCAACTATTAAAAAAATGTTGGCCCGTCGTTGCGAGCCGATGGTGGACTTGCAACTGGGACAGAAAATGTCGGGGCCTAGTTACGAGTCGAGAGTGGACTTGCATCTGGGACCAAAAAGGTCTGACCTCAGTTGCCAGTCGAGGATGGACTTGCAGTTGGAAGTAAAAAAACCTCGGCCCGAGTTGCAAGTCGATGGTGGATTTGCAACTCTGACAAGAAAGGTTGGGTCCCAGTTGCAAGTCGAGGGTGGACTTGCAACTGGGACAAAAAAGGTCAGACCCTAGTTGTGAGTGGAGAGTGGACTTGCCACTAGGACAAAAAAGGTTGGGTCCCAGTTGTGAGTCGAGGGTGGACTTGCGACAGGGACAAAATAAGGCTGGACCCTAGTTACAAGTTGAGGGTGGACTTGCAACTAGGACAAAAAAATGCCAGGGTCCAGTTACAAGTCGAGAGTGGGATTACAACTAGGGAGAAAAGGTCGGATCCCAATTGCGAGTCGAGGGTGGACTTGCAACTAGAACAAAAAATTCGTACCCTAGTTGCGAGTTGAGGGTGGACTTGCAACTAGGACAAAAAAGTCTTGTCCCAGTGACAAGTTGAGGGTGGGTTGCAACTGGAACAAAACAATGTTGGGGCCCAGTTGCGAGTCGAGGCTGGACTTGCAACTGGAAGAAAAAAAGATCGGGCCCCAGTTGCGAGTTGATGGTGGACTTGCAACTGGGACAAAAAAAGGTCGAACCTCAGTTGCGAGTCGAGCATGGAGTTGCAACCGGACAAAAAAAATCCGGACCCGAGTTGCGAGTCAAAGGTGGACATGCATTTGGTACAAAAAAAGGATGATGCCACAACTATGAGTCGAGGGTGGAATTGCGACTGAGACAAAAAAAGAACGAGTCCCAGTTGCGAGTCGAGGGTGAACTTACAACTGAGAAAAAAAAGTTTAGGCCCCAGTTACGAGCCAAGGGTGGATTTGCAATTGAAATGAAAAACAAATTGGGATGAAAAATATTTTCGAATTTAGATTTTTTTTTTCACATACTTAAACTTTTTTCCAAATTTTATAAAAAATATTCACAATAATCTTATTCATGAATTTGAAAAGGGAAAAAAATAAAAGAAAAAATGAAAAAAGAAAAAGAAATAAAATGAACTGGCACAAAAATAAAAGTTATATAGAGACAATAGAGCAAAAAAATGATAATGAAGAAAGGAGAACGGTAGATGAAAGAGAGAGTAATGATAGATAGTGAGAGGAGAGTCAATCAGCCAACTCTTCATTTGTGAAACAAACGAATGAAAAAACAAATCTTTGCCAAGCCCCATAAACAAACAAACGAAAAAGGGGCCGAGCCTATCCTTCTCATGACCAGACAACGTGCAACTAAGATGAAACAAACTACAGTCCCAGTTCCGAGTCAAGGCTTGACTTGCAACTGGGATGAAAAACAAAACAGATGCCTGGTTGCAAGTTAAGGGTGAGCTTGCAACTAGGAGAACTATGAGCCCAATTGTGAGTCAAAGGTGAACTTGCAACTAGGAAAACTATGAAACTACAAGTTCAGTTGCGAGTCAAGGGTCGACTTGCAACTAGGACAAACAAACTATAGTCCCAGATGTGAGTCAATGGTGGACTTGCAAATGAGATGAAAGACAAAACACATGCCCAGTTACGGGTCAAAGGGTGGGCTATTGCAACTCAGAGGGTGGACTTGCAACTCGGACAAGTACGAGACCAATTGCGAGTCAAGGGTGGACCTGCAACTGGGACAACTACGAAACTACAAGCCCAGTTGCGAGTTAAAGGTTGACTCGCAACTGGGAGGAAACAAGATATGAGGAAGTTGCAATCAAAAGGTAGACTTGCAACTGGGATAAAAAAACAAAACACATGCTCTAGTTGTGAGTAGAGGGTGGGCTTGCAACTTGGACAACTACGAGCCCAGTTGTGAGTCAAGAGGGACTTGCACCTGGGACAACTACGAAACTACGAGCCAGTTGCGAGTCAAGGATCGACTTGCAACCGGGATGAAACAAGCTATGGCCCAGTTGCGAGTCAAGGATCGACTTGCAACTGGGATGAGAAAACAAAATACATGCTTCAGTTGCGGGTCGAGGGTGGGCTTACAAGTCTGATAACTACGAGCCCAATTACGAGTCAAGAGTGGACTTGCAAATGAGACAACTATGAAACTATGAGCCTACTTACGAGTCAAGGGTCGACTTGCAACTAGGATGAGACAAACTACATGCCCGATTGCATGCCAATGGTGGACCTGCAACTGAGATGAAAATAAGAGTTGCACTTGAGACAACTATGAAACTGCGAGCCTAGTTGCGAGTCAATGGTCGACTTGTAACTAGGATGAAACAAACTACATGCCAGTTGTATGTCAAGGATGGACCTATAACTGAATGAAAATAAAACACAGGCAAAACAACCGGGGTCAAATGTCGGTCAGTGAGAAGATGGGGGATAAGCTTCATAGTCGAGCCCCCCAAATGACAACATATATAGGCCCCTGTGAAAAATAAACGCGAGAACAGGACGACACAAAACAAATGGGACAAGAGGACGCGTGACAAAAAAGAACAAGCTGACACGGACATACATGATTCAATTTGTGCAAACATTAAATTTATATGAGCTAAATTTTATCTAGATTAGATTTAGCAGATCCGAAAACGAAAAATCTAGTTACACTCAATACGGTCAAACAAAAAATAATAGAAAACAAAGAATGAAAACACACGTGTCCCTACACAAAAAAGCTAAGCCCACAAAAAAAACAATACAGAAACATAATAGCGGTTCAGTAGAAAATTTTCATATCGGCTCTCACTACTTCACGAGGGACAAACCAAAAAAATACGACGCAAGGACGACGAGCATGACTCGGAAGTATGTGTATCTTATGTATATGAGCTAGATGAAACATTGTTAACTCTCATTTAGATGATAATTAGCAAACCAATCCAAAACAGGATCTCTGACCGCGTGGCAAAAAACGGTCCAACAAAGGACACGCGCAAACCGGCTGACAAGTAGACACCAAACACAGATTCGACACAGAGCGCGCGTGACAAAATAACCCGCAATCAAGATTTGCACGACATTTAAAGCGAACATATGACAGAGTAAAAACAAGTTCATGAATTTAAATGAATAAATAAAGAATAAAGGGGGAAAAGAAAAATGGAAAAATGGAAATAGAAAATATAAAAAAATTGTGAATATAAAATACTTTATAATTTAAAACAAACAATAAAATAGAAAAAGGAAAACAAAAAAGGAAAATAAAACGAAAACAAACAAGAAAACAAATACTAGGTATCAAATAAGAGTGTAGAAAAATGAGAAGAACTAGGACTGAGTGTACCACAGACTTGTGAAATAAATGAAAAAAAAAGGCAATCAACCTCGCAGTAGCAACGACCTTGAGCAGCATAGACTTGGAAAAACCAATAACGCCCGATCTAGCACTAGCAAGGACCTGGACACATGCAACGCCTGAGACAACGCGCCGCCGAGCGAGCGCAGCATCCAGATCATGGCCTTTTGCACGAATATTAAAGACATAGGAGTATAATCTAATGGCTCTAGACTTAGATGTGAGATAGCTAGATGTGAAATAGCAAACCTGAAAAATTATACCGCGCGCATATATAGATAGAGATAGACACCGTCCTAAACCATTACGCCTCGACGCCTCGTGTGATACATATGCCGGCACCGGGACGCGTACGTGCACCGGAACGGCGCCGCTGCACAAGATGGACATACGCTCAGCGAGCATTGCCTCCGTCGTCCTGCTACTGTTATCATCACTTTGCAGCTTGGTAACGCCGTCCGCCAGCGCCAGGGCGGAGCTCGTGACGTGGGAGTGCAATAACGGCACGTACTACTCTGAGAACAGCACCTACCAATCCAACGTCCGCACCCTCCTGGCGTCCCTCGCCGCCAACGCCTCCCGCTCGCTGTTCGCAACGGCCGTCGTCGGCGCCCGCCCCGACACGGTGTGGGGCCTTGGGCTCTGCCGCGGCGACGCCACCAACGGCACAGAGTGCGCGTCCTCCTGCCTCGCCCTCGCGCCGGAGGTCGCATTCGGCAGGTGCATGGGCGTCATGGACGTGTCCATCTTCTACGACCGCTGCACCGTCCGCTACTCCTTCCTGGACTTCCTCACCAACCCGGACAACGGGCAGGTGCAAGCCAAGGGAGCCAGCGACGACTTTGTGGCCCCCGGCGACGCTGGCCGGTTCGTCGCAATCGTGGTGAGCCTCGTGGCCGCGCTCGCCGACTGGGCCGCGTTCAACACCACGTCCAGGTACGCCGCCGGGGTCATGATCTCAGACCAGGGATTCCCGGTCACCACCAGCAAGGAGGTGGTGCACAACATCAACGGGATGGTGCAGTGCACACCGGACCAGGCGCCGGGCCCGTGCCGCGCGTGCCTCCAGGGGCTCATCGACGAGATGCCGGGGTTGTTCTTCAACGGCAGCGTCGGAGGGCGGATCCTGGCCATATGGTGCAGCCTCAGGTTCGAGACGCACGAGTTCTACGACGGCAGCCCCGCGCTGAAGCTCGTCGCCCCGCGGCCCACGCCGCCACCACCTTCTGCCCTCCCGTCTTCTACAAGAGACGGGATAAGGTGGCGACAACAGGCGGCGACAGTATCGGCCGTTGTTCTCGGCGTCGCGGTTATCGTCTTGTCCCTATCTATGATCTTCCTATGGAGAAATAAGGCTACGACACAGCTCTGTAAGAAGTTTTTGTTTTTGTTTTGAAATTGCATCCATAACTGGTGTTATCACGAAGATGATCCAGTTAAGTAAGAAATTTCCCCTCTCTTTGTATTCAGCTTACCAGGAAGATGACGAAGACCCTGAATCACTTCTGTTTGACCTGCCAACGTTGAGGCAAGCAACCGACAATTTCGCCGAAGAGAATAAGCTTGGGCATGGAGGTTTTGGGGCAGTATACAAGGTATGTACGATTGGTCTTTTGGCATGGAGGGTGGATTTTTCAAGCAAGTTTCAGAAAAATTTGACAAACAAATCCCACATGCAGACGTATATGTTCCCTACATATTTGAAAAAAAGAAGTAAATTTGTATCTGGATCCGTAATACCCATTCTTTCTAAAATATAAGGCATATAAGTTTTGTCCGAATCAAGGTTTTGTATTTCCGAATAAAAAAAATCAGACCACAATGGAATGACCAAAATTCGGGGAGAAGTATCGGTAAGAATCCCAAATAGATAACTGAAATTTTCAAATTCTAAATCTAGTCAATTACAACATGGTTTTTATTTAGACATATTGCATTTAGTATGGCATGCTTGCTTGTACAACCTAGGTCGTGGGGGGTTTGAACTTCAACTTCGATTTGATTAATTAACATGTAAATCCGATTATTTTTTCCACATAACTGAATTTCACCGAAACTCAGATTCAGAACGAGTTCCCAAACCATGGTCCTAAGTACAAAAACAAATCAAGTTTGGCAAAGTTTATTTATAAAAAAGTAATCAGCATCTATAATATGAAATCAAGTAGTTCAACTTCCCCTTAATTAAGTCAAAAATCAAGCAAGGCAGTAGCCCTTTGTGCTGATGTCGAGGTAGCCAAGAGTGTAGGGTGGTGTAGCCGCGGTCGAGGTAGTCGTGCGAGGGCCGCTGTTGTCAATGTCGAGTCGGGGTGGCCGGTATCGTCGAGGAAGTCGCTGTGGACCAGGAAGAAGAGCGGCGACAACAGCTAGGTTAGGAGCGCAGCAGCAGTGCACGAAGTAGGCGAGGAAGAACCCGACAGCGTGACGAATACTGGCGCGGACGGTGGCGTTCCCGCGCCTAGGAAGGCGGTGCGGCGCATACCACATAGAACTCGACTCGCATGGACGGCGAAGTGGACCGTTTGCCGCGGCATTACGGCCCAAAGGGGCGACCCAGCGGCGACGCACGTGTCGGGCTGGCGGTGGCAGGGACCGCGTGCCATGATCACTATGGCCCGATGCAGCGACGCAACAGCATCGCGAGGATCGGCGCAGCCACGGGGATGGCCCGGAGCGGACGGTCTAGGGGCGACGGTGGACCGCGGGTCGCGGCACTAAGGCCCGAAGGGGCGATGCAACAGCAGCGTGTGGGTCGGTGCAAATGGCCTCGAGATGACGACGTGGACCGCGTGCCGCGGCGCTATGGCCTAAAAGAGCTATGCAGCGACGACGCGGATCGGCGCAGCCGCAGGGAGAACCATTAGGCGGCGGCGCTGCGGCCCGACAGGGAGACGCAACGACAACCCATAGCTCGATCGATGGAGGATGCGTTGTACTCAGGGACAGGGCAGAGACGGGCAGGCATACGTGCGGATGACGGCCTGACGGGCCCCTATGTTGCACGAGGCTGCTGGGTCGGTGAAGAGTCCATGTGGTCGCGCTGGTGTCAGAGTAGAGGTGTGCGGGGTCGACAGCGGCGGCGGGTGACGCAAACCGATCTTAGATCGAAAACCAAAAAAAATGCCGATCAATGCGACCAACGAGAGAGAGAAAACCCGGATCAAAGGATCGAAAAAAGACTAATTTGGACAGCCAGTCAACACGACTGGCGGACAAACCCTAGGTACGGGCAGCACGGCCCTGGTGGCGATCATGTAGATCGATCGCCCCGGAGGAGGCGCCGTGTAGAAACGGGGGCTAGGGTTGTGGATCGAGGTTAGGCTGATATCATATTAGAGGGAATAGAGAGAAATTGGTGAAATTGTTTTGCTTAAGACTTAGACTCATGAGCGGAGTACCAATTTTCTGTACTCCTGGGAGTACCCACGTTCAATATACTTCATTATCAAATGTTTTATACCTCCTTTTCATTCTCAATATACCTTATTAATTATTCTAAGATACCTCAATACAAATTTTATGAAAAATATCATCAAGGCTCATAGTTTACATAATATACCATTTGTATGTACAAAGTAACAATTTATGTGTGTACACAATAAAATACATGCACCCAAATGGATTTTTTTACAAAACTCAGTTTGAGGTATCTAGTAATAATTAATAAGGTATAGTACAAATAATAATGAGGTATAGTGGTATCATCTATATGGTATATGAAGAGCGGGGTTGTAGAATAGCTTATTCTACGCCCCTAGTAACGCTATTTACAAGATCTAGTAAAACGATGTATAAAAATGTAGTAATTCTGAAAATATTTGCTCAAATCACGACTTTAGTGTTAAATTTTTAGTTTGGGCGAGTGGACTGCAGGGGGCTTTCTGCAAGAAAACGACTCACTTAAACTTGAACCGCAGATTGATTTAAAGAAATAGTAGCGGATTTTCTGCAAAAAACATGACGAATGGGCACAAACTTTTCTCCACTCACTTAATAATAATAATAATAATAATAATAGTAATAATAATAATAATAATAATAATAATAAATGTAGATATATTCAACTTACCTGATGTATTATGAAGCTCTTGATCAGATAATGTGTTCCCGCACTTCACATAAATATAGAAAATATACCGCGTAGACAAGCGTGGTTTGCCATCTAAAACCACACACACACACAAAAAAGATAATTTGTTTATTTACAGAGATTGGTCTGGTTTAGGTGGAAACCATCTGAATTGTATTTTTCAGGGGGTGTTGCCTCATGGGCGGCAAATAGCTGTGAAGAGATTGGACAAAGCTTCAGGGCAAGGTGTGAAGGAACTGAGAAATGAGCTACTGCTGGTAGCCAAGCTCCGGCACAACAATCTGACAAAGCTTCTCGGAGTGTGCTTGAAGGGGAAGGAGAAGTTGGTGGTGTACGAGTACCTGCCCAACCGGAGCCTCGACATCTTTCTTTTCGGTACGGACGATCGATCCAGATGCTACATACGCATGCTGCATGCATGCAGACGACAAACACATTAACCGTGTCGTAATAACTAATTAATATAATCTGCAGCGCCTGAAGTTGAGAAGCGGCAATCGTTGTGCTGGGAGACAAGGTACCGCATAATCTACGGGACGGCACGAGGCCTCCTGTACCTCCACGAGGACTCGCAGGTAACGATCTTACACCGCGATCTCAAGGCCAGCAACATCCTGCTCGACACCGATATGAACCCCAAGATCTCGGATTTCGGCCTGGCCAGGCTCTTCGACGGCGACAGGCCGAGTGCCGTCACTAGCCAAGTTGTCGGAACACTGTACGTTAGCTCGACGGCGACAAGCCGAGTATCTATATATCTATCTCTATGGTGAATTTCTCGATTATATATGAAGCCAGAGTATATATTAATTTCTGGTGTGTCGCAGTGGATACATGGCGCCGGAGTACGCAGTTCGAGGGCGCCTGTCGGTCAAGATAGACGTGTATAGCTTCGGCGTTCTGGTGCTGGAGATCGTTACGGGAAGGAAAAACACCGACTTGCTTGAAGAATCATCCTTGGAAGACTCGGGCACCATGCTCAGCTATGTGAGCACAAGCTATCTGAGATCATGCATGCATGCTTGGCATGGGCACTACATACGAGTACTTGTGATCATATATGATGTATGATGTTTTCATGAATATATCCTGCAGGTATGGGACCAGTGGCTGAAGGGAACGCCGCTGGAGACGACGGACCCGTCGCTGGACTGCAACATGGTCGCGGGGCAGGAGGGCGAGGTGATCAAGTCCATCCACCTGGGGCTCCTCTGCGTGCAGGAGAACCCGGCGGACCGCCCGGCCATGCTGGACGTCCTCGTGATGCTGCACGGCCACGCGTCGGACTTCCCGGCGCCGTCCAAGCCGGCGTTCACTTTCGCACGCGGCGGCGAGACCGATGACAGCGCGTCCGGGTTAGAGCCGGGCGCCCAAGCATCAGCAACTGCGCCGTCCGTCAACGAGATGTCCTTATCGGAGTTCCAGCCGAGATAGATGTCTGATCATACACATAGATGCATGCATGCATGCATATGCATGGTTTCCTGAGTAGTGGACAGGCGCCGGATGTGCATATATATACCACGTACATAGATTTCCTGCATAGACCCTAAACCCAATTGTATGATAAATACTCTCTCCATATCACAAATAGCTAAATAAGCCACGTTTGGCCTTCAAGATGTAACTTTTACAACTGATTTTTATCTTAATATTTGTAGAAAAAAGAAAAGGAAATTATATGCAAACTTTGGAGACAAATATATACATATAGTTTTCAACTTTTCATCTTAAACTCCCATCACAATCCGTAAAGAAGACCCGCAAGTGTTTTGTTTTTTTGTGGAATGAAGAAGGGGCCACCCCTCCAATTTCTATTAAGGAACCATATGAACCGAGCCCTAATACAAGCTACAAGCATAACATACATCTCAAGAGATCAAATTCTGAGCAAAAGCATATGCCAAGATATTCGTAGGTAGATTCCTCAACTGACAAGTAAATATCTCATGATATAGTTCGACCTCATCATTGGCATCCCCAAATGAGAATAATTCACTTTTATGGAAATACATAATCAAGCCAGAAATTTGTTCAAAAGCACATAAAATGAATTTATGTTTTTAACATTGTCTATATTATCTTGTAATAAGAATATGGTGTCATCAGCATATTAAGGCATATTGACCCCCTGCAAAAAAAATCTCCCAAGACTCCTTTAACAGATCTATTTTGACTAGCCTTTTTCCATAATCACAGGTAAGAATCAACAGCTAAGTCAAAAAGCAGAGGGGATAGGGATCCCCCTGCCTCGGTCCTTTGTGAGTCTTGAAATAAGGTCCAACTTCATCATTGACTTTTTTTTGCGAAATTCATCATTGACTTTCACTCCCACATGACCCCTCTCATAGTTAACGTGAGCTAGCCACACCACTTATGAGGAAAACCTTTCATCTTGAGCATTTGAAGGACAAAAGGCCATTTAATTTTATCATAAGCTTTTTTCAAAATCATCTTTAAAAGCAAGGCAATTTACTTCTTAAAGTGGATATAATTCATAGCCTCATCAAGGACAACTCCCTCCATAATGTTTATACCTTTAATGAAGGCAATTTGAGTATGTGAAATAACATGATCCACCACCCTGCTTAATCTATTAACAAGAAGCTTAGTTATAATCTTGAAGCTAACGTTTAGTAGGCAAATAGGTCTAAATTTCTGCATCTGCTTAGCATCACTAGTTTTTGGTTTCAAAGTAATAATGCCATAGTTTAATCTAGCAAAGTACACATTATGAAAATAATCTAAAAGCCGTTTAGATCCCATTTAACCTTCGTTGTTGCGCGAATCGCAGACGTTGCGCCACAGTATAGCATGTACAATAGCCCTACCATCCCAAACGATCTCCACGTAAGAAATATTTTGGGACGTTGGATATATGGCAAACATTTAGTACATGAATCACGTATGCAATAGGCTCGGGCATCGCGTATGATTGCTTTTGTCAAAACTTCTGCATACTCAAACCCTACCGCACGCGGTTTTCTCGTATTGTGTGCGATGAAGCCCCCCTACCGCACACAATCACAAGGCAGCAATTTGCTATTATGGCAGCGAAAGAAGGTTTTAACCTTGTGCGATGGACTTAACTGCAGTAGTGTATATTGCCCGCAAAAACAAAAATAAAACTAGTCATCGACACATGCACTTGCACGGTCTAGATATATATATTAGTTACGATTTGTGGTTTAGATATTTGACCGTTGAGATATTACTTTTTTTTTGATATTTTTGTTGAGAACTGACAATGCAATGTAATGACCAATTTGCTGAGGATAAATTTGTGTATATCAGTTAATGGAGCCACGGACGAAAGCACCAATAAATAACTCAACATCAGAGATGTACGGGGACACTTCGACTTGTTTATTGATCCATAGGTTCCCGCAAAAATATCTAGTACTCCCATCCTTGGGGTGCTCCCGGTGCTCCAAGTTAAAAAAACAAATCTTAAATGTTTTTAAAAATTCCAGAAAAATGTGAATGTTCACAAGGAATGTGACTACAAGCCCTAAAATTTTCAGGTCTAAACTCAAAATATACATTGAGAAACAAAAAATGAGAAATCCAGATGTGAATAGTGTCAATGTTGATTTTGTCTTTTTACACTATTCATGCCAGATTTCACATTTTTGTTTCTCAATTTATATTTCGAGTTTGGACCTAAATTTTTTAGGGGTTATAGTTACATTCCTTGCGAACATTCACATATTTTTTTGGAATTTTTTGAAACATTTATGAATGTATTTTTTAAACTTGGAGCATCGGGAGTACCCCAAGGATGGGAGTACCCCATACTTTCCCGCCGTGACCCGTTGCCTGAGAAGCCGAGACCCGAGGTATAGTGGGGATGAAAGGAGTTGACGAACACGAGGAAAAGAAACGGAGGTTGCCTCCGTAGGTGCATCTCGCATCTAGGTCGAAGTCATGTCATTTCAACAATCTGGAGTAATCTTTAGAAGTTTCAGTAATAATTTTCTTTGAACAACTTCAGTAAAAAAAAATGCATAAGAATCAATTTTAGTAATTCTTTCTAGGGATTTAGAAGTAACTTTTTTTAGGGGACAAAGTTTTGTTTGGAATCAGAACGCTTTATTCATGGGAAATGTTAGCAAGCTGACGTCAGAAATCTGGCAATTCCCGACGAACGCTCAGACCACCGTTCAATTTTGTGCACGAATCTTGGAAGCCCACATGTCCACATCATCTCCAATGATCGTTCACTAAAACGATGCTTCGTCGCGAACGCCCCTGTCACCTTATCTCCTCACTAGTGAAGACGCTCTCCGCTCCCACGTGTCGATGCGATTCTCACCCCCCAAATCAATGATGCTGGTGGCGCTCCCCTTCATCACGCCAAGGGAGGAAGAGAAGCTCATCAACCACATTTGTTCTCACACGAACACGTCACCATGTACCTTCAACGTCGGGGGTGATGACCACAACTCACGTTAAAGAAGACCCGACCGGCAACGCGATACGCAAGACAACCATAGTTGCTTTTGCACACACGAAACCCTGCAAGCCCGGGAGGGACCCCGACAGGGTGTGTGGTGGCTATGGGCTGCCCTAGGTCGATTCACTCACCCCTAGAGCCTTGAGATTTGCATCTCTCAAACACGAAGAATAGCGAAGAACGAGATAGAAAAATGAGAGAGAGAGAGAGAGAGAGAGAGACATAGATGAAAAAGTAGTATATTGATGTTTCGATTGTGTGTTGTTCAATCAGCCGTCGCCTCCAACACATATAAGAGGCGGCTAGGCTTCTTGTACAAGTTAAAAGATTCATTTAGACTTTCCTTACAAGAAAATAACATCAATTCATGTCCTAGGGTCCTAATTCTAATCCAACTCAGATTCAGCCCAAATCTGGTCCAAACTTCTATCTTGCTCCTCGTGCAGGTCATGGAATTTGCGGGCGGATTGCGCATGCCCCACGTCATGCGGGAAAGGGGCTTCTCAGGGTGACCGCGAGAAGCGGCTATCAGTGCAGCCAGAGCATGGCTCTTTTCGGCGCAGAATCCCCTGACAAGTGGTTATTGGCGCAGAATCCCCGAGAGGCGGTTGTCGGCGTAGAACCCCTAACAAGCAGGAAAGGGCTACTCCCTCCTTGTCGGGTCGCCTTCTAGATATTGTAGTCAGCCAGAGCGTGGCTCTTCTTGGTGCATACTGATGCAACATGGCTTGCCGGGTGCCACTGTCAAGGCCCATGCTCTTTAGTTTGATCTTGTTTTAGCTTCATAGATTACATACGACCTTGGATTGAAATGATCCATATATCAAAATCAACCGCCTCACGAGACGAAGACAATCCATGTAGAGGACTCTTCCATATGCGGTCGTCTGGGAGGCATAATCGGCCGAACAGTACTCTGAATACAAAATCTTGGTACTTTGAACACAATTTCGACCCTCAAGATGTGATCGGATAGTGATGACCCAAACATCAAATTTCTTCATTAAAATTAGACGAATTGGACAGTTTTTCATTTGATGTAGTCTAAATCATGTTTCCCATCATACCAAAAACTGGTGTCAACACATGCCTCCCTGTTTTTCGGCTTAGCTTGCATGCCAAAAAATAATGTGTACCGTGTTTGCTCTAAGGACGATGTGAACACTCCATCGGCCATTTATATTTGCTTAGGATGATAATTATATATCGGCCATGTTTATGTTTAGGGCGATAATTGTATATCGGCCATTGCCCATCTAGGCTTCTTGCCACACACTCGCGTGATACTTCTTCAAATATTTGCCATTGAGAGCTCGAGGTAACATTGTTCCTTGCATGGATTCCTCCATATATGAATTTTTCGGGAACTACTGTTGTAACCTTAAAAGGACCTTCCCAGTTTGGAGACGACTTCCCGAATTTTCTATGTCTTGAACCAATCAGTAGGATCACTTTCCACACGAGATTGCCAACTTGAAAGTTCTTCAAATTGACCTTCTTATTATAAGCTCTACACTCAACTTGTCCCTCTCAATGGCTTTTAAAGCAGCCAAACGTTTATTGACGCTTTCATTGATATTGTTCATCATCAAGCTATAAAGATCCACTGCCGATAAATCATTTTGTTTGGCTATTCTCAAAGCACTCAAATTCACTTCCACTAGTAAAACGACCTCTTGACCATATACTAGCTCATATGGATTTATCTTTGTAGCATTGTGCCTTGAGATTCTACGCGCCCACAAAGCTTCGGACAACAATTCATTCCATCTCCTTGGATTATCCTCAATCTTCTTCTTGATGAGCTTGATTAGTATTTTGTCGCTAGAATCAGCTTGTCCATTAGCTTGGGCATTATATAGAGAGGAATTGAGCAACTTAATCTTATAAGATTCGACAAATTCTCTAACTTGATGTGACATGAAAGATGAACATTGATCCATAGTTAATGTTTGAGGAATGCTGAATCTATGAATCATGTACTCGGTTTTGAATCGAATTACCTCTGTATCTATCATATTTTTGAGAGGTACTTCCTTAGACCATTTAGTGAAATAATCGGTTGCCACCAACATGAACCGATGCCCCTTTGAGGAAGAAGGATGAATCTCTCCAATAAAGTCTAAACCCCAACCTCTAAAAGGCCACGACTTGATATGGCTTGATAATAGGATTTAACATAGCAGAAGGAGCCAACTGACATCACCAAACTTTGTCATACCTGAAGCAATCATTAATCATCGTAGGCTAATAAAACCTAGCACGTCGCAATAACCACTTCATCTTGTGAGCCGGCTGATGAGTACCACAAATTCCTTCATGTACCTCTCCCATAGCAACTCTCGCTTGGTCTTCATTCAAGCATATTAAAAGAACACTATCAATTGTTCAGCACAAAGATCATCATCTCTCATTGTATATTTCAAAGCCATATGCCGAACGGTCTTGTCCACCCTTTTACCCGAACCACACAATAATCAATAATGGGTTTCCTGCAGTCTTGATTTTCACTAGATTTTTCGTTAGTGGCCGAAGTGGTGGGCTCTGGTTCAGCCTCTCCTATATTGGAAAGATTAGACATCAGCCTTTGAGAAATATGAAACATGCCACGATCAACATGATAGTCGAATGCTTGTTGTGCCAACACATTTGCTCTCCAATTGTCATTTCTAGATATATGGGTGATGCTAAAACAATCCAAATTAGAAATTAGATCTAGACATTTATCAAGATAAATATTAAGTGATTCGTCAAACACTAAAAGACTTTGGATATTCATTGCACTACTAATAACGAATTACGAAAAGCCTAAATATGTGTAGCACCTATGGCAAGCAACATCTCTAAACCGAATAACAATGCTTCATATTTGGTTTGATTATTTGTGCAAAAGTATTCTAAGCGGCATGTGGCTTAAAAAAGAGCACCATGAGGAGATGTATAAACAATACCAACAATTTGGCTATTGCTACAAACCGAACCATCAAAATATAATCTCCATGGTACTAAAGAGACAAGATTTATGTCAATATCATGCTTGTCATCAATCCGATGCTCAAAAATAAAATTAACAACGATTCGTCCTTTCACGGATTTCAGAAATTCATAAGTCAAATCATATTCAATTAAAGCATAAGCCCACTTGCCAATTCTACCACTAAGAGTTGGTCTATGCAACATGTATTTAATAACATAGATTTGGCAAGCTACTATGCAAGCACTGGGGAATAATAATGTCTCAACTTTGTGGAAGCATAATATAAACACATCCGTAATTTTTCAATAAATGTATACTTTGTCTCGGTGTTCAATAAGTGTCGGCTCAAATAAGTAATAGCATGCTCTTTTCCTTCAGTCTCTTGAGTTAAAACATCACTAATAACACCTTCCTCCGCTGCAATATAATATCTAAAGGGCTCTGCTACTTGTGAGTTGTGTTGGTATTTCCCCGAAGAGGAGAGGATGATGCAGTACAGTAGAGATAAGTATTTCCCTCGGTTAAGAACCAATGTTATCAATCCAGTATAAGAACCATGTGAAACCTCATTAGCAGATGGGTGCACGTTTGGTGGACTTGCCCAGCGTTACAAGGGGGAAATGGTTCACCAAATACCTAAAGCCAATATTTATGAGAGCTCCTGATGCGGAGCATGCTATGGACATCACCATGTCAAGAGTCCGTTCGGCGAGTGACACATGCGACATCTACTTCACATACACAAAGGTGAATCATCTCCTTTACATGTGCTCACTTGACCCCTTCGAGGATGGTATACTACTTGACACTCCACTCGTGTGCATGCATAGGTATTGTCGGAACACTAAAGACGACGAGGAGGAGTGCGAGCACAAGTGTACAACTACACCATCCGCAAGAGAAGCATGGAAGAGAAGGAGGAAGAAGACCCAGGACGAGCGGTACTACCGCCCACACCAAGCGGTACTACCGCTAGAGGCCCCCGAGCGGCACTACCGCCGAACTTCCGCTCTACTACCGCTCAACCCGACAAACTCCTGTGCTCGAGCGACCCGGGTCCGGTACTACCGCCCAGTCCAAGCGGCACTACCGCCCTCCCAAGCGGTACTACCGCTCTGCCTGTGCGCAGCCGCGGGCCTTTGGCCTTGTATCCCTCTCCCACTTACCCCTTCATGGCTAAGACTATAAATAGACCACCTCCACCTTCTTTCTAGGGTTAGAAAAGGATTAGCTCATGTTTGTGTGAGAGCTTTGCTCATCCACTTGGTTTCCTTCTCCTCAGAGACGTGCCTCCACCGGAGAAGATCCTTCCAAGCGGATTCAAGACCCCCTCTTGGGTGGCCCCATCAAGACCTCCTCACGGAGAAGAACCGGTTACCGTTTGTATCGTCTGTTGTTGACTTTGGATCTTGTATCTTACCTTTGTGTTCATCGATCTAGCGCATGTGTGATCTATCCTTGTTGGTTGAGTGATTTCTCTCATGTTCCCCTCGTGATTCCCTCGTGTTTCCCCTCGTGTTCATCACGTTCTTCGTAGGGATCCGCTCCTTTCGTGAAAGATCGGCCATCTAGGGTTCCACCCTACATCATCTTGGATCAGAGCCAGCTTGTCTCATGATATATTGGTATCATGAGCCACGTTGATCACGATTTCGGAGCCCCCTCTCTTTGTTTTCTAGCTTGATTTTGTTGTTTTTCGTCCTAATTCGAAAATCCCCACCAAAAATAGCCCCAAATTTTTTTTGTGATTTGTTGGTGTGATGATGTTTTGTTGATTTTGATCCATGGATTTACTTGGTTTCGAGTGGATCTAGCATCTCCCCAAGTTTCCCTACTTTCCATCCATGAAATCTCTCCAATTTTGACCCCAAAATCAGGCATCTCCGCCCCAAAATCGCGCCCCGATTCGATCTGCGAAGAATCCCGACACGAGCGGTACTACCGCCCCCCTAGCGGTACTACCTCTTAGCACCTCCAAGCGGTACTACCGCCCTCCCGAGCGGTACTTCCGCCCCTCCCAGTTTCAGCGTTCCGAGTTTTACCGTTTTGCCCATAACTTCCACATCCAGAGTCCGATTTTCGCGTTCTTTAGCTTGTTGAGTAGCTATTGACATCCTCTATCCATCTAGATAGGTTTCACCAACATTTGACTCCATAAAAATTTGGGAACTTTGGCATCTTTGCCTAGGGTTTCCACCACATCCTTCGCATAACCACCACCGACTTCCGCAACCTAACCATTTTTGTTCCCCATCACATTTGAGATTGTTTGAGTAGTGATTCGAGTCTCCTAAGGTGTTTCGGCTACTTAGGGACGATTGATTCTTCATCAACCACCACCATACACTTCCGCAATTGTAACTTAACCCATTTTGACCGGGTTTCCACAACATCTTCCGCAACCACCACCGCTTTCCGCTACCACCATTTGACTTTTGTCCTTGAGATTTTGAGTTGTGGTTTTTCCGTTTCCTAAGGTGTTTCGGCTACTTAGGGACGAGGCTCCATCATCTTGGTATCTACATCAAGAACACCACCACTCATCATTGCCAAGGACGGTAACCTCGATGACACCATTGTATATTCCCTTGCCATTGCATTGATAACCCCTAGACCATTTTGCGTAACTTGCCTATCGAGACTAGCCATTTGATTATTGACGGCAACGTTACTTGTACACATTAGTGATCTACACCATACATTGCATACATACCATATCATATTGGTATCATATCATCGCTTGTGTCACAAAGATTGTTCCCGCATATACACAATTGCTCTCTTGGTTTGTGCATTTCGCAAAGTGGCCATACCTAAAAAGAAAGAGAATAAGCTTTTAAGCAAAAGAGAAGAGCAACGAAGCTTGTAAGCAAGTGCCATAGCATCATACCACATTGCATATAAGATTGTCATATCCGATCATCTTGGATCATCTTGAGAGAAACACCGGGAACCATACATATATAGCATACTTGGGATAGAAAGTTTATCCATTTTGCATATCATAGGTTGTGCACAAGTGTCGTATCCGCCTATAGAGAAATCGTGCTAGCATCTCTCTTGAGTTGTGCAACACGAGCGTTTTCCGTGGACTCCACATTTTGTGCTCATTCCTTGGTTGCACGACCCCATTTATCTACCCGTGTGTGTGTTTCCGTGTGCCACATATTGCTATTGGTCTACTTGTTTCACTTGCGAATTTGTGAATCTCTTTCAACATTATTGACTCTTGCTAACATTTTGCATCAAATTTTTGTGCCACTATCCTCACTGAGCTCCACCATAAGCCTTACTTGTGTAGGTGTGAGAAACCGACAAGAATTGGTACCAATTGTGCTATTTCCTTGTTACACATTGAGTGATCATTGATCCATCTTCAACACCGGTCAAGGTACATTTGGTATAGTTCTTCTCTTTCTCCCACTCATATTTGCTTGAGTCTTGTGATGGATAGGCAAGGCATTTCACCTTCGGTCTACAACAACAACAACGAGTTCGATGCCACGAACAACTCCAACGACGCCAAGATGAACGCTCAAATGGAGGAGATCAAAGCCCTCATCAAGTCCTACAAGCGATCTTCCTCATCTTCGAGAAGACGCTCAAGAGCACATGCTTCCGAGCTACCATCTCCGGCAAGGTCGCATCGGCATCGACACCATCACCACCACGAACGTGAAGGTCAAGAGCTCTACACCGACAACCGCTCAACGACTTCACCATCTCCCTTGGCATCTTCGCCAAGCAACTTCAAGGCATCTTCGCCTTCGGATATACGACATCTTCGCCAACAAGCACCTCAAGACTACGCTCAAGAGAAGCTCCCCAAGCTCAAGTCTGCGACCTCCATGAGCTACTACGACCTCGACACCTACCACGAGATTCCTTTCTATGTGACTCTAGAACTCGAGGAGTATCTCGAGTGGGAGCGTTTGATGGACGACTACCTCAAGCTACATCAAGTTCCTCCCGAAGATCAAGTGAAGTGTGCCACAAGGAACTTCCATGACTACGCGTCCACATGGTGGCTTCATACACATTCGGAGAGCTACGACATGAGTTGGCCCAAGACGAAGAAAGCTTTGCGGCGAGAGTTCGTGCATCCAACCTACACGGAACAACTTCTACGCCAATTGGAGAACACCATCCAAGGATCCAAGTCCATCGACGAGTACTTCAAGGAGATGAAGAAAGCCTTGCGACGAGCCGGCATGGACGACCCCATATCAATGAAGTTCCACTTCATGATGGGATTGAACAACGACATCTCCAAGACAATCTTCCTCGAGAACTACAAGTCCCTCGACGACAACTACATTGGTGCTCTCAAGGCGGAACAAGAACTCATGAAGGCCAAGGCTTTTCCACCCCAAGCACACTTCTCGAAGACCAAACTCAAAGACGACGAGCATGAGGCTAGTACCACCAAGATGTCCAAGCCTGATGAGCTCCAAGACGATGCTCCCAAGTTCAACTTCACCACCATCCCTCTTTGTGGCATTGATGATGCCGAGTCCTCCACGACTCTTTTTCAAGATGGTGCGGCGAGGAGTACGACTACGGAGACCTTCAAGGACCACGCTTTGGAGGCAAAAGACTTGGTGACGAGCAAGGATGATGCTTCCATCTTAGGAGGCGAGAGCGATGATGTGCCATCTTCGGCCTTCATCCATGGTGACAACGACGAGATGGTTGAGCATAGGATTTTCCCTTCGACCACGGCGACGTATGATGACTTGAGTGACTTGTGCCACCATATCGAGAGTGAGAGTGACTTCACCACTAGCCACATATGTGATGAGTTGCCCCAATTCCCATGTGAGGAGAGCCACAACCCCCACCACTTGAGTGAGATGAGTGACTCCACCATATGTGACTTTGAGTGCACCTACCTTGAGGGAGTGAGTGAACCACCACATAGAGAGAGTGAGGCCACTATGATTTCTAACGACTTACCCTCTACCTCTATTGTGTCTTCTCATTTGGTGCTAGGTCCCTTATATGATGACGCGCCGATTCGCGACGACTACGTCCTCCCTTTGGACAAGACGATGGCCATGGTGGAATATGATGCACCCCCCACATGGTTCCATCAAGATGAAGATGACCACCATTTGGTCTTTCCCACCTCACCTACACCACTCGAGTGGAATGAACGAGGTAACATAGGTGAAGGTGATGCTCTAGTCCCACTAGTGGACATTGTTGACATTGATTGCTTGCATGATGTTGATCAACCTATCCCCATGCTTCATGCTAGTGCGACTTTCTCATGTCTTGCCTTACCAATTTATGATGAATATGATGATGAGAATGTTGAGTTGCCTAGTTGTGATGCCATGTTACATAGGATTTCTTGTGACAATTCTTTAGGTCACATCATGTTTGACAACCCGCTTGACTTGTCATATGCTATGCATGAGATCAATCATATGTCATATTTGCAATCTCTTCATAGTGACTATGCATATGCCATTAAACTAATCCCAATTTGCACTTATGGCATAGATGACAAGCCCATGGTTATCGGCATTTGTTTTTCTTGTGATGATATTGATATTCTCCCTTTGCATCATTTATCTCATATGCCATGCCATGACTACCTAGCTTCGGACATGCATTGTTTTGGATGTTGTCCATTTTCTCCATATGATGTTTCCAATATTGCTCATGAGGAGACCCCCATAGTTTCCTCATACATTTTAGGAGATTTTGATTCATCCTATCCATTGCATGATCCCAATACTTGTGTGCACAATATGCTTCCCATGCATAAACGTGCTATTGATGTGCCATATACTTCTACGATAAATTTGCATCCCCATCGTGTCATACACAATAACTATTCTTTCATGATGGATGACATGTTCTTATACCATGCATCAAATTTCTTTAAGCGATGCTTATCTTGCACTAACTCACACATGCACATGCACATCATGATGGATGATGTGTACATTTACCACACGCACAATTTCTTTGGTTTGTGTCTCTTTTGTGTAGGTACCCTTGTCAACCTCGCAATCCCACGAGTTGACAAAACGAGCTCTAGAGAGCAAATGATGACTTGGGATCCCATGGATTGCCTTTCCCACCGCTAACTTCGCGCAAACACTTCGCTCATTTCTTTTACATGGCCCTCACATGGTTATGGGTTGTTGTCCATTATATATCCTTTGCCCATCTTGCCATGTTCACTTTGCATGATATGCCCATTCCTATGCCTTCTCCATGCATTTGTGACCCATGCTTTGCATTACACATGATGATTGATTCTAGTACTTGTATGTGTATTTGCAAGCGTGGTGGAGATATTGTTTGTTATTGCCATGATTGCTTTGTGCCCCATGCCTATGATGATACTATGACCTTGATTTGTGTTCATGCTTGCGATATGCCATGTACATTGCCTATGTCTATTCTTTGCTCACATGACATGATTGCCATGTTTTCCTCTAGTGTGTTGCATCTTCGCACTACTAGCTTGCACGACTGGATTACTATGATTGCTTGCCTTGTTGCATCACCAATGATTCATACTCGCTCATTTCATGCGGTTGACGACAACTATCTACATGCTTTGCACATGATTGTTATTGCTTCTTGCCATACTTCTCCATATGTTGCCTCCCTCGTGCTAGATTTGACATGTATTGAGTGCAACAATGCCCTTAGTCTTGATAATGAGTTTGCCCCCATAGCATTCTCACATATAATTGGAGATTTTGACATATTCCTTGTGAAGCATGCTTGTCTTACCTCTTTGCACCATATACCTCGCGCCATGAATATAGCCATTTTTGCATCATATTATTCATGCACTTGTGCTTCTAATGGTTATGTGCAAAAGAAGAGAACCATCATGATGGATAATGTGTTTATCTACCATGCACATACATTCTTTCTTTTGTTGTGTGCATGTGTAGGATACTTGGACTTTGTGTCGACTTCCACGTCACGTGAGTTGACCATTCGAGCTCTTGAGAGCGAACCACCTTCTACCACGACGATTCTACATCGCACTTGCTTGTGCTTCGGCATTATGAAGGACGCAGAAGGACACGCCTTCAAGGTGACATCTTTCTTGAGCATGGATATTGC
>NC_053024.1:7981622-8231074 GCF_003073215.2 Triticum urartu
CACTTAGAGGATTAGAGGGATGTCTATCTAAGTGGGAGTTCTTAAGTAATTTGATTAATTGAACTTAAACTTATCATGAACTTAGTACCTGATAGTATCTTGCTTGTTTATGTTGATTGTAGATAGATGGCTCGTGCTGTTGTTCCGTTGAATTTTAATGCGTTCCTTGAGAAAGCAAAGTTGAAAGATGATGGTAGAAATTACACGGACTGGGTCCGTAACTTGAGGATTATCCTCATTGCTGCTCAGAAGAATTACGTCCTGGAAGCACCGCTGGGTGCCAGGCCTGCTGCTGGTGCAACACCAGATGTTATGAACGTCTGGCAGAGGAAAGTTGATGACTACTCGATAGTTCAGTGTGCCATGCTTTACGGCTTAGAATCGGGACTTCAACGACGTTTTGAACGTCATGGAGCATATGAGATGTTCCAGGAGTTGAAGTTAATATTTCAAGCAAATGACCGGATTGAGAAATATGAAGTCTCCAATAAGTTCTATAGCTGCAAGATGGAGGAGAACAGTTCTGTCAGTGAGCATATACTCAAAATGTCTGGGTATAATAATCACTTGATTCAGATGGGAGTTAATCTTCCAGATGATTGCATCATTGACAGAATTCTCCAATCACTACCACCAAGCTACAAGAGCTTCGTGATGAACTATAATATGCAAGGGATGAACAAGACTATTCCCGAGCTCTTCGCAATGCTGAAAGCTGCGGAGGTAGAAATCAAGAAGGAGGATCAAGTGTTGATGGTTAACAAGACCACTAGTTTCAAGAAAAAGGGCAAAGGGAAGAAGAAAGGGAACTTCAAGAAGAACGGCAAGCAAGTTGCTGCTCAGGAGAAGAAACCCAAGTCTGGACCTAAGCCTGAAACTGAGTGCTTCTACTGCAAGCAGACTGGTCACTGGAAGCGGAACTGCCCCAAGTATTTGGCGGATAAGAAGGATGGCAAGGTGAACAAAGATATATGTGATATACATGTTATTGATGTGTACCTTACTAATGCTCGCAGTAGCACCTGGGTATTTGATACTGGTTCTGTTGCTAATATTTGCAACTCGAAACAGGGACTACGGATTAAGCGAAGATTGGCTAAGGACGAGGTGACGATGCGCGTGGGAAACGGTTCCAAAGTCGATGTGACCGCGGTCGGCACGCTACCTCTACATCTACCTTCGGGACTAGTATTAGACCTAAATAATTGTTATTTGGTGCCAGCGTTGAGCATGAACATTATATCTGGATCTTGTTTAATGCGAGACGGTTATTCATTTAAATCAGAGAATAATGGTTGTTCTATTTATATGAGTAATATCTTTTATGGTCATGCACCCTTGAAGAGTGGTCTATTCTTATTGAATCTCGATAGTAGTGATACACATATTCATAATGTTGAAGCCAAAAGATGCAGAGTTGATAATGATGGTGCAACTTATTTGTGGCACTGCCGTTTAGGTCATATCGGTGTAAAACGGATGAAGAAACTCCATACTGATGGACTTTTGGAACCTCTTGATTATGAATCACTTGGTACTTGCGAACCGTGCCTCATGGGCAAGATGACTAAAACACCATTCTCCGGTACTATGGAGAGAGCAACAGATTTGTTGGAAATCATACATACAGATGTATGTGGTCCGATGAATGTTGAGGCTCGTGGCGGATATCGTTATTTTCTCACCTTCACAGATGACTTAAGCAGATATGGGTATATCTACTTAATGAAACATAAGTCTGAAACATTTGAAAAGTTCAAAGAATTTCAGAGTGAAGTTGAAAATCATCATAACAAGAAAATAAAGTACCTACGATCTGATCGTGGAGGAGAATATTTGAGTTACGAGTTTGGTGTACATTTGAAAAATTGTGGAATAGTTTCGCAACTCACGCCACCCAGAACACCACAGCGTAATGGTGTGTCCGAACGTCGTAATCGTACTTTACTAGATATGGTGCGATCTATGATGTCTCTTACCAATTTACCGCTATCGTTTTGGGGATATGCTCTAGAGACGGCCGCATTCACGTTAAATAGGGCACCATCAAAATCCGTTGAGACGACACCTTATGAATTGTGGTTTGGCAAGAAACCAAAGTTGTCGTTTCTGAAAGTTTGGGGTTGCGATGCTTATGTGAAAAAGCTTCAACCTGATAAGCTCGAACCCAAATCGGAGAAATGTGTCTTCATAGGATATCCAAAGGAAACTATTGGATACACCTTCTATCACAGTTCCGAAGGCAAGACTTTTGTTGCTAAATTCGGAAATTTTCTGGAGAAGGAGTTTCTCTCGAAAGAAGTGAGTGGGAGGAAAGTAGAACTTGATGAGGTAACTGTACCTGCTCCCTTATTGGAAAGTAGTACATCACAGAAAACTGTTTCAGTGACACCTACACCAGTTAATGAGGAAGCTAATGATAATGATCATGAAACTTCAGATCAAGATACTACTGAACCTCGTAGATCAACCAGAGTGAGATCCGCGCCAGAGTGGTACGGTAATCTAGTTCTGGAAGTCATGCTACTAGATCATGATGAACCTACGAACTATGAAGGAGCGATGGTGAGCCCAGATTCCGCAAAGTGGCTTGAAGCCATGAAATCTGAGATGGGATCCATGTATGAGAACAAAGTATGGACTTTGGTTGACTTGCCCGATGATCGACAAGCAATTGAGAATAAATGGATCTTCAAGAAGAAGACTGACGCTGACGGTAATATTACTGTCTACAAAGCTCGACTTGTCGCAAAAGGTTTTCGACAAGTTCAAGGGGTTGACTACGATGAGACCTTCTCACCCGTAGCGATGCTTAAGTCTGTCCAAATCATGTTAGCAATTGCCGCCTTTTATGATTATGAAATTTGGCAAATGGATGTCAAAACTGCATTCCTGAATGGATTTCTGGAAGAAGAGTTGTATATGATGCAACCGGAAGATTTTGTCGATCCAAAGGGAGCCAACAAAGTGTGCAAGCTCCAGCGATCCATTTATGGACTGGTGCAAGCCTCTCGGAGTTGGAATAAACGCTTTGATAGTGTGATCAAAGCATTTGGTTTTATACAGACTTTCGGAGAAGCCTGTATTTACAAGAAAGTGAGTGGTAGCTCTGTAGCATTTCTGATATTATATGTGGATGACATATTACTGATTGGAAATGACATAGAATTTCTGGATAGCATAAAGGGATACTTGAATAAAAGTTTTTCAATGAAAGACCTCGGTGAAGCTGCTTACATATTAGGCATAAAGATCTATAGAGATAGATCAAGACGCTTAATTGGACTTTCACAAAGCACATACCTTGACAAGATTTTGAAGAAGTTCAAAATGGATCAAGCAAAGAAAGGGTTCTTGCCTGTGTTACAAGGTGTGAAGTTGAGTCAGACTCAATGCCCGACCACTGCAGAAGATAGAGAGAAAATGAAAGATGTTCCCTATGCTTCAGCCATAGGCTCTATCATGTATGCAATGCTGTGTACCAGACCTGATGTGTGCCTTGCTATAAGTTTAGCAGGGAGGTACCAAAGTAATCCAGGAGTGGATCACTGGACAGCGGTCAAGAACATCCTGAAATACCTGAAAAGGACTAAGGATATATTTCTCGTATATGGAGGTGACAAAGAGCTCACCGTAAAAGGTTACTTTGATGCAAGCTTTGACACTGATCCGGACGATTCTAAATCGCAAACCGGATACGTGTTTACATTAAACGGTGGAGCTGTCAGTCGGTGCAGTTCTAAACAAAGCGTCGTAGCGGGATCTACATGTGAAGCGGAGTACATAGCTGCTTCGGAAGCAGCAAACGAAGGAGTCTGGATGAAGGAGTTCATATCCGATCTAGGTGTTATACCTAGTGCATCGGGTCCAATGAAAATCTTTTGTGACAATACTGGTGCAATTGCCTTGGCAAAGGAATCCAGATTTCACAAGAGAACCAAGCACATCAAGAGACGCTTCAATTCCATCCGGGATCTAGTCCAGGTGGGAGACATAGAGATTTGCAAGATACATACGGATCTGAATGTTGCAGACCCGTTGACTAAGCCTCTTCCATGAGCAAAACATGATCAGCACCAAGGCTCCATGGGTGTTAGAATCATTACTGTGTAATCTAGATTATTGACTCTAGTGCAAGTGGGAGACTGAAGGAAATATGCCCTAGAGGCAATAATAAAGTTATTATTTATTTCCTTATATCATGATAAATGTTTATTATTCATGCTAGAATTGTATTAACCGGAAACATAATACATGTGTGAATACATAGACAAACTAAGTGTCACTAGTATGCCTCTACTTGACTAGCTCGTTAATCAAAGATGGTTATGTTTCCTAACCATGAACAAAGTGTTGTTATTTGATTAACGAGGTCACATCATTAGTTGAATGATCTGATTGACATGACCCATTCCATTAGCTTAGCACCCGATCGTTTAGTATGTTGCTATTGCTTTCTTCATGACTTATACATGTTCCTATGACTATGAAATTATGCAACTCCCGTGTGCCGGAGGAACACTTTGTGTGCTACCAAACGTCACAACGTAACTGGGTGATTATAAAGGAGCTCTACAGGTGTCTCCAATGGTAGATGTTGGGTTGGCGTATTTCGAGAATAGGATTTGTCACTCCGATTGTCGGAGAGGTATCTCTGGGCCCTCTCGGTAATACACATCACATAAGCCTTGCAAGCATTGCAACTAATAAGTTAGTTGCGGGATGATGTATTACAGAACGAGTAAAGAGACTTGCCACTAACAAGATTGAACTAGGTATTGGATACCGACGATCGAATCTCGGGCAAGTAACATACCGATGACAAAGGGAACAATGTATGTTGTTATGCGGTCTGACCGATAAAGATCTTCGTAGAATATGTAGGAGCCAATATGGGCATCCAGGTCCCGCTATTGGTTATTAACCGGAGATGTGTCTCAGTCATGTCTGCATTGTTCTCGAACCGTAGGGTCCGCACGCTTAACGTTACGATGACAGTTATTATGAGTTTATGCATTTTGATGTACCGAAGTTAGTTCGGAGTCCCGGATGTGATCACGGACATGACGAGGAGTCTCGAAATGGTCAATACATAAAGATTGATATATTGGAAGCCTATATTTGGACATCGGAATTGTTCCGGGTGAAATCGGCATTTTACTGGAGTACCGGGGGGTTACCGGAACCCCCCGGGGGTCATTGGGCCTACATGGGCCTTAAGGGATAAGAGGAGAGGAGGCAAGAGGTGGCCGCGCGCCCCTCCCCTTCCTAGTCCGAATAGGACAAGGGAAGGGGGGCGGCGCCCCCCCCTTTCCTTCATCTCTTCCTCCTATTTCCCCCCTCTCTCCTAGTCCAACTAGGAGTCCTACTCCCGGTGGGAGTAGGACTCCCCTTGGCGCGCCACACCCTGGCCGGCCGCCTCCTCCCCTTGCTCCTTTATATACGGGGGCAGGGGGGCACCTCTAGACACACAAGTTGATCCACGTGATCGTTCCTTAGCCGTGTGCGGTGCCCCCTGCCACCATATTCCACCTCGATCATATTGTAGCGGTGCTTAGGCGAAGCCCTGCGACAGTAGAACATCAAGATCGTCACCACGCCGTCGTGCTGACGAAACTCTTCCCCACGCTTTGCTGGATCGGAGCCCGGGGATCGTCATCGAGCTGTACGTGTGCTAAGAACTCGGAGGTGCCGGAGTAACGGTGCTTGGATCGGTCGGATCGGGAAGACGTACGACTACTTCCTCTACGTTGTGTCAACGCTTCCGCAGTCGGTCTGCGTGGGTACGTAGACAACACTCTCCCCTCTCGTTGCTATGCATCACCATGATCTTGCGTGTGCGTAGGAAATTTTTTGAAATTACTGCGTTCCCCAACAAATATATCTTAATGCTATGGTTGGGTTTTACCTTAATGAACGTTAGTAGTTGCGGACGCTTGCTAATAGTTCCAATCATAAGTGCATAGAATTCCAAGTAAGGGATAACATGCTAGCAGTGGCCTCTCCCACATAATACTTGCTATCGGTCTAGTAAAGTAGTCAATTGCTTAAGGGACAATTTCGCCACACCTACCATCACTTTTCCACACTCGCTATATTTATTTTAGTTGTGTCTTTATCTAACAGCCCCTAGTTTTATTTTCGTGCTCTTTACTTTCTTGTAAGCCTACACAAAACACCTACAAAGTACTTCTAGTTTCATACTTGTTCTAGGTAAAGTAAACATTAAGCGTGCGTAGAGTTGTATCGGTGGTCGATAAAACTTTAGGGAATATTTGTTCTACCTTTAGCTCCTCGTTGGGTTCGACACTCTTACTTATCGAAAACTGTTGCGATCCCCTATACTTGTGGGTTATCAGTGCTCATTGATGATTTACCAGCTGGTCTCCGCTCGTCCGCTTTTCTCATGGCGGTGGGGGTTCTAATTGGGAAGCCCGTGGAGGTGGACTCGGAATCTCTGACTAAGGTTGGCCCCGCTAGGATGAAGATTTGGTGCCTGGATCCGAGTTGTGTTCATGGTTCGATCGACGTTTTCCCCTCTCCCAACGGTATCAGGCTCAGGGTGCGGGTGGAGGGGGCGGCTGCCTATCAACCCACTCCTCCCCCTTCTCCTCCTTCTAATCCCACGGATAAACACGATAAGGACGGGGATGGATCGATGGGCGGTAACAACCAGAGTGATGGCTCCAATCTCCGTTTCACCCAATCTGAATGGGATGGCTTGGCTGAGTCTGAAAGGGAACTGTTCCAGTCTCAAGCTCCTTCTGGTGCTGCCCCTTGGGAGTCTTTGGCGACCCCTCCTACTGATTCCATGGCGGATGTTCCTGATGCTGCTTCTCTGAAGATTCCGTCTGTGGCAGCTACCCCCATGTCTGGTGCTTGCTCCAACCTCCCGGCCCGCCCGATCTCCCCCACCCGCTCCGGGATTGAGGATCTCCCTGCCTCCCCTGAGCGTGATGTGGTGGGTGCCCAGTCCCAGCGGAAGAAGAAATCCTCGGTGCGCAAATTCTCAGCTAAGAGCAGGAACTCTCTGGGCTCTAAACAATCCATTGCCGGTGTCTGCCGTTGAGGGAGTCCTGGATTAGGGGGTGTTCGGGTAGCCGGACTATACCTTCGCCGAACTCCTAGACTATGAAGATACAAGATTGAAGACTTCGTCCCGTGTCCGGATGGAACTTTCCTTGGCGTGGAAGGCAAGCTTGGCGATGCGGATATTCAAGATCTCCTACCATTGTAACTGACTCTGTGTAACCCTAACCCTATCCGGTGTCTATATAAATCGGAGGGTTGTAGTCTCGTAGGACAATCATCTTCATACACAACCATACCATAGGCTAGCTTCTAGGGTTTAGCCTCCTTGATCTCGTGGTAGATCTACTCTTGTACTACCCATATCATCAATAGTAATCAAGAAGGAGTAGGGTATTACCTTCATCGAGAGGGCCCGAACCTGGGTAAAAACATCGTGTCCCTTGTCTCCTGTTACCATTCGGCCTTGACGCATAGTTCGGGACCCCCTACCCGAGATCCGCCAGTTTTGACACCGACATTGGTGCTTTCATTGAGAGTTCGTCTGTGTCGTTGCCTTCAGGCCCGATGGCTCCTTTGATCATCAGCAACGATGAGGTCCAGGGTGAGACTTTTCTCCCCGGACAGATCTTCGTCTTCGGCGGCTTCGCACTGCGGGCCAATTCGCTTGGCTACCTGGAGCAGATCGAAAGCTATGCCCCTGGCCATCAAGTCAGGTTTGGAAGCTTAAACTACACGGCAAACATCCACGGGGATTTGATCTCCGATGGATTCGAGCCACAGCCAAGCGCGCCGCACTGTCTCGTAGGGCAGGATCTAGCTCTGCCGCCGAACAGTGCCCTGGAGGCCGCAAACGCACCAGCTCTGACCCTTAATTCGGAGCCAGTTGCGTCAATCGAGGATGAGCGGTTGGACGTCACCTCGGGGGCTGCGACCCCAAAGGCGATCGAGCCGAACGCCGGCCCTGCACTCCGCATTACCCGTGACTCCGAGGATCCGGACTCCTCCCCGGACTCCGAACCCCCCGCGCCCCTGCCAATCAAATCAGATTGGGCTCCTATAATGGAGTTCACTGCTGCGGACATCTTTCAGCACTCGCCTTTTGGCGACATCCTAAATTCTCTCAAGTCTCTCTCTTTATCAGGAGAGCCCTGGCTGGACTACGGTCAGCGAGGATGGGATATGGACGATGAAGGAATTCAAAGCCCACCCACCACCCACTTTGTAGCCACTGTCGAGAATTTAAACGACGTGCTCAACTTCGACTCCGCAGACATCGACAACATGGATGATGATGCAGGAGATACCGATGAACCAACGCCCATAGGGCATTGGACAGCCACCTCATCTCACGATGTGTACATGGTGGATACCCCTAAAGGAAGCGACAATGAGGAAAAAGGGGATGGAACGGGAGATCGACCCCCGGAAAGCAATCAAAGCGATGGCGCAAACGCCGACCCAAGCCCCGCCTCGATAAAAACCTAGCCATAGAGTAGGACGAGCCGGTAGATGACGAGCAGGCCTTAGAGCAACCGTCCGAACAGGGCAACACGGATAGAGAAACCGAACATCCCTCCCCCGGCGAAAACGGCATTCCGGACAACTTTACGCCGGATAAAACCATGGAGCAGAAGAATCTCCACAAGAGGCTCGTTGCAACTGAACGCAGCCTGAAAAAGCAGAAGCGGAAGCTAAAAACAGCGGAAGACGCGCTCCGGATCAGATGGAGCAAAGTAATCAATACCACAGATAAATACGGCGACGGTCGCCGCACTAAAAGCTATCCGAAAAGAAAGCTACTGCCTGAATTCGACAAAGAGGCCCTAGAGCCCTCGCATTCAAAAAAATAAGAAAGCCACACGGTCGGATAGATGACCCCACAAAGCGGCAAGCGGCGCCGCACTTAAATCGGCATGCGACCCACCTAAGGATTCGCATCACGGCCCAGTTAGGTCCATTTATGGGCCAAGAAAGCAAGCTCTCGTAAGCAATGCAATAAAGTCATCATCAGAATCCGGCACGCCCAAATACAGGGGCGCCGCACACCCCCTATGTTTCACCGATGAGGTTCTGGACTATGAATTTCCAGAGGGATTCAAACCCGTCAACATAGAGGCATATGATGGAACAACAGACCCTGGAGTCTGGATCGAGGATTATATCCTCCGCATACATATGGCCAGAGGAGATGATCTCCATGCCATCAAATATTTACCCCTTAAGCTTAAAGGGCCAGCCCGGCATTGGCTCAAAAGCCTTCCTGAAAACACAATTGGAAGTTGGGAAGAGCTCGAGGATGCGTTCCGAGCAAATTTTCAAGAGACCTATGTCCGCCCTCCAGATGCAGACGATCTTAGTCACATAACTCAACAACCCGGAGAATCAGCTCGGAAGTTCTGGAATAGATTCCTCACTAAAAAGAATCAGATAGTCGATTGTCCAGATGCCGAAGCCTTAGCAGCTTTCAGGCATAATGTCCGAGACGAATGGCTCACCAGACACCTCGGCTAAGAAAAGCCAAGAACAATGGCCGCATTAACAAGCCTCATGACCCGCTTTTGTGTAGGAGAGGACAGCTGGTTGGCAAGGTGCAGCCCCAGCGACCCAAGTACATCCGAAACTAGGGATGAAAACAGAAAACCGCGACGCAACAAGGACCGTCGCCGGACTAAGGAAAAAAGTCCGAAGAGCACGGCAGTTAATGCCGGATTCAAAGGCTCACAACAAAATCAGACAAAACCACCCCTCCAGGATAACAGGGATGATCCATCCAACTTAAGTAAAATCCTGGACAGGATATGTCAGATACACAGTACTCCCAGGAAGCCTGCTAACCATACCCACAGAGATTGTTGGGTTTTTAAACAATCCGGCAGACTCAATGCCGAACACAAGGGGCTCGACACACCAAGCGAAGACGAGGACGAACCCCAAAAGCAGAGCACCAGGAAACAAAAGAACTTCCCACAAGAAGTAAAAACAGTGAACTTACTTCACATAACAAAACATGCGGCGCCCGTAAAGGCACGCACCACACGACCTATCCCCAAAGGGTCACGCCACTGGTTGTCAAAACCAATCATCTTCGATCAGCTAGATTATTCTAGAAATACCAAGAATGCAGGCTGGATTGCCTTGATACTCGATCCAATAATTGGCGGACTCCAGTTTTCAAATGTCCTCATGGACGGAGGCAGTGGGCTAAACCTGATATATCAGGATACAATCCATCACATGGGGATAAACCCAGCAAGAATCCGCCGCAGCAAAACCTCCTTTCAAGGAGAAACACCTGGTCCGGACACCCATTGTATGGGTTCTCTCCGGCTCGAAGTTGTATTCGGCTCTGCCGATAACTTCCGCCGCGAAAAGCTGACCTTCCATATCATCCCGTTCTCAAGTCGCTATCAAGCACTACTGGGACGCGAAGCTTTCGCTTGCTTTAACGCAATACCGCACTATGCATCCCTCACGCTTAAGATGCCCGGTCCACGAGGCATCATCTCTTTGAAGGGGAAGCACTAAAGTGCGCCTCCCCCAAGCGGAGGACTGTGCGGCCGCTTCGACAGCCTCACAGTAAAATGGCCTCACCGGCCGAATAACTTCGAAATAGGTCATCAAAGACCACGAACGCGGATAGACGAGTTCGGTACAAAATCATCATTGATGCAGGCTTAGTGGCCATATACCCCCGCACTAGGGGCTACATGCACATACAATAAAGGGTAATAAAGCTCAATTTTATATAATTTACTTTATACTTCGTTTATTTTAAACTTTTGTTCGGCACGACCCGTTTTCAACTCCTCTCTTTTACAGATGAACGTCGTGCGGCGCCCGTCCAGGATACGGCACAACGGAGACACAGGCGCAGACGTGCAGTAGGGACCCGTCCTAAAGGATTCTTTTTACATTAAGACCATGTGTAAACCTTTTTTACTGTCTCTTGTTGCTACACACCCCCTGGTTCTTCCTGATATGACCAAGGAGGAGGCTGGCGTCTTGGCATGTGGCCACGTCAGAATTTTTGCACGTACCTGGACACTAGGGGCTTCCTTTTTTTTAACAAGAGTGTTGTTTCGCCCGCACTCATAAAGACCGAACACCTTAGGGAGTGTTCGGCGTCGCGTGTTTTGGCACTATATGCATCAGCTCCGAATCATGTCTTTGGTCAAATGTTGGGTTGCCCGGCTCCTGAGTTCGGCTACCTTACGTTCCGCTCTATCGGCTAAGGTAGCACCAGGAGAACTACTGCGATTGTGCCCCGGTTCGGCCGGGCGAGCACCTCAGTAGAGAAAGCCGAAAACTGACTGTCATGATGTAGCGTGTGACTGGTCAGCCACTCGATGACCTATTGGAATCTATCGGATTCCTCTGCTTTAATGAAGGGCCGCTTCCCGGTCAGGCACACACACGCCCCGAACTCGGGCGAGCGCAGTCGCCACCAAGAGGCTACCTAAATAGTCCCGCTGTCAAGCTCCTATGGCTAAGTGAAAGTGTTAAAGCATTATAGTCCGGTTGCCTGGCCCGCTGCGCTATCACCTCCTTTGTAGGACCAAGACGTTGGGTTAAGTGTGAAAATGCGTCTTCTGCGAGCACCCCCACACTATGTGCGTGGGGGCTGAAGCCAACGACTGCCATCTTTCAGATTTTGTATATATATCTTAAAACGGCCGCACAGGAGGTGTTCCCAATACTTGAAGGCACACGTATAAAAAGGCCACTACAGTTTATCCAAATATTACTTTATAAGTACATATGCTATCATAACATAGCAGCTTTCGGCCACTTCGTCTCTATTACAAGAGCACCTTCAAGGACTTCCTGAAAATAGTGCTCGGAGGACACTCGGCTTTTGTCCGAATCTTGGGACGCAACAACGGTGGTCTCCATATCTGCCCAGTATGTTTTGACACGGGCAAGAGCCATCCTTGCGTCCTCTATGCATGCTGACCTCTTCATTGCACTAATACGCGACACCGTGTCAAGGAATTGCTGCACCAAGCTGAAATAACTCTTCGGCTCCGATCTCCCCGGCCACAGATGACCCATGACGTACTTCATGGTGAGTCCGGACAACCTATTTAGTTCGGCCCATTGAGCCAAACGATCGTCCACTGCCAGTGGACGCTCTGGATTGTGAAACTACAACCAGAAAGCTTTTCCACTTCGCGATCTTTCTGATCTCGAAAGTGTTCGGTCGCATCAGAAGCACTCGCTGCCAAATCCAGATAGGTATCCTCCACACTCCACATCCCGCCCAACGGAGCAAACTTCGGATCGCAAAATTTCCTTCACAGCATAAAGGGCTTTCCAGCCGCAATCTGTTTGGCGTGATGCAGCTCCTCCTTCGCAGAGCGCGCGTCCTTGGCATCGGCAACGGCCTTCTCTAGGTCCGTCTGTTTCGCCTGGTCTTCTTTTTCAAGAAGTCTGCAACGGTCTGCAGCGCTCTTTAACTTTTCGGCCATCTCGGCCACCTCTTCCTTGCTTCGTCAATGAGCAGCCTGTTCGGCTCTCAGCTCTTTAAGGGCTTTCTTGGCAGCCGCATCACTTTTTATGGCTTGTTCTTTAGCTCGGGCAAGTTCTGCCCGAAGACTCCCCACAGCGGCCGCACCATCTGCGTCAAGCACACACATCGTAAGACACTGGCATAAAACTCTTCTTACCTAATGCCGCCCGAGGAATTACATACCTTGAGCCTCATCAAGCCGCTTGTTGACAAGCGCGATGTCGGCATCTGCCACGTCTAGTTGCCGCTTTAGTTCGGCAAAATCATCAGTTCGGCTTGATTCTGGACACCCTGCCGCCTGTATTCAAAGGCGACATCTTAGACCTGGGATTATGATCCTCCGCGTGCCGTCATTTCTTGACGATGTGCAGAGTCTCAGGGGCTACTATCTACATAGGGCGCATCTTATGCGCAACTGACAAAAGTATACATTATCTAATGTACCTCAAAACCCGTCAGTAAACTTCTGACGGCCTCATGCAATCCGCTCTCTGCGGATGAGATCCTTTCAATCACCATGCCCATCAATGCACGGTGCTCCTCCGAAATAGAAGCTCGCCCCAGTAGAATCTTTAGCCCCTCCGACCGAGCGCCAGACGGTGCCGGACTTGTCCCATGACCTCTTTCGAAGGCCGGACGCGGAGAACCTCGGGGGGCCACATAGCTATCTTCCGCCCCTGCCAGATTCGGAGAAACCCTCCGCGACGACACCTCAGGGTCGCCCGCCTCACTAGGTGGCACGGCAAGGGGAGGCGTCCCGCTCTCCATCATCTTCGGAAGAAGATCCCCCGAAGACGAGCTCTGCTGAGAAGGGCTGAGGTCCGAGCTACAAGGTAAGAGTTCGGTTAATCTTCTCGGATATAAATCAAGGATCTCTCTCATCCGTCAAAAGGAAAATCTTTCTCTACTTACGGCTCGCTAGAGGGCTGATCCCCTTGGGGGCGTAGTCCGGCCGAGGAACTCTCCGGCGCCGGACCCTCTGACGAGGATTTTTCCCCCCCGCTTTGAGGCCATGGTCTCTGGGTCGTCAGAGGCGGCCCTCTTCTTCCCTTTAAGAGAGGAATCGTCGGTTCCTCCCTTCAGAACGGCCTCCTTCGAGGAGGCCATAGTTTCCTTGTCCTCCTCCTTGCTTCCCTCCAACGGCATTATGTCCAGCATCCTGACCAGCACGGGATCCGGCCTGGTTTCGGGAAGGGGAGCCGGACACCTGATCAGCTTCGCCTTCGCTATCCACTCCTGTTTAAAAGGACGACTCTTTTAGGGGCAAGTTTATGACAATTATGCGGATAGAAGGTCCGGACACAAGGTTACTTACTTGAGCATTCGGGCGATGGCAACTTAGGCCTGCGTCCTCGGTTAAATCCGGACACATCTCTTGTGATCCGAAGAACTGTTTATACATCTCCGCGGGCGTTGCGCCCATGAAATTCTGGAGAGCTCGTGGTCCCTCTGGATTAAACTCCCACAGGCGAAGGGAGCGACGTTTGCCGGGCAATATTCGGCGAATCAGCATGACCTGCGTCACCTTGACCAGGCTGAGGTCTCCTTCCAAGAGATCCTTAATGCAGCCTTGCAACAAGGGCACGTCTTTGGGCAAACCCCAATCCAACCCTCTGCTGACCCACGACGCTAGCCGTGGTGGGGGACCCGGGCGAAAGGCAGGAGGCGCCACCCACTTGGTGCCCCGGGGAGCGGTGATATAAAACCACTCTCGTTGCCACAAGCCTAGCTCCTCTTGAAAAGAGCCCTCGGGCCATGGAGCATTAGCATTTTTGCTTATAACAGCACCTCCGCACTCTGCGTGCCGTCCCTCGATCATCTTCGGCTCCACTTTGAAGGTCTTGAGCCATAATCCGAAGTGAGGGGTAACATGGAGGAACGCTTCACACACGACGATAAACGAGGAGATATGGAGGATGGACTCCGGAGCTAAGTCATGGAATTCCAGCCCGTAATAAAACAGCAGTCCCCTCACAAAGGGATCCATTGGGAAGCCTAACCCCCGAAGGAAGTGAGACGTGAACACCATGCTCTCACCGGGCTGGGGACTGGGAATGACCTGCCCTTGAGCAGGCAACCTATGCGAAATTTCATCGGTCAGGAACTTAGCCTCCCTCAATCTTAGTACGTCCTCCTCCGTGATGGAGGTGGGCGTCCATCGGCCTTGAAGATCAGAACCGGACATTGTCGAAGGTCCGAAGCGCATGGAATCTGGAGCCTGGGGTGTTGGAACTCGAGGCGACGGGCGAACTCGTTTGAGATTGAGAAAAGGAACAAGGCCTTGGTCTCTTTATAAGAGGTCGAATACCAAGAGCCCTCCCCGTAACCGTTTGGGACTCACCTTTAATAGAGGAAACGTGCTAACGGGCACGATTGGGTTACCCACGTCCGTATTGATGAGAATCCCGTAAAAAGGGCACACAATCTCTGCTTTGACAAGACGTGCCAAGGAAACCGCCTCGCAAAACGTGCTGAGGTGGAAAAGTAAAAACGATTCGAGTAAAGGACTTGGCCGTAGTGTGATGACGCACTGCGGAATACGTCAGCAGATTTGATTTGTGTTAAAATTATTCTCTCTATGGCAATATGTGGAAACTTGTTTTGCAGAGCCGGACACTATTCTTGGTGTTTAAAATCTTCTATGAAGGACTTGGAGGAGGAACCCGCCTTGCAATGCCGAAGACAATCTGCGCGCCGGGCTCGTCGTCATTGAAGCCTGGTTTAGGGGCTATTGAGGGAGTCCTGGATTAGGGGGTGTTCGGGTAGCCGGACTATACCTTCGCCGAACTCCTGGACTATGAAGATACAAGATTGAAGACTTCGTCCCGTGTCCGGATGGAACTTTCCTTGGCGTGGAAGGCAAGCTTGGCGATGCGGATATTCAAGATCTCCTATCATTGTAACCGACTCTGTGTAACCCTAACCCTATCCGGTGTCTATATAAACCGGAGGGTTGTAGTCCGTAGGACAATCATCTTCATACACAACCATACCATAGGCTAGCTTCTAGGGTTTAGCCTCCTTGATCTCGTGGTAGATCTACTCTTGTACTACCCATATCATAAATATTAATCAAGCAGGAGTAGGGTATTACCTCCATCGAGAGGGCCCGAACCTGGGTAAAAACATCGTGTCCCTTGTCTCTTGTTACCATCCGGCCTTGACGCACAGTTCGGGACCCCCTACCCGAGATCCGCCGGTTTTGACACCGACAGCCGTCGTCTCGACAAGGAGCTCGGGTCCATGTCTCGCTCTGGTCCGTCTTCGGCTTCCCCCATGCCTCGGGCGCAGGCGATTCGGTCACCGGCGTCTACGGCTCGCAAAGGATGGTGGGTGGCCAACTCGGGTGGCTCTGTTCTGGAGCGGGCGGAAAAGCAGGCTGCTGCGAAGGATCTTCCTACCCCAGGTATTCATCCCACTCATTCCGTTGGTTCCTCTCCGGTTCGTCTGGTTCTACCTACTTTGTCGGATAATCATCTTTTTAAAATCATGTCGGATGTGGGAGTGGTGGTTGATTCTAATGTGGGTTCTCCTAGTTCTCTCCTTGCAATCATTCGGGCTAACGAGGCTGCTCAGGCGGCCATTGCTAAAGCTAAGGAGGCCGTTGCCTCCGACGCTACTGTGTCTACTGATCCTCTGGGTCAGGAGGTGGGTCTGGGTGTTGGTAGTGGCCAACCCCAGCCTGGTCCCTCCAGGAGGGGCACTTCTAAAAGAGTTAAAACCTCCGCGGCTCCTAGCAGGTCTAGTCTCCGCATTAAGAATCTTTCTTATAAATGAAAGCTTTATTTTGGAATATTAGAGGGTTCGGCGCTAGGGGGCGCCATGACCAAATAAAAGATTTGATCCGCTCGAACCATATTGACTTCGTGGGGTTGGTTGAAACTTTTAAGGAGTCCTTCTCCCCTAATGAACTTTCTACCATCATGGGTATGGGTAGATTTGATTGGCATGTTTTACCTTCCCCGGGCCACTCGGGTGGGATTTTGATAGGCTCGAATAAGGACATCTTCGATGTTGTTGCTTATGACCATGGGATCTTTTGGGTTAGTGCTGTACTCTGTCTTAAAGCGCTGAATACTCTAATGAAGGTAATAGTGGTTTATGGGCCTGCTGATCACTCTATTGCTCCTTTGTTTCTTAACGAACTTTCTGTGGAGATCGAATCCTGTAACCTCCCGATGGTTATTGGGGGTGATTTTAATCTTCTTCGCCACCCTTCTGATAAAAGCAACGATATCTTCTCTTGGCCTTTAGCGAATGCTTTTAGCGAGATTATCAGCTCCAGTGCTATTCGTGAACTTCCCCGGGTTGGAGCCTGCTTTACTTGGTCTAATCACCAGGTTAATCCTATTAGATCTGTGCTTGATAGAGTTTTCATCTATCCTAGGTGGGACTCCCTCTTTCCTAGGGCCTCCCTTGGTGCCAAATGTATTGTTGGGTCTGACCATACCCCTCTCATTGTTGACGACGGTTCTATTAACCTTAGACCTCCGGCCAGATTTCAATTTGATGCCTCTTGGTTGCTCGTTGATGGTTTTTGTGATATGCTTGCCGTGAAGATATCCCATCTGCTCTCCTCTAATTCGCGCTCTTTCGGTCCTCTGGATGATTGGCATTCTTCCTCCTACAATCTGCGTAAGTTTCTTAGAGGTTGGTCCCGCAACCGTGTGGCGGAGGAGCGCCGCTCCAAAGATTTCCTCGAGACCCAAATCTTGGCACTAGACTCGACTGCTGACTCTGCTGGTCTTTCCGAGGATGGGTGGGCTGTGAGGTATAACCTCGAGGCTGCCTTACTGCAGTTGCACCTTCAGGCTGAGGTGTATTGGCGCCAGCGGGGCACGCTTAATTGGACGCTAAAGGGCGATTCCCCCACTGCATATTTTTTTGCCATTGCGAACGGTCGGAGGAGGCGTTGTGGTATCAACAATCTGATCATCAATGGTATGCGGTCTTCGGACCAATCTGTTATTATGAATCACGTGCGGGACTTCTTCTCTACTTTGCTTGAGGCGAAACCTCCTTCGGGCCTCTCGATCTCCCCTTCTCTATGGAACATGGGTTTAAAAGTTTCGGCCGATGACAACGCCGCGTTGATGATCCCCCTCCCTGATCAGCAAATCTGGGACATAGTTAACTCCGCTAACCCGAATGCGGCCTCTGGGCCTGACAGCTTTTCTATTCCTTTTTTCGAAAATTCTGGCCTCAGTTAAAGCAGCTGGTTTGCAGTGTCATACAGGGCTTTTGCCTTGGCTATATCGATATTTCCCGCTTGAACTACGCCGTCATTTATCTGATTCCCAAGGTCAAGGGGGCTGAACTAATCTCTCAATTTCGTCCTATTGCTCTGATTAATAATTTTGCCAAATTCCCGGCTAAGGGCTTCGCTAACCGCCTTTCTCCGGTTGCTCATAGAGTTATTAGTCCCTTCCAATCTGCTTTCATTAAGGGTCGTTTTATTTTAGATGGTATCCTCTCCTTGCACGAAATTGTGCATGACCTGCATTCTCGGGGCTCTAAAGCGGTTATTCTTAAGTTAGACTTTGAGAAAGCTTACAACTCGGTCAGTTGGTCTTTTCTTAAGCAGGTCTTGCTCGCGAAAGGTTTTGATGGAGCTTACGTGCATCGTATCATGCAGTTGGTCACTGGGGGCCACACTGCCGTTTCGGTGAATGGGCATATTAGTAATTTTTTTGCCAATGGTAGGGGGCTTCGTCAAGGGGATCCTGCTTCCCCTGTCCTTTTCAATTTTGTGGCCGATGCCATTTCCTGTATTCTCACAAGGGCGACTCAATGTGGTCACATTAGTTCGGTGATCTCTCATCTCCTTTCGGAAGGGGTTTCTCTCCTTCAGTATGCCGACGATACGATCATTATGGTTGAGCTGGATGATGCGTGTATTGCCAATTTGAAATTCATCCTTCTATGCTTTGAAGCGGTCTCTGATGAAGCTACGTACCTAGGGTGGGGACACGGACCCGTCCAAGGAGCCCTACCCTAGGACGTCCCTAGAAGAGGCTACTTTCCAATTGACTTGAAGGTATCTCACTCGACCAATTCAAGACACTCGACTAAGAAGCTATCACTCGACCAAGAAGCAATCACTCGACTGCCAGAAGACCTGAAGTCACTCCGCAGGCAAACGGTCGGCTGTTAGGCAGTCTTTATGGTCATTATAGCACTTTATTAGGGGCGTTACCAGTAACGCCCACCTTAAATGTACCTTAAAACCCTTTATTACTGAGGGCAGGAGGGGGCCAGCGAACTCTATATAAGCCACCCCCCTCCTCAGTATGAAGGGTTCGCACCCCTGTTACCTACACGCTCATAATCCAATCGACTGCCTCCGGGCACCGAGACGTAGGGCTGTTACTTCCTCTGAGAAGGGCTTGAACTCGTAAACCTTGCGTGTTACAACTTCCCAATAGCTAAGATCTAGCCTCTTCATACACACCCCCCTACATTACTGTCAGGCTTAGAACCACGACAGTTGGCGCCCACCTTGGGGCAGGAGTCTTAGCGCCTAATTGGTGAAGTTGCGTTCTTTCCGATCCATTTGATCATGGTTTACTGCGGAGTTTCGATGGAGGGCTGCGAGATCCGTCTCGGCGCGCTCACCTTCATTGCCGATGACTCCGCCTGGCTTCAGGAGGCGCCGCTCGACGTTGACGTGCTCCCCGTCCGCGGCGCGACGCACTTCCGCGCGTGCGTTCGTGGCGTCCTCCTACGACAGCCGTCGACCCAGTACAAACCAGCTCCCGTTTCATCTCCCCACCTCACCTCCCGCCAGCGCAAGCGCTCAGGCAGGTCGAGGCTTCAGCGGTGGGTGAGGCATGCCGTGGCCCGCCAGTCGGCAGCCCCGCAAGTCGCGGCAATCGAGCCCGACGAATCCCTCTACGACCTGCTCGACTTGTCGACTGGCTCCGCGGGGGCGACATCCGAGTGCGACAGCAGCGACCCAGCGCCTGAGGTCCTGGCGGTCGAGGGGGCACACAGTCCTCCCAGATTCCCTCGCGTTGACGGAGGCGCGGGTGGGGGCGACCCGTCGCATCCCCACGATGAGTACCGTCCCGAACCCCTCACGTCATTGCAGCGAGAGGAGCTTCGCCGCAGGAACATGGACGCGCTCCACACTCCTATTGTTGGGGAAACCCCTGAGGCCCGGGCCTTGGAGGACGCGCGCTTGGCTAACTTGGCCGAACGCACTCGACTGGAGAATCTTCAGCGATTAATCGACGAGCAAGCGCGTCAGCGGGCTCCCGGGTCCACTCGACGTCAGCAAGCTCCCGAGTCCAGTCATCGTCAGCTTTTCCCGCCGCCGCAGGTATACCGGACCCCAGTCCAGAATTTGGCTGCTGCGGCCCGTATAGCGGAGTCGATTGAGCCTTCCCAGTCGGAAGCTGGCAGAGGCTTGTTGCAGATTAGAGCGTTGCTCCGGGCGGCGGGAAACCAGAATTCCGCCGTCTCACGGTCGCGGAATAGGATCCACAGTCGATCCGTTGCATCAGAAACAGTCAAGTCGGCTCACAGCCCGAGATCGCCCCCGAGGCGTGAGGGGCGAGACGATCGGCGTGATCAGTACAGGAGAAATGAACAGTATGACCACCGGGTCGATCGTGATGATCGACGTCGCGTGCCAACCCCTCCCCCGAGGAGTGGGTCGTACGCGCCTCGACGACAAGATGACAGATGCCCTCATAGTGTTGGACAGAGGATTCCAGTCGACCCCAGAGACCCAGGCTTTGATGCGAGATCTTTCCTCGTTCAAGGTTTGGTTGACAGGAACAGGGCTCATAGAGGAGGCCACAACGGAGATGCGCCCACCAGCAGCAGAGTACATGCTTTAGGGCCTGCGTGTTTCAGTCGAGCCATCAGGGCCGCAGTGATTCCTCCCAATTTCAGGCTGGCGACTGGAGTCAGCAAGTTCACCGATGAGTCCAAGCCTGACACTTGGCTTTAAGATTACCGAGTGGCTGTACAGATTGGCGGTGGCAATGATGAGGTGGCCATGAAACATTTGCCCCTCATGTTGGAGGGCTCAGCCAGGGCGTGGCTGAATCAGTTGGCGCCCAACAGTATTTACACCTGGGAGGACCTCTCCCGAGTGTTTATCACGACCTTTGAAGGAACATGCAAACGACCTGCAGGCCTCACAGAGTTACGGTCTTGTGTGCAGAAGCCGAACGAAACACTAAGGGATTATATCCAGAGGTGGATCACGCTGCACCACACAGTTGAGAACGTGCCAGACCATCAAGCAGTTTGCGCTTTCAAAGAAGGCGTCAAATACAGAGAGTTGAACCTGAAGTTCGGTCGAACTGGGGAAATGTCTCTGAATCGGATGATGGAGATCGCCACCAAGTATGCTAATGGTGAGGACGAAGACCGACTCCGAAGCGGCAAGCTCAAGTCAGTCGCCCAAGAAACCGGAGGAAATTCCAGTCGGAAACAGAAGCGAAAGGCCGAGCCGGCCGCTCCTGGGGAGGCCCTGGCCGTCGCCCAGGGAAACTTCAAGGGGAAACCCAAGGGCACCTGGAAGCCCAAGAAAGTCAAAGACCAAGATGGGAATGATGTTTTGGACTTACCATGTCACATCCACACCAAAAAAGATGAAGAGGGTAATTTTATTTACCCAAAGCATACCACTCGACAGTGCCGGCTCCTGATCCAGCAGTTCCAGGGCAAGCAGCCCAAAGACAAGGAAAAAGAGCCACTGATGATTGAGGACAAGGAAGACAGTGACGGTGGGTACCCTCAAGTCAATTCCACTCTGATGATCTTTGCTGACGTTGAAAGCAAGAGTCGACTGAAGGTCATCAACCGTGAAGTGAACATGGTTGCTCCGGCAACACCCAGTTACCTGAAATGGTCACAGACGGCCATCACATTCGACCAGTCTGATCACCCGACGCACATTGCCACCCCTGGGAGGCAAGCTTTGGTGGTCGACCCAGTTGTCGAAGGCACTCGACTGACCAAGGTATTAATGGATGGCGGCAGTGGCCTGAACATACTGTACGCTGAAACATTGAAAGGAATGGGCATTCCGATGTCCAGACTAAGTACCAGCAACATGAGCTTCCATGGAGTCATTCCTGGGAAGAAAGCCGAGTCACTCGGCTAGATTGCTCTTGATGTGGTTTTCGGTGATTCAAAGAATTACCGCAAGGAAAGGTTGACGTTCGAGGTTGTGGACTTCCAGAGTGCTTATCATGCCATTTTAGGCAGGCCAGCTTACGCACGCTTCATGGCTCGACCATGTTATGTATATCTCAAACTGAAGATGCCTGGCCCCAAAGGTGTGATCACTGTTACTGGCAACCGGAAGAAAGCGGAAGAATGCTTTCAGAAAGGCTCAAAGATCGCTGACGCTCAGATGGCAGTAGTCGAGCTAAAAGAGTATCAAAAGACTGCCGATCCGAGTGAATTGCTGCGAGCCAAGAAGCCTGCTTCAGAATCAGCTTTTCAGTCGGCTGGTGAAACAAAGACAGTCAACATTCACCCGACCGACCCCGACGCTGCTCCGACTCACATCTCGACGACGCTCGATTCCAAATAGGAAGAAGCGCTCATCCAGCTCCTCCGTGAGAACTGGGATATCTTCGCATGGAAACCCTCTGACATGCCTGGAGTTCCCAGAGGGCTGGCTGAGCACCGTTTACGAGTCGACCCAAAATTCAAGCCAGTGAAGGAACATCTTCGACGGTCTGCCGTCCAGAAGAAGCAAGCCATTGGCGAGGAATTGGCTCGGCTCTTAGCAGCAGAGTTCATCCGAGAGATTTACCACTCCGAGTGGCTCGCCAATGTCGTCATGGTCCCCAAAAAGGACAAGTCGCTCCGCATGTGCATTGACTTCAAGCATGTCAATCAGGCCTGCCCGAAGGATCATTTTCCTCTTCCTCGCATCGACCAAATAGTCGACTCGACTGCGGGCTGCGAGAGACTGTCTTTTCTGGATGCCTATTCTGGGTACCATCAGATCCATCTATATGGGCCCGACGAGATAAAAACAGCTTTCATCACTCCGTTCGGATGCTTCTGTTACGTCACCATGCCGTTCGACCTCAAGAACGCCGGAGCCATGTTCATGAGAATGATTCAGAAGTGTTTACTCACTCAAATCAGTCGGAATGTGGAGGCATACATGGATGATATTGTGGTCAAGTCCCGGAAAGGTTCCGACCTGCGGGCTGACCTTGCTGAAACCTTTGCCAACCTGAGGAGGTATGATATCAAGCTCAATCCATCAAAATGCACATTCGGAGTTCCAGGTGGAAAGTTACTCGGTTTTCTCGTTTCTGAACGAGGAATCGACGCCAATCCTGAGAAAATTGGCACCATACTCCGGATGAAGCGTCCTGTACGCGTGCATGATGTCCAAAAGCTTACAGGCTGCTTGGCTGCTTTAAGTCGATTCATTTCTCGTCTTGGTGAAAAGGCATTGCCTCTTTACCGACTGATGAAGAAGTCTGACAAGTTCGAGTGGACTCCAGAAGCTGATGCAGCATTTGCAGAGCTCAAAGCTCTGCTCTCCACCCAGCCGGTGCTTGCTGCCCCAATCAGCAAAGAGCCTTTGCTGCTTTACATTGCAGCCACAGGACAAGTTGTTAGCACAGTACTTACGGTCGAGCGGGAAGAAGAAGGAAAGGCCTTCAGAGTTCAGCGCCCAGTCTATTATTTGTCTGAGGTTTTGACCCCTTCAAAACAAAGATACCCTCACTACCAGAAGCTTGTATATGGGATTTACATGACCACGAAGAAGGTTGTGCATTACTTCTCTGACCACTCGGTTACAGTCGTCAGCGACGCCCCGCTGTCAGAGATTCTGCACAACAGAGATGCGACTGGTCGAGTGGCCAAGTGGGCGATTGAACTCCTTCCTTTGGATATCAAGTTCGAGGCAAAGAAAGCCATCAAGTCCCAAGCAATCGCAGATTTCCTCGCCGAGTGGATTGAACAACAACTTCTGTCTCAATTTCACTCGGAGCACTGGACCATGTTCTTCGATGGATCCAAGATGCTTAGTGGTTCCGGTGCTGGGGTAGTCCTAGTCTCCCCCCGAGGAGACAAGCTCAGATATGTTCTCCAGATTCACTTCGATTCCTCCAACAATGAAGCAGAATATGAGGCACTTTTGTATGGGTTGCGCATGGCCATCTCACTCGGCGTCCGTCGCCTCACGGTCTATGGCGACTCAGATTTGGTGGTTAATCAAGTGATGAAGGAGTGGGACGTCAGAAGCCTGGCAATGACAGGTTATTGCAATGTAGTGCGAAAGCTAGAGAAGAGATTTGAGGGGTTAGAGCTCCATCACGTCCGCCGACTGAAAAATCAGGCAGCGGACGAGTTGGCGAAAATAGGCTCCAAGAGAGAAGCCATTCCCAGCAATGTGTTCCTGGAACACATCCACTCGCCGTCGGTCCAAGAGGACCCTTTCACAGAAGAAGCCCCGCAGCCGAAAAGTGCCACAGATCCGACTGAAGTGGAAGTGCCTGCTGTAGTCGACCTAATCATGGAAGTCTTGGCGATCACTCCTGACTGGACGGTGCCGTACATCGCGTATATCCTAAGGAAAGAACTCCCGGAGGACGAAGAAGAGGCTCGACAGATCGTCCGCCGATCCAAGGCCTTCACAGTCATAAAGGGACAGTTGTATAGAGAAAGCGCGACTGGAGTCGGACAGAAGTGCATAACTCCGGAAGAGGGTCAGATAATCCTTGATGATATCCACTCGGGGACCTGTGGTCACGATGCGTCCTCTCGGACCATTGTGGCTAAAGCATACCGAGCGGGTTTTTACTGGCCAAGAGCAAATGATATGGCAAAAGAGATAGTCGACAAGTGTGGAGGATGCCAGTTCTACTCCAACATGTCACACAAGCCCGCATCAGCCCTGAAGACTATTCCACTCGTCTGGCCCTTCACTGTCTGGGGCCTGGATATGGTTGGTCCCTTGAGAACAGGCAGGAGCGGTTTCACCCATGTGCTTGTGGCAGTCGACAAGTTTACCAAATGGATTGAAGCTAAGCCCATCAAAGATCTCGATTCTCGTACCGCCATCAGTTTCGTCAGAGGGCTAACATTCAGATATGGAGTCCCGCATAGCATAATCACTGACAACGGGTCAAACTTCGATTCAGACCAGTTCAGAGCTTTTTGCGCCTCTCAAGGCACACGAGTCGACTACGCTTCGGTCGCCCATCCCCAGTCGAATGGACAAGCCGAAAGAGCAAATGGTCTGATCCTCAAGGGACTAAAGCCTCGACTGATGCGTGATCTCAAGCATGCGGCAGGCGCCTGGGTCGACGAGCTTCCGTCAGTTCTGTGGGGTTTAAGGACCACCCCTAACCGATCGACTGGAAGAACTCGTTTCTTTTTGGTTTACGGAGCCGAAGCAGTTCTGCCGAGTGATCTTCTTCACAACGCGCCCCGAGTCGAGCTTTACACCGAAGATGAAGCAGAACAGGCCCGGCAAGACTCAGTCGACCTCCTAGAAGAAGAGAGGGAGATGGCGATGATCAGATCGACCATTTATCAGCAGGACTTACGTCGATTCCACGCCCGGAATGTGAAGAGTCGAGCCTTCCAGGAAGGAGATTTGGTCCTCCGAGTGGATCAACAGAAGCCTCACAAGCTTGCTCCCACTTGGGAAGGCCCCTTCATCGTCACCAGAGTCCTCCACAATGGAGCATATCGCCTTTACAATGTCGATCGCCAGATCGACGAACCACAAGCTTGGAACGCGGAGCTTCTCCGCCCCTTTTACACTTGAGTCCGCCCTCAAACCAGATGTAATAAGAAAAACTCCCGAAGTTCATTTTTATCAGAAATAAGAGTGTTCCAAATAATTGCTGTCACTTTTGTTCGTATCCGAAATCCCCCAGTGGGTGACTTAGCTGCGAATCCGCTTCGCCTAAGTTTGAAAAATCCTACCGAGTGGAGAGCAAACCTCCCACTCGGGGGCTTAGCTGCAGTTCAGCACTCGCCTAAGTTCTCCACGAAGAGACTTAGTTGCAGTCAGACACTCGCCTAAGTTTGAAAAATCGTACCGAGTGGAGAGCAAACCTCCCACTCGGGGGCTTAGCTGCAGTTCAGCACTCGCCTAAGTTCTCCACGAAGAGACTTAGCTGCAGTCAGACACTCGCCTAAGTTTGAAAAATCCTACCGAGTGGAGAGCAAACCTCCCACTCGGGGTCCACTCGGGGGCTTAGCTGCAGTTCAGCACTCGCCTAAGTTCTCCACGAAGAGACTTAGCTGCAGTCAGACACTCGCCTAAGTTCGAAAAATCCTACCGAGTGGAGAGCAAACCTCCCACTCGGGGGCTTAGCTGCAGTTCAGCACTCGCCTAAGTTCTCCACGAAGAGACTTAGCTGCAGTCAGACACTCGCCTAAGTTTGAAATATCCTACCGAGTGGAGAGCAAACCTCCCACTCGGGGGCTTAGCTGCGGTTCAGCACTCGCCTAAGTTCTCCACGAAGAGACTTAGCTGCAGTCAGACACTCGCCTAAGTTTGAAAATTCCTACCAAGTGGAAAGTAAACCTCCCACTCGGAGGCTTAGGTACAGCTCAGTGCTCGCTTAAGTATGAAACACACCTTCCCCTGGAAGAGCTTTGCCACAAATACAATGTGCGCTTCACCCTACTCTACAGCAACAGGGTGTGGGTCGGTCGTTACCTTTTCCTTCGAACGGAGATCAAATTCCACTCGATGAATCATCCACGAAGACGTTCAACAAAAATCAAGCTCAGATCAAAGTATTCGAGCCCTCGGCTCGGCAGAGTTTAACTATTACACTTCCACTCGGCATTCCGAGGCAAATTCAAGGTGAAACATAGAAGTTTTTTCACTCCTCAGGAGGAGGAGGACTGGAAGGGGCGACGAACTCGTCCAGATCAATCCCGTCTGCAATACGGGTGGCAGCAGCAATGAAGGTCTCCATGAAGTCCTGGAATTTGTGCTTTCTCGTGTTGGCAACTTGGATGGCGGCCAGCTTCTCCTCCCGTGCCTCCTTGTAATGAACGCGGACCAGGAACAGAGCCACATCAGCGCCGCACCGAGCTGAAGACTTCTTCCACTCCTGCACTCGGTCCGGGATTCCGTTGAGTCGAGTCATCAGAGACTCGAGATCATTCTGGAGCGTAGACCCTGGCCAAAGTGACGGGTCGATCCGCGACATGGCAGTCTTCAGTCGAGCCAAGTAATCCACGGCGCCATCAATGCGAGATTCCAGTCGGAGCAGATTCATGGCAGCTTCATCTTCCACTCGAGAGTTGATCGGATCCAGACCTGGTTCAATCCGCCCAGTCTCCTCTTCAAAATTCTGGCAAAGCTCTGCATACGCAGGCCAAGGATGAGTCAATTTTCATAAGATTGAGTCGACACAAAAAAAGTCAGAACTGAATGGGCACCTTCGAGCTTGATGTACAGCTTCTTGGCAAGGCTCCTCAAGTAACTCTCCAGGTCGTCCCTCCTACGAGCGATGCCTTCCATCTTCTCGCCCAAGAGGAGGCTCTCCTTCTTCCAATTCGCAGTCAGCCTGTTGGCTTCAGTCAGAGCGGTCTGCAACCTGGTGTTCTCCTTTTCCAATTGGTCGATCGAAGCCAGCTTCTGTGCGGCCAGAGCAGTCTTGTCATCAGCCTCCTTACGGGCAACAGCCAGGTCCTGGTCCTTCTTCGCCAAAGCTTTTTCCAATTCTCCTACAAAGAAATGGTGATCGAATCGGAAACAGCAGAAGAATGCTCAAGCCTAAAAGCAAAATCAGTCGACAAAGTCGCATTACCTGCGGCGCCCTCCCTGACCTTCTGCAGCTCTGTCCTGGCCAGCTCTAGATCAAGGGCCAATTGAATCTTCTGCTTCTCCAATTCAGTATAGCGAGCGGCAAGTTCGCAGGATTTCTGCAAAAAGAAAAACCAGTCGACAGACGTTCGAGATAAGTTGCTTCCGAGTAACTAAGGAACAATGGTGACGTTTCTAAGACCATAGACATTCGACAGTAGTCTCGGGGACTACACCCAGTGGGTGCACTCAGCGTGCCCCCACTGGTTTGACCAAAAAAAAATCGAACTCCCGCAGTCGACAGGATACGGTCCCACTCGACCTGGCCAGACCAAACCGAGTGAAGAAACACAGGTTCAGCAACACAATATAAAGACTACAGTCGACTGCCAGCAGTCCACCGTAGTCTCGGGGACTACACCCAGTGGGTGCACTTAGCGTGCCCCCACTCTTCCAAGAATTGGCAAACACACCCAGTGGGTGTACAGATGCAAAGATCTTCGGAAAAGAAATTCTTCAAACAGCATATCATAACAGACCAAGTGTTGAGTCGACTAACCTGGACATTGCTCTGAAGAGCCGAGCTCGCGTCATAGGCGGCTTGGCTGGCCTCCCGAGCCACCTTCACTTGCTCCATCATAATCCCCGCCTGGCGTATAGCCTCTTTCGCAGCAGACGCTTGGTCCTCAGGGACGGGGTACGCAGCAAAAAGCGAAGATGGGTCCGCAGTCGACGCCGAAGGCTACACACTCGACAGGGGGTTGGCGAAAGTCACAGAAGCCCGAGCGGGCTCGCCATCGCCCCGAGCCGCGGCCTCAGGTGCCGAAGTGGACCGTGGGGTCTTGACAGCCGGCGTCTTCTTTGTCCTCTTCACCCTCAGCGGCTCGTTGTCATCATCGTCCGGGAGATCAATAACATGAGGAGGGGCTGCAAGAGAAACATTCAATCGACCAGAACTACAAGGGCCAGTCGACTCAAAGCAAAATGTCATTAATCGTACCAGGGTTGGAGGTGACAGCGTCCTCCATCTCTTGGTCGTCGTTCCTGGCGGAAACCTCAGAAGTGGCACCGCTGCAAATCTCAGAAGTCAGCCAGTTGGCAGAGTGAATCGACCAAGGATCCGTCCACGGTCGACAAAGGAAAACAAAGTTTCTATCATTTACCCGGAAATGGTAGGAACAACTATCTTCATCTTGGGCAGAACTTTGGGCGGCTTGGATGGCGTCGCTCGTGGGTGCTTGGGAGCCTTCTCAGTCGGCGGAGGAGGAGAACTCCGAGGGCGCTTCGACGTCTGCCCAGCAGGTGCGGTGGCCTTGCCACATCCCCGCGCTGGGTCATGTGTGAGCTTGGATCGCCCCTCCGGGCGGGGGGGTTCAGCTTCCTCTTCCTCCTCCTCGCTGGAGAAGACGTCGTCGTCTCCCTCCCCTTCACCGTCAGACTCCCACTCGCCTTGGTCATCCCCGCTCTCGCCTCCACTCGCCTCACCTTCCTCAGTCGACCTCTGTGCCCCGTTGGGCGTCGAGTACATCTCGGTGGTCGCCTGGGAACAACGGACAAGACAAAAATCAGTCGACCAACTCAAAGAAGACCAACGCAAGAAACAAGATTTCAGTCAGAAACATAAAGACACACCTGATCCCCTTCATAAGTACTGTCGAGTGGAATGACCCTCCTCGCTCCTCGGGGGTTGTCTTTGTTCCCCGTGATGCTCGACAGCCACCCCTCCAGCATCTCGTCGGTGACCTCCTCCGGGTGGATCCGGGTGGTGTCGTCGAGGCCGGAATACAGCCACATTGGATGGTCTCAGGCCTGGAGCGGTTGAATACGTCTCTGAAGAAAGACCTCTAGCAAGTCCATCCCAATCACACCCTCACGAACGAGTTCAACCACTCGGCCGGCCAGCACTTTGACTTGGGCCTTTTCCTCTGGCGCAATTTTCAGAGAGACTGGCTTCGCGGCTCGGTCGAGGGAAAAAGGAGGGAGACCAGTCGACTGACCTGGGGTCACTTGGTCCTGGCAGTAGAACCAAGTTGCCTGCCAACCACGGACTGACTCCGGGAGAGTGATGGATGGAAAACAGCTCTTTCCCCTCGTTTGAATCGCCAGGCCCCCGCACTGCTGGATCACTCGCGTCTTCTCATCACTCGACTTGGCCTTTTTAACCGACTGAGAGCGGCAAGTAAAAATATGCTTGAAAAGCCCCCAATGCGGACGGCAACCCAGGAAGGCCTCGCACATGGAAATGAACGCGGCAAGATAGACTATGGAGTTGGGGGTAAAGTGATGGAGCTGCGCCCCGAAGAAATTTAAGAAGCTCCGGAAGAATGGATGGGGGGGCAGAGAAAACCCTCGGTCGATGTGAGTGGCTAGGAGCACGCACTCACCATCGCGGGGCTGAGGCTCGATCTCTCTCCCAGGAAGTCGCGCCGCTTCGTGGGGAATGGCTCCCCCCTCAACCGTGTCGTCAAGATCCTCCTGCCGGAGCACCGAAGGCATCTAGTCGCCTTGGATCCATCCTTTGGGCAAGGTGGTCCTGGAGGAAGACCCGCCCCGGGAAGACTTCTTCCCTTTCGCCGCCGCTATCGCCCTCTTCGCACGCTCCAGAGCTGTGGTCTTGCCTTTCACCATCGTCGCCGGCGAGGTCTCACGGGCTTGCGGCGCTCGGGGGGGAGCTAAGGCAGCGGAAAGACAGGCGGAGATAGAGAGGAAGGAGGAGGGAGAACAGAGCGCACGGTTTGGAAAATCCCGAGCCGACAACTTATAAGGGGCCGCTCCTGAGTGGCTGACTGGTAGGCCCAGGCAATCCAGTCAAATCCCGCAGCAGACGCGCGCGCAGTACGTGGCGAAAAAGGCGATGCGAGGATCGAGGGGCTTCCCCTTTATCGCTTCCGATTACTGCGGCTGCCTCCGCCCCGCGCGCTTCCCCAAATCCAAAATCCCGCAACGTCCGCGGGCGACAGAAACGGCTTGCCAAAACAGAAGATCCCGCTCGCGTCAACACTCGGTATACCACAAGCAAAGAAATTCATTCGACGAAAAACCTGGAATGGGTCAAGGCGACTGAAAAAAGTTGACTACGTCATCCGTGACGATTGACCCAACGAAGCTCTCACGTAGCCCGGAAAGCCAGTCGGAAAGGTTCGCCATCTCTTTCTCCACTCAAACCTCGACCCATTCGGGGGATAATGATGAAGCTACGTACCTAGGGTGGGGACACGGACCCGTCCAAGGAGCCCTACCCTAGGACGTCCCTAGAAGAGGCTACTTTCCAATCGACTTGAAGGTATCTCACTCGACCAATTCAAGACACTCGACTAAGAAGCTATCACTAGACCAAGAAGCAATCACTCGACTGCCAGAAGACCTGAAGTCACTCCGCAGGCAAACGGTCGGCTGTTAGGCAGTCTTTATGGTCATTATAGCACTTTATTAGGGTAACGCCCACCTTAAATGTACCTTAAAACCCTTTATTACTGAGGGCAGGAGGGGGCCAGCGAACTCTATATAAGCCACCCCCCTCCTCAGTATGAAGGGTTCGCACCCCTGTTACCTACACGCTCATAATCCAATCGACCGCCTCCGGGCACCGAGACGTAGGGCTGTTACTTCCTCTGAGAAGGGCCTGAACTCGTAAACCTTGCGTGTTACAACTTCCCAATAGCTAAGATCTAGCCTCTTCATACACACCCCCCTACATTACTGTCAGGCTTAGAACCACGACAGTCTCTGGCTTGAAGATTAACTTTTCCAAGAGTGAGGTTCTAGTTACTGGTGTGAATGATGCGGAAGCCCTGCGTGTGGCCAGGCTTCTTAACTGCTCTTTAGGTTCCGTTCCTTTCAAATATCTGGGCCTCCCAATTTCTCCTTTTAAACTTCTTGCTAAGGATTTTGCCCCGGCTATCGCTAAAGTGGGGAACAGGGTCCTTCCATGGCGCGGTAGATACAATACTAACGCTGGCAAGGTGGCCTTAATTAACTCCTGTCTCTCATCCCTTCCTATGTTCCTTATGGGTTTCTATCTCCTTTCGGCTGGTATTCACGCTGGCTTTGACAAACACAGGGGTGCCTTCTATTGGAATGCGGCGGATAATAAGCGGAAATATAGATTAGTCAAGTGGCAGCTTATGTGTCGGCCTAAGAACCTTGGGGGGTTAGGCATTATTAATACGTTGGTGATGAACAAATGCTTATTAATTAAATAGTGGTGGAAAATTATGACTACTGGGGCCGACTCTCTTATGTATTCTATCCTCAAGGCCAAGTATTTCCCTCAATCTAGCCCCCTGTTTCCTTCTGCTAGATGAGGGTCTCAATTCAGGAAGAACCTTGTCAAAGTTAGACCAATTTTTTTGGAGCATGTTAAGTTTATCGTGGGCAATGGTAGGTCTGTTCGTTTTTGGCGGGATTGGTGGTGTGGAGATGCTCCTCTGGCTACTCAATTCCTGGTTTTGTTTTCTTACTGTCCTAAGCCGGACATCTCCATCGCGGAGGTGGCGGATAATAACTGGGACCTGGCTTTTCGCCGCTCCCTGTCTCCTGAAGAGTTGGAGGATTGGCAAAGTCTTTCTGCCCTCTTCCCTGTGCTCTCGGAGGCACCGGATTCTGTAGTTTGGCCTCATTCGTCTTCTGGCAGGTTTTCGGTCAAGTCACTTTACTCTAGGCTTATCGGAGGTACCCCCTCGAATAGATTTTCTAACATCTGGAAGTCCAAAGTGCCTCCTAAGATTAAGATATTTCTTTGGCAAGCCTTCAGAGGCCGCCTTCCTGCGGCTGATCAGATTCGCAAGCGTAATGGTCCGGGATCAGAATTCTGTCACCTTTGTGGTGCTTTGGAAAACACGGACCACATCTTTTTCCAGTGTGTTCTGGCTAAGTTCGTTTGGAGTTGTGTCAGATCTTGGCTTCAGGTCTCTTGGAATCCCTCGTCCTTCTCTGAGCTTAGAACCCTAGCCAAGGTTCTGGTTGGGGTCACCAAGAGGGTGTTCTGGGTTGGCTTGGGTGCCTTATGTTGGTCTCTTTGGACTACTAGGAACAAATTTACTATCGAGCATATCTTTCCATCTAAACCTGCTGACGTTCTTTTCAAATCTTGTATCATATTGCAGCAGTGGAGATTATTGACTAAAGAAGACGATCGGGATGCCCTGGACGTGCTCATCGCCAAAATTCGGGCTTCGGCATCCTTCTTCTCCGGGCTGGGTCCTAACGTCTGATCTCTGTTGTGGTGGTTTTATCGGTTTGGTCGTAGTCGTCTCTCCCCTCCGGCCTGCGCGCCGTGTATGGCAGGGTGCCATGTATCGCTCTGGAACTTCTTTCGCCTGCTCTAGGCTTTTGGTCGATGGATTCGTGGTTCTTGCTAACTGTTTGGGTGTTCGGGTCTGTGACGCTGCCGTGTGGCTTTATTTATAAAGTCGGGCCAAGGCCTTTTATCTAAAAAAGATTAATTACATTACCATATTACTCCCTCCACTAAGTAATAAATATGCAGAAAAATATTTAGATTAGTTACTATCGTATTGTTCCCTCTAGCAAAAAATAGATTTATTAGATCCATGCAAATAGAATGAGGAGGCATCTCTCAGCGCTACTATGAATAACCAATTGATAGGATTTCTGGTACAAAGAGTTACCTCGGGTCACCTACACTGCACTACACCTAAAAATGAACCTGTTCACGCCCAGAGACTTGGACACATCGCGGGATGACTGCCACCATCCTTTACTCCGGAACGTCGATCACCCGCACTCCGATCCGTCAGTGGCCACAGTGACCACGCCAATTGTGGCCTCTCGCCAGCTGGTTCGCTGCATAGTTCGCCGGCTCCGGTGTTACGGAAGGGAGAGTAGTCGATGTAAGCGCATCGGGCTTGCCAACGGCTACTCGGCAGAGCGGGCAGATGGTGTGGGACGCCGGCCACCTGTCGTCGCACCCGACGTGGAATCCATGGCTACTCCAGGGCAGGAACCTCGCCTCCTACCCGTCCTCGAGCTCGGCCAGGCAAACCGGACACTCCACCAATCCGACGCAGTCCGCGGCACGGTAATACCGTGACCGGCAACGACCGCAGCAGCTCCAGGTCAGTGCCCCTGGGAGGCAGGGCTACCATCTGGGTGGCCCACGCCGGACACCGTTGATGACCACTGGGTGCCGCGTCGGTGCTGCTGAAGTAAGATGGCGGAGAATGACGAGCGTGAGCGCGAATGTTAGGAACAATAGGAAGATGGCTGCCGACGTGAGCGTGGCCCTAGACGATGACATGGCTTAGATCTGCGTTGATATTTCCTGAAAGAGGAAGGGCTGATGCAGCACAGCTACGACAAGTATTTCTTTCAGTTATGAAACAAAGGTTTTCAATCCAGTAGGAGAACCAAGCAACACTATGTAAACAGTGAAGGAAATATGCCCTAGAGGCAATAATAAAGTTATTATTTATTTCCTTATTTCATGATAAATGTTTATTATTCATGCTAGAATTGTATTAACCGGAAACATAATACATGTGTGAATACATAGACAAACAGAGTGTCACTAGTATGCCTCTACTTGACTAGCTCATTAATCAAAGATGGTTATGTTTCCTAACCATGGACAAAGAGTTGTTATTTGATTAATGGGATCACATCATTAGATGAATGATCTGATTGACTTGACCCATTCCGTTAGCTTAGCACTTGATCATTTAGTTTGTTGCTATTGCTTTCTTCATGACTTATACATGTTCCTATGACTATGAGATTATGCAACTCCCGTTTACTAGAGGAACACTTCGTGTGCTACCAAACGTCACAACGTAACTGGGTGATTATAAAGGTGCTCTACAGGTGTCTCCGAAGGTACTTGTTGGGTTGGCGTATTTCGAGATTAGGATTTGTCACTCCGAATGTCGGAGAAGTATCTCTGGGCCCTCTCGGTAATGCACATCACCTAAGCCTTGCAAGCATTACAACTAATGAGTTAGTTGTGAGATGATGTATTACGGAACGAGTAAAGAGACTTGCCGGTAACGATATTGAACTAGGTATTGAGATACCGACGATCGAACCTCGGGCAAGTAACATACCGATGACAAAGGGAACAACGTATGTTGTTATGCGGTCTGACCGATAAAGATCTTCGTAGAATATGTAGGAGCCAATATGAGCATCCATGTTCCGCTATTGGTTATTGACCGGAGACATGTCTCGATCATGTCTACATTGTTCTCGAACCGTAGGGTCCGCACGCTTAAGGTTTCGATGACAGTTATATTATAAGTTTATGAGTTTTGATGTACCGAAGGAGTTCGGAGTCCCGTATGAGATTGGGGACATGACGAGGAGTCTCGAAATGGTCGAGACGTAAAGATCGATATATTGGACGACTATATTCGGACTTCGGAAAGGTTCCGAGTGATTCGGGTATTTTTCGGAGTACCGGGAAGTTACGGGAATACGGGGGAGAAGTATTGGGCCTTATTGGGCCATACGGGAAAGAGAGAGGGGCTGCCTAGGGCAGGCCGGCCCTCCCCTCCTCCACTCCTTTATATACGGGGGCAGGGGGCACCCCATAGACACACAAGTTGATGTTCGTGATCGTTCCTTAGCCGTGTGCGGTGCCCCCCTCCACGATATTACACCTCGGTCATATTGTAGCGGTGCTTAGGTGAAGCCCTGCGACGGTTGAACATCAAGATCGTCACCACGCCGTCGTGCTGACGGAACTCCTCCCCGAAGCTTTGCTGGATCGGAGCCCGGGGAGCGTCATCGAGCTGAACGTGTGCCAAGAACTCGGAGGTGCCAGAGTAACGGTGCTTGGATCGGTTGAACCGGGAAGACGTACGACTACTTCCTCTACGTTGCGTCAACGCTTCCGCTTCGGTCTACGAGGGTACATAGACAACACTCTCCCCTCTCGTTGCTATGCATCACCATGATCTTGTGTGTGCGTAGGAATTTTGTTGAAATTACTACGTTCCCCAACAGTGGCATCCGAGCCTAGGTTTTATGGTTTGATGTTATATGCACGAGTAAAAAATAAGTGAGTTGTGGGCGATATAAGTCATACTGCTTACCAGCATGTCATACTTTGGTTCGGCGGTATTGTTGGATGAAGCGGCCCGGACCGACATTACGCGTACGCTTACGCGAGACTGGCTCTACCGCCGTGCTTTGCACACAGGTGGCTGGCGGGTGTCAGTTTCTCCAACTTTAGTTGAATCGAGTGTGGCTACGCCCAGTCCTTGCGAAGGTTAAAACAACACTAACTTGACAAACTATCGTTGTGGTTTTGATGCGTAGGTAAGATTGGTTCTTGCTAAGCCCGTAGCAGCCACGTAAAATTTGCAACAACAAAGTAGAGGACGCCTAACTTGTTTTTGCAGGGCATGTTGTGATGTGATATGGTCAAGACATGATGCTAAATTTTATTGTATGAGATGATCATGTTTTGTAACCGAGTTATCGGCAACTGGCAGGAGCCATATGGTTGTCGCTTTATTGTATGCAATGCAATCACCCTGTAATGCTTTACTTTATCACTAAGCGGTAGCGATAGTCGTAGAAGCATAAGATTGGCGAGACGACAATGATGCTACGATGGAGATCAAGGTGTCGCGCCGGTGACGATGGTGATCATGACGGTGCTTCGAAGATGGAGATCACAAGCACAAGATGATGATGGCCATATCATATCACTTATATTGATTGCATGTGATGTTTATCTTTTATGCATCTTATCTTGCTTTGATTGACAGTAGCATTTTAAGATGATCTCTCACTAATTATCAAGAAGTGTTCTCCCTGAGTATGCACTGTTGCGAAAGTTCTTCGTGCTGAGACACCACGTGATGATCGGGCGTGATAGGCTCTACGTTCAAATACAACGGGTGCAAAACAGTTGCACACGCGGAATACTGAGGTTATACTTGATGAGCCAAGCATATACAGATATGGCCTCGGAACACGGAGACCGAAAGGTCGAGCGTGAATCATATAGTAGATATGATCAACATAGTAATGTTCACCATTGAAACTACTCCATCTCACGTGATGATCGGACATGGTTTAGTTAATATGGATCACGTGACACTTAGAGGATTAGAGGGATGTCTATCTAAGTGGGAGTTCTTAAGTAATATGATTAATTGAACTTTAATTTATCATGAACTTAGTCCTGGTAGTATTAGCATATCTATGTAGTAGATCAATAGCTCGCGTTGTTGCTTTCATATGTTTATTTTGATATGTTCCTAGAGAAAATTAAGTTGAAAGATGTTAGTAGCAATGATGCGGATTGGATCCGTGATCTGAGGTTTATCCTCATTGCTACACAGAAGAATTATGTCCTTGATGCACCGCTAGGTGACAGACCTATTGCAGGAGCAGATGCAGACGTTATGAACGTTTGGCTAGCTCAATATGATGACTACTTGATAGTTTAAGTGCACCATGCTTAACGGTTTAGAATCGGGACTTCAAAAACATTTTGAACGTCATGGACCATATGAGATGTTCCAGGAGTTGAAGTTAATATTTCAAGCAAATACCCGAGTTGAGAGATATGAAGTCTCCAACAAGTTCTATAGCTAAAAGATGGAGGAGAATCGCTCAACTAGTGAGCATGTGCTCAGATTGTCTGGGTACTACAATCTCTTGAATCAAGTGGGAGTTAATCTTCCAGATAAAATAGTGATTGACAGAATTCTCTAGTCACCATCACCAAGTTAGTAGAACTTCGTGATGAACTATAATATGCAAGGGATAACGGAAACGATTCCCAAGCTCTTCGTGATGCTAAAATCGACGAAGGTTGAAATCAAGAAAAACATCAAGTGTTGATGGTAGACAAGACCACTAGTTTCAAGAAAAGGGCAAAAGGAAGAAAGGGAACTTCAAGAAGAACGGCAAGTAAGTTGCTGCTCAAGTGAAGAAACCCAAGTCTGGTCCTAAGCCTAAGACTAAGTGCTTCTACTGCAAAGGGATTGGTCACTGGAAGCGGAACTACCCCAAGTATTTGGTGGATAAGAAAGGATGGCAAAGTAAACAAAGGTATATTTGATATACATGTTATTGATGTGTACTTTACTAGTGTTCATAGCAACCCCTCAGTATTTGGTACTAGTTCAGTTGCTAAGATTAGTAACTCGAAACGGGAGTTGTAGAATGAACAGAGACTAGTTAAGGGTGAAGTGACGATGAGAGTTGGAAGTAGTTCCAAGATTGATATGATCATCATCGCACACTCCCTATACTTTCGGGATTAGTGTGGAACCTAAATAAATGTTATTTGGTGTTGAGCATGAATATGATTTGATCATGTTTATTGCAATACGGTTATTCATTTAAGTAAGAGAATAAATAGTTGTTCTGTTTACATGAATAAAACCTTATATGGTTACACACCCAATGAAAATGGTTCGTTGGATATCGATCATAGTGATACACATATTCATAATATTGAAACCAAAAGATGCAAAGTTAATAATGATAGTGCAACTTATTTGTGGCACTGCCGTTTAGGTCATATTGGTGTAAAGCGCATGAAGAAACTCCATGCTGATGGGCTTTTGGAATCACTTGATTATGAATCACTTGATGCTTGCGAACCATGCCTCATGGGAAAGATGACTAAGACTCCGTTCTCTGGAACAATGGAGCGAGCAACTGACTTATTGGAAATAATACATACTGATGTATGCGATTCGATGAGTGTTAAGGCTCGTGGCAGGTATCGTTATTTTCTGACCTTCAAAGATTATTTAAGTAGATATGGGTATATCTACTTGATGAAACATAAGTCTGAAACATTTTGAACAGTTCAAAGAATTTCAGAGTGAAGTGGAAAATCATCGTGACAAGAAGATAAGGTTTCCACGATCTGATCGCGGAGACAAATATTTGAGTTACGAGTTTGGTCTTCAATTAAAACAATGTGGAATAGTTTCACAAATTCGTGCCACCTGGAACACCACAGCATAATGGTGTGTCCGAACGTCATAACTATACTTTATTAGATATAGTACAATCTATGATGTTTCTTACCGATTTACCACTATCGTTTTGGGGTCATGCATTAGAGACAGCTGCATTCACGTTAAATAGGGCACCATCAAAATCCGTTGAGACGCCGCCTTATGAAACTGTGGTTTGGCAAGAAACCAAAGTTGTCGTTTCTTAAAGTTTGGGGTTGCGATGCTTATATGAAAAAGTTTCATCCTGATAAGCTCAAACCCAAATCGGAGAAATGTGTCTTCATAGGATACCCAAAGGAGACAGTTGGGTACACCTTCTATCACAGATCCGAAGGCAAGATATTCGTTGCTGAGAATGGATCCTTTCCAGAGAAGGAGTTTCTCTCGAAAGAAGTGAGTGGGAGGAAAGTAGAAAACTTGATAAGGTAATTGTACCATCTCCCTTATTGGAAAGTAATTCATCACATAAATCTGTTCTTGTGACTACTACACCAATTAGTGAGGAAGCTAATGATGATGATCATGTAACTTCATATCAAGTTACTACCGAATCTCGTAGGTAAACCAGAGTGAGATCCGCACCAAAGTGGTACGGTAATCCTGTTCTGGAAGTCATGTTACTAGACCATGACGAACTTGCGAACTATGAGGAAGCGATGATGAGCCCAGATTCCGCGAAATGGTTTGAGGCCATGAAATCTGAGATAGGATCCATGTATGAGAACAAAGTATGGACTTTGGTTGACTTGCCCGATGACCGGCAAGCCATAGAAAATAAATGGATCTTCAAGAGGAAGACGGACGCTGATAGTAGTGTTACTATCTACAAAGCTAGACTTGTCGAAAAAGGTTTTTGACAAAGTTCAAGGTGTTGACTATGATGAGATTTTCTCACTCGTATCGATGCTTAAAGTCTGTCCGAATCATGTTAGCAATTGCCACATTTTATGAAATCTGGCAAATGGATAACAAAACTGCAATCCTTTAATGGATTTCTTAAAGAAGAGTTGTATATGATGCAACCAGAAGGTTTTGTCAATCCTAAAGGTGTTAACAAAATATGCAAGCTCCAGCGATCCATCTATGGACTGTTGCAAGCATCTCGGAGTTGGAATACACGCTTTGATAAGTTGATCAAAGCATATAGTTTTATACAGACTTGCGATGAAGCCTGTATTTACAAGAAAGTGAGTGGGAGCACTACAACATTTCTGATAAGTATATATAAATGACATATTGTTGATCGGAAATAATGTAGAATTATTCTGCAAAGCATAAAGGAGTATTTGAAAGGATTTTTTCAAAGGACCTCGGTGAAGCTGCTTACATACTGAGCATCAAGATCTATAGAGATAGATCAAGACGCTTGATAAGTTTTTTCAATGAGTACATACCTTGACAAGATTTTGAAGTAGTTCAAAATGGAACAGTCAAAGAAAGAGTTCTTGCCTGTGTTACAAGGTGTGAAATTGAGTAAGACTCAAAACCCGACCACGACAGAAGATAGAAAGAGAGTGAAAGTCATTCCCTATGCCTTGGCCATAGGTTCTATAAAGTATGCCATGCTGTGTACCAGATCTATTGTATACCCTACACTGATTTTGGCAAGGGAGTACAATAGTGATCTAGGAGTAGATCACTGGACAGCGGTCAAAATTATCCTTAGTGGAATAAGGATATGTTTCTCGATTATGGACGTGACAAAAAGGTTTGTCGTAAAGGGTTACGTCGATGCAAGTATTTGACACTAATCTAGATGACTCTAAGTCTCAATCTAGATACATATTGAAAGTGGGAGCAATTAGCTAGAGTAGCTCCGAGCAGAGTATTGTTGACATAGAAATTTGCAGAATACATACGGATCTGAATGTGGCAGACCCGTTGACTAAACTTCTCTCACAAGCAAAACATGATCACGCCTTATTACTCTTTGGATGTTAATCACATAGCGATGTGAACTAGATTACTGAATCTAGTAAACCCTTTGGGTGTTGGTCACATGGCGATGTGAACTATGGGTGTTAATCACATGATGATGTGAACTATCGATGTTAATCACATGATGATGTGATCTAGATTATTGACTCTAGTGCAAGTGGTAGACTGAAGGAAATATGCCCTAGAGGCAATAATAAAGTTATTATTTATTTCCTTATTTCATGATAAATGTTTATTATTCATGCTAGAATTGTATTAACCGGAAACATAATACATGTGTGAATACATAGACAAACAGAGTGTCACTAGTATGCCTCTACTTGACTAGCTCATTAATCAAAGATGGTTATGTTTCCTAACCATGGACAAAGAGTTGTTATTTGATTAATGAGATCACATCATTAGATGAATGATCTGATTGACTTGACCCATTCCGTTAGCTTAGCACTTGATTGTTTAGTTTGTTGCTATTGCTTTCTTCATGACTTATACATGTTCCTATGACTATGAGATTATGCAACTCCTGTTTACCGGAGGAACACTTTGGGTGCTACCAAACGTCACAACGTAACTGGGTGATTATAAAGGTGCTCTACAGGTGTCTCTGAAGGTACTTGTTGGGTTGGCGTATTTCGAGATTAGGATTTGTCACTCCGAATGTCAGAGAGGTATCTCTGGGCCCTCTCGGTAATGCACATCACCTAAGCCTTGCAAGCATTACAACTAATGAGTTAGTTGTGAGATGATGTATTACGGAACGAGTAAAGAGACTTGCCGGTAACGAGATTGAACTAGGTATTGAGATACCGACGATCGAACCTCGGGCAAGTAACATACCGATGACAAAGGGAACAACGTATGTTGTTATGCGGTCTGACCGATAAAGATCTTCGTAGAATATGTAGGAGCCAATATGAGCATCCAGGTTCCACTATTGGTTATTGACCGGAGACATGTCTCGGTCATGTCTACATTGTTCTTGAACCGTAGGGTCCGCACGCTTAAGGTTTCGATGACAGTTATATTATGAGTTTATGAGTTTTGATGTACCAAAGGAGTTCGGAGTCCCGGATGAGATCGGTGACATGACGAGGAGTCTCGAAATGGTCGAGACGTAAAGATCGATATATTGGACGACTATATTCGGACTTCGGAAAGGTTCCGAGTGATTCGGGTATTTTTCGGAGTACCGGGGAGTTACGGGAATACGGGGGAGAAGTATTGGGCCTTATTGGGCCATACGGGAAAGAGGGAGGGGCTGCTTAGGGCAGGCCGTGCGCCCCCCCAAAGGCCTAGTCCGAATTGGACTAGCTAGGGGGAGGGGCGGCGTCCCCTCCTTCCTTCCCTTCTTCCTTCCCCTTCCTTGTCTCCTACTCCTACTACATGGAAGGACTCCTAGTTGAACTAGGAAAAGGGGAATCCTACTCCCGGTGGGAGTAGGACTCCCCTAGGGCGCGCCATAGAGAGGGCCGGCCCTCCCCTCCTCCACTCCTTTATATACGGGGGCAGGGGGAACCCCATTGACACACAAGTTGATCTTCATGATCGTTCCTTAGCCGTGTGCGGTGCCCCCCTCCACGATATTACACCTCGGTCATATTGTAGTGGTGCTTAGGTGAAGCTCTGCGATGGTTGAACATTAAGATCGTCACCACGCCGTCGTGCTGACGGAACTCCTCCCCGAAGCTTTGCTGGATCGGAGCCCGGGGAGCGTCATCGAGCTGAACGTGTGCCAAGAACTCGGAGGTGCCGGAGTAACGGTGCTTGGATCGGTTGAACCGAGAAGACGTACGACTACTTCCTCTACGTTGCGTCAACGCTTCCGCTTCGGTCTACGAGGGTACGTAGACAACACTCTCCCCTCTCGTTGCTATGCATCACCATGATCTTGCGTGTGCGTAGGAATTTTTTTGAAATTACTACGTTCCCCAACAAACAGTACTTGCACACAAAGAACAAATCCTCGCAACCCAACGCGTAAGAGGGGTTGTCAAACCCTTCTTGATGAAAAGATAGATTAAATTGTATGTGTTTGGATAAATAGATCTGAATAAAATACAAAATAAAATAAGTAAAGAAAAAGTGCACAAGGTATTTTTGGGGTTTTGGAATAATAGATCTGAAAACAATATGATAAAAGATATATCTGAAAGCAATATGATAAAAGATAGACCCGGGGGGCGTAGGTTTCACTAGTGGCTTCTCTCGAGAAAATAGCATACGTTGGGCAAACAAATTACAGTTGGGCAATTGATAGAAGAACAAATAATTATGACGATATCCAAGGCAATGATCGTGTATATAGGCATCACGTCCAAGATTAGTAGACCGAAACGATTCTGCATCTACTACTATTACTCCACACATCGACCGCTATCCAGCATGCATGTAGACACGGGGTAATGCAATAAGAACGATGACATTACGTAGACAAGATCTATTCATGTACTAATAGATCCCATGTTTTTACCCTAAATAGCAACGATACATGCATGCCTCGCTACCCCTTCTGTCATTGGGCGAGGACACCGCAAGATCGAACCCATCACAAAGCACCTATTCCCATTGCAAGAAAAATCAATCTAGTTGACCTAACTAAACCATAGATTCGAACAAGAAATACGAGGCTATAACAATCATGCATATAAGAGATCAAAGAAACTCAAATAATTCTGATGGATAGATCTGATCATAAACTCGAACTTCATCGGATCCCAACAAACACACCGCAAAAAGTCATTACATCAAATAGGTCTCCAAGAACATCAAGGAGAACATTGTATTGGGAATCAAAAACAGAGAAGAAGCCATCTAGCTACTGCCTACGGACACATAGGTCTATGGTGAACTACTCACGCATCATCGGAGGAGAACCCATGAGGATGATGAACCCCTCCATGATCGTGTTCCCCTCCGGCGGAGTGCTGGAATAGGGATCTAGATTGGATCTCGTGTTTCTGGAAGTTGCGGCGGCTGGTATTGTGTTTCGTCGACTCCCCTAGGGTTTCTGAAATATTTGGGTATTTACAGAGCTGAGAGGCGGTGGAGGAGACCCCCTTGGTCCCCACAACCCATCAGGGCGCACCAGGGGCCTCTGGCGCGCCCTGGTGTCTTGTGGGCCCCACGTGCCTCCCCTCTGGTGCTTCCTTGGCTCTCAAGTTGTCTTCTGGTTCAAAAAATCTCCAAAAATTTTGCTGCTATGGACTGGCACTGGGCACTATGTCAATAGGTTAGTCCCAAAAAATGATATAAAGTTGCTATAAAATGATTGTAAAGCATCCAAGAATGATAATATAATAGCATGGAACAATCAAAATTATTGATACGTTGGAGATGTATCAGAATCCCACTACTAGGGAAAACCCTAGTAGTAGCGCGGGTTTTGATACTATCAGCACCGCGGGTAGCCGCGCTACTACTACGGTGCTACTGCTAACAGTTAGTAGTAGCGCAGTCTATACCCGCGCTACTACTATTGACTATATCAGTAGCGCTTTTCTGGAACATACAACTATTAAGTAGCTGTAGCGCTTTTCTATCCCCGCGCTACTGCTGTATCTTTCATCATTTTTCCCTCCTTCCTACCCCGTTTCAATAAACTGCAATTTCACATATACCAGATAACAATATCATTAACCACAATACCATATATATAGTCATACAATAGTCATACAATATCATAAAGCATTATAGGTACTCATGTATAGTCAACATGCACCCTCACATGAATATAGCATATATGATAAGCAGTACTCGGTAGTGAAGGAAATATGCCCTAGCTAGAGGCAATAATAAAGTTGTCATTTATATTTCCTTATATCATGATAAATGTTTATTGCTCATGCTAGAATTGTATTAACCGGAAACTTAGTACATGTGTGAATACATAGACAAACAGAGTGTCACTAGTATGCCTCTACTTGACTAGCTCGTTGAATCAAAGATGGTTGAGTTTCCTAGCCATAGACATGAGTTGTCATTTGATTAACAGGATCACATCATTAGAGAATGATGTGATTGACTTGACCCATTCCATTAGCTTAGCACTTGATCGTTTAGTATATTGCTATTGCTTTCTTCATGACTTATACGTGTTCCTATGACTATGAGATTATGCAACTCCCGAATACCGGAGGAACACTTTGTGTGCTACCAAACGTCACAACGTAACTGGGTGATTATAAAGGTGCTCTACAGGTGTCTCCGATGGTGCTTGTTGAGTTGGCATATATCGATATTAGGATTTGTCAGTCCGATTGTCAGAGGGTATCTCTGGGCCTTCTCGGTAATGCACATCACTATAAGCCTTGCAAGCCATGTGACTAATGAGTTAGTTGCAGGAAGATGCATTACAGAACGAGTAAAGGGACTTGACGGTAATGAGATTGAACTAGGTATTCAGATACCGACGATCAAATCTTGGGCAAGTAACATACCGACGACAAAGGGAACAACGTATGTCGTTATGCGGTTTGACCGATAAAGATCTTCTTAGAATATGTAGGAACCAATATGAGCGTTCATACGTCTCCGTCGTATCTATAATTTTTGATTTTTCCATGCCAATATTCTACAACTTTTACATACTTTTGGCAACTTTTTATATTATTTTTGGCACTAACATATTGATCCAGTGCCCAGTGCCAGTTCCTGTTTGTTGCATGTTTTTGTTTCTCAGAATATCCATATCAAACGGAGTCCAAACAGGACAAAAACTGACAGAGATTTTTTTTGGAATATATGTGAATTTTGGGAAGTGGAATCAACGTGAGCCGATGCCCGAGGGGCCCACGAGGGTGAGGGGCACGCCCCAGGGGGTCAGGCGCGCCCTGGGCCCTCGTGGCCACTCCGTAAGGAGGTTGGTGCCCTTCTTTCGCCACAAGAAAGCTAATATCCGGATAAAAATCGTGTCCAAATTTCAACCCAATCGGAGTTACGGATCTCCGGGAATTTAAGAAACGGTGAAAGGGCAAAATCAGGGAACGCAGAAACAGAGAGAGACAGAGAGACATATCCAATCTCTAAGGGGCTCTCGCCCCTCCCATGCCATGGGAGCCAAGGACCAGAGGGGAAACCCTTCTCCCATCTAGGGAGAAGGTCAAGGAAGAAGAAGAAGAAGGGGGGCTCTCTCCCCCTCTCTCCCGGTCGCTCCAGAATGCCATCGGGGCCATCATCATCATCGCAGATTTTCGTTGTTCTATCGGTAATTGGTGAATTGCTATGATTGGTTTAATTTGCTTGTGGTTATGTTGTTGTCCTTTGGTGCCCATCATATGAGCGTGCGCGTGGATCACACCATAGTGTTAGTTGTATGTTGATAGGACTATGTATTGGAGGGCAAGAGTGACAGAAGCTTCTACCTAGCATAGAAATTGATGCATACGGGATTGAAGGGGGGCCAATATATCTTAATGCTATGGTTGGGTTTTACCTTAATGAACATTAGTGGTTGCGGATGCTTGCTAATAGTTCCAATCATAAGTGCATAGAATTCCAAGTCAGGGATGACATGGTAGCAGTGGCCTCTCCCACATAAAACTTGCTATCGGTCTAGTAAAGTAGTCAATTGCTTAGGGACAATTTCGCAACTCCTACCACCACTTTTCCACATTCGCTATACTTAACTTTATTGCTTCTTTACTTAAAACAGCCCCTATATTTTATTTACGTGCTCTTTATTATCTTGCAAACCTATCCCACAACACCTACAAAGTACTTCTAGTTTCATACTTGTTCTAGGTAAAGCGAACGTCAAGCGTGCGTAGAGTTGTATCGGTGGTCGATAGAAGTTCAGGGAATATTTGTTCTACCTTTAGCTCCTTGTTGGGTTCGACACTCTTACTTATCGAGAGAGACTAAAATTGATCCCCTGTACTTGTGGGTTATCCAGGCCTTTTTCTTGCGCCGTTGCCGGGGAGTTATAGCGTGGGGTGAATATTCTCGTGTGTGCTTGTTTGCTTTATCACTAAGTAGTTTTTATTTTGTGCTCTTGTTTTCTATCTTCAGTTATGGGTAGGAAACGCAAAATACCAAGAAAATTAGTTGTACCTACTACACCAATGGTTGAAGAACCACTCAAAATCTATCACACTCCCGAAGCTTTTTACTTGGATCATCTTCGATCCCTATGTGCTCTTGCTGAAACCCCAACTAGCTTAGTTGAGGGAAAATCTTTAGATGAGCATGCTTGTTATGTGCGACACCACTTATCTCAAAAGGGAAACTATTATGGGATCAAATTTATATGTTGTATTGGTATGCTAGGCAACTATGCTTGAGATATGATTATACTTGTTGCTCTAGGATGAAGGCTCCACACCTTCCCTTTTCATGCAAATTTAATGATAATGAAACCTTAGCTTCTTATGCTAATGGTATATATGATTACTATGATGTGGAACGAATAGAAGAATTTGTTGCTTTTAAGGGTGCATGTGAGATTGAATCTTTGTTTAAATAGTTTGAAGATTTTGATGATTCAGTTTATAGACCTGAAAATTTAACTATCCTTAAATATTGCTATGAGAATTATAAATACAATTATGATATTGATGAATTTATTGAGAAAGTCTCCGCTGTCCGAGAAGAGATTAATATTTTGCAGGAGTCTATGGAAGAAGAAATTGATGAAACTGTGAGCTCATTAGATGAAAAAGATGACGAGGAGAGCGAAGAACAAAAGGAGGAAGAGCGGATTAGCTACCCGTGCCCACCTTCTAATGATAGTAACTCTTCAACTCATACATTGTTTAAGTTCCCTTCGTGCTTACCGAAGGATGATTGCTATGATAATTGCTATGATCCCTCTGATTCGTTTGAAATATCCCTTTTTGATGAACTTGATGCTTGCTATGCTTGTGGCCAAGATGCCAATATGAATTATGCTTATGGAGATGAACTTGCTATAGTTCCTTATGTTAAACATGAAATTGTTGCTATTGCACCCACGCATGATAGTCCTATTATCCCTTTGAATTCTCCCGACTACACTATATCGGAGAAGTTTGCCCTTATTAAGGATTATATTGATGGGTTGCGTTTTACTACTACACATGATGATTTTGATGAATATAATATGCATGTGCTTGCTGCTCCTACTTGCAATTATTATGAGAGAGGAACTACATCTCTGCCTCTCCATGTTTCCAATATGATAAAATTGCAAGAAACTTCTTATGTTATGCATTGGCCTTTACTTGATGTGCATGAATTGTTCTTGTATGACACGCCAATGCATAGGAAGAGATTTAGACTTCATCATTGCTTGATATATGTTGCTTTTTGCTCACTACTAAATGCCAAATCATTGCTAATTCAAATTTGCTTTGATATACCTTGGGATCCGGGTGGATTCATTACTTGAGCACCTTTGCCTAGCTTAATGGCTTTAAAGAAAGCTCTGCCAGGATGACAACCCAGAAGTTTTAGAGAGTCATTTATTTCTGTTATGTTCTTTTATAAAGTTAAAAATAAAAATAATGTGCCAATATTTGCCTTTGGGATGTTTACATTGATTGTTGGTTTGTGCGGTGCAAGACAGAAACTTTGGCTGTAGTGTACGATTTTACATTTTTTTACTGGAACGTCAAATGGTTCTGAAACTATTTGCACTGTATTTCTACACAAATTGTTTATTTTTGCTAATTGTTTCAGTATTTTTGGAGTACCAGAGGTTTGGTGAATGTTCAGATTATTACAGACTGTCTTGTTTAAGACAGATTCTGTTTTCGATGCATAGTTTGCTTGTTTTGATGACAATATTGATTTCTATCAGTGGATTAATCCATGAAAAAGTTATATTACAGTAGCTACAATGCAAAAACAAAATATGAATTGGTTTGCAATAGTACTTAAGAGTAGTGATTTGCTTTATTATACTAACGGATCTTACCGAGCTTTCTGTTGAGTTTGGTGTGGATGAAGTGTCCGAAGATCGAGGAGGTCTCGATGTGAGGAGAAGGAGGAGAGGCAAGAGCTCAAGCCTTGGGATTCCCAAGGCACCCCAAGTAAATATTCAAGGAGACTCAAGCGTCTAAGCTTGGGGATGCCCCGGATCTTTCTTCAACAAGTATCTGTATGTTTCCGGATTCGTTTGGTTCATGCGATATGTGCAAATCTTGGAGCATCTTTTGCATTTAGTTTTCACTTTTCTTTTATGCACCATGCTGGTATGAGATAGTCCTTGGTTGACTTATAGAATGCTCATTGCACTTCACTTATATTTTTTGAGTATGGCTTTATAGAATGCTTCATGTGCTTCACTTATATCATTTGAAGTTTGGATTGCTTGTTTCCCTACACATAGAAAACCGCCATTTGTAGAATGCTCTTTTGCTTCACTTATATTTGTTAGAGCGTGGGCATATCTTTTTTAGAAAGAATTAAATTCTCTTGCTTCACTTATATCTATTTAGAGAGATGACAGGAATTGGTCATTCACATGGTTAGTCATAGAATCCTACATAAAACTTGTAGATCACTGAATATGATATGTTTGATTCCTTGCAATAGTTTTACGATATAAAGATGATGATATTAGAGTCATGCTAGTGGGTAATTGTGTATTGTAGAAATACTTGTGTTGAAGTTTGTGATTCCCTAGCATGCACGTATGGTGAACCGTTATGTAACGAAGTCGAAGCATGGTTTATTTATTGATTGTCTTCCTTATGAGTGGCGGTCGGGGACGAGCGAAGGTCTTTTCTTGCCAATCTATCCCCCTAGGAGCATGCGCGTAGTACTTTGTTTCGATGATTAATAGAGTTTTGCAATAAGTATGTGAGTTCTTTATGACTAATGTTGAGTCCATGGATTATACGCACTCTCACCCTTCCATCATTGCTAGCCTCTTCGGTACCGTGCATTGCCCTTTCTCACCTCGAGAGTTGGTGCAAACTTCACGGGTGCATCCAAACCCCGTGATACGATACGCTCTATCACACATAAGCCTCCTTATATCTTCCTCAAAACAGCCACCATACCTACCTATCATGGCATTTCCATAGCCATTCCGAGATATATTGCCATGCAACTTCCATCATCATCATATACATGACTTGAGCATTTATAGTCATATTGCTTTGCATGACCGTAAGATAGCTAGCATGATGTTTTCATGGCTTGTCCGTTTTTTGATGTCATTGCTACGCTAGATCATTGCACATCCCGGTACACTGCCGGAGGCATTCATATAGAGTCATATTTTGTTCTAGTATCGAGTTGTAATATTGAGTTGTAAGTAAATAAAAGTATGATGATCATCATTATTAGAACATTGTCCCATGATCAAAATAAAAGTGGCCAAAGAAGCCCCCAAAAAAAGAGATAGAGGCCAAAGAAGCCTACAAAAAAAAGAAAAAAAAAAGAAAGAGAAGGGACAATGTTACTACCCTTTTACCACACTTGTGCTTCAGAGTAGCACCATGTTCTTCATATAGAGAGTCTCTTGAGTTATCACTTTCATATACTAGTGGGAATTTTCATTATAGAACTTGGCTTGTATATTCCAACAATGGGCTTCCTAAAATGCCCTAGGTCTTCATGAGCAAGCAAGTTGGATGCACACCCACTTAGTTTTCAGTTTGAGCTTTCATACACTTATAGCTCTTAGTGCATCCGTTGCATGGCAATCCCTACTCCTCGCATTGACATCAATTGATGGGCATCTCCATAGCCCGTTGATTAGCCGCGTCGATTTGAGACTTTCTTCCTTTTTGTCTTCTCCACACAACCTCCACCATCATATTCTATTCCACCTATACTGCTATGTTCATGGCTCACGCTCATGTATTGCGTGAAAGTTGAAAAGGTTTGAGAACGTCAAAAGTATGAAACAATTGCTTGGCTTCTCATCAGGGATGTGCATGATTTGAATATTTTGTGTGGTGAAGATGGAGCATAGCCAGACCATATGATTTTGTAGGATAACTTTCTTTGGCCATGTTATTTTGAAAAGACATGATTGCTTTATTAGTATGCTTGAAGTATTATTGTCGTAATGTCAAATGATAGAGTATTGCTTTGAATCACTCGTGTCTTAATATTCATGCCATGATTAGATTACATGATCAAGATTATGCTAGGTAGCATTCCACATCCAAAATTATCTTTTTATCATTTACCTACTCGACAACGAGCAGGAATTAAGCTTGGGGATGTTGATACGTCTTCGTCGTATCTATAATTTTTTATTGTTCCATGCTGATAACCCACAAGTATAGGGGATCAATTGTAGCCTCTTTCGATAAGCAAGAGTGTCGAACCCAATGAGGAGCTAAAGGTAGAACAAATATTCCCTCAAGTTCTATCGACCACCGATACAACTCTACGCACGCTTGACATTCGCTTTACCTAGAACAACTATGAAACTAGAAGTACTTTGTAGGTGTTGTTGGATAGGTTTGCAAGGTAATAAAGAACGCGTAAATAAAATCTAGGGGCTGTTTTAGGTAAAGAAGCAATAAAGTTAGTATAGCGAGTGTGGAAAAGTGGTGGTAGGAGTTGCTAAATTGTCCCTAAGAAATTGACTACTTTACTAGACCGATAGCAAGTTTTATGTGGGAGAGGCCACTGCTAGCATGTCATCCCTGACTTGGAATTCTATGCACTTATGACTGGAACTATTAGCAAGCATCCGCAACCACTAATGTTCATTAAGGTAAAACCCAACCATAGCATTAAGATATATTGGCCCCCCTTCAATCCCGTATGCATCAATTTCTATGCTAGGTAGAAGCTTCTGTCACTCTTGCCCTCCAATACATAGTCCTATCAACATACAACTAACCCTATGGTGTGATCCACGCGCGCGCTCATATGATGGGCACCAAAGGACAGCAACATAACCACAAGAAAATTAAATCAAACATAGCAATTCATTGACTACCGATAGGACAACGAAAATCTACTCAGACATCATAGGATGGCAACACATCATTGGATAATAATATGAAGCATAAAGCACCATGTTCATGTAGAGGGTACAGCGGGTTGTGGGAGAGTGGACCAATGTAGATAGAGGGGGGAAGGTGATGTAGATGTTGGTGAAGATGGCGGAGGTGTTGGTGAAGGTTGCGCTGATGATGATGGTTGCCACGGCAGCGTTCCGGCGCCACCGGAAGAGAGGGGGAGAGGGGGCCCCTTCTTCTTCTTCTTCTTTGGCCTCCTCCCTAGATGGGAGAAGGGTTTCCCCTCTGGTCCTTGGCCTACATGGCATGGGAGGGGCGAGAGCCCCTCCGAGATTGGATCTATCTCTCTGTCCCTCTCTGTTTCTGCGTTCTCTGGGATTCTGCCCTTTCACCGTTTCATATATATCGGGAGATACGTAACTCCGCTTGGATTATAACCTTCGCTCAGATTTTTCTCCGAAAATTAGCTTTCTTGCGGCAAAAGAATAGCAACAACCGCCTTTCGGGGGCCCACGAGGGTCAGGGGCGCCCCCCTGCCTCGTGGCCACCTTGGGCACCGTCTCACGTTTATTCTTCCTCCCATATTTCACAAATATTCCAAAAATATTCTCCGTCCATTTTTATCCCGTTTGGACTCCGTTTGATATGGGGTTTCTGTGAAACATAAAACATGCAACAAACAGGAACTGGCACTAGGCACTGGATCAATATGTTAGTCCCAAAAATAGTATAAAAAGTTGCCAAAAGTATATGAAAGTTGAATAATATTGGCATGGAGCAATCAAAAATTATAGATACGACAGAGACATATCAGCATCCCCAAGCTTAATTCCTGCTCGTCCTCAAGTAGGTAAATGATAAAAAAGATAATTTTTTATGTGGAATGCTACCTTGCATAATCTTGATCATGTAATCTAATCATGGCATGAATATTAAGACACGAGTGATTCAAGGCAATATTCTATCATTTGACATAAAAACAATAATACTTCAAGCCTACTAATAAAGCAATCAAGTCTTTTCAAAATAACATGGCCAAAGAAAGTTATCCCTACAAAATCATATAGTCTTGCTATGCTCCATCTTCACCACACAAAGCATTCAAATCATGCACAACCGCGATGACAAGCCGTGCAATTCGTTCATACTTTTTAACGCGCTTCAGCTTTTTCAACCCTCAAGAAATACATGAGCGTAAGCCATGGACATAGCACTATGGGTGGAATAGAATATGATGATGGAGGTTGTGTGGAGAAAAAAAAGAAGAAAGCACTAGTAGAAAAGGGGGCAATGGTTCAGGCCAGAAATGGCATTAATCTCGGTTTCGTTATGAACCGAGACTAATGTGAGCATTAGTCCTGGTTCGGCGGCGAGGGCGTCGGAAAGGCATTACTCCCGATTCAAATGGGACCTTTAGTCCCGGTTCGTGGCACGAACCGATACTAAAAAGGTTATGCTCAAATTTCAGTTTTTTTGAATTTTTGTTAAATCTGGTCAAACTACTTATTCAAGAAGTATTAGTGTTAGTAAATAATTATTCAAGAATATTAGTGTTACTAAATAATTATTTCAGTTTTTTTGAATTTTGGTCAAATCTGGTCAAAATCTGGTCAAACTATGGTCAAACAATGGTCAAACTACTTATTCAAGAAATATTAGTGTTACTAAATAATTATTTCAGTTTTTTTGAATTTTGGTCAAATCTGGTCAAACTATGGTCAAACTGTGGTCAAACTATGGTCAAACTATGGTCAAACTACTTATTCAAGAAATATTAGTGCTACTAAATAATAATTGTTTTTTAGAACAATAGTTTCAAACTCAAACAGTGAAATGTGTGACTTCATGCTCAAGCTAAATTCCTGAGGGTTAATAGGATTGACATCTTACTATTGTCAGGAAAACAACAAGTGCAGACTTGGAAACGAGGGAGAATAGAACCCGGAGGTTAAGCATGCTCAGGCTGGAGTAGTGAGAGGATGGGTGACCGTCCGGGAAGTTAGATGATTTGGAATGATGAGGGATGATTAGAGATTAAAGGTTAAATTGAGCAGTGATGAGGGGTGATTATAGATTAGAGGTTAAAATAATTCAAAAATTTGAAAATAAAAAAAATTCAAAAAAAATCATAAAATTTCCTTTAGTACCGGTTGGTGTTACCAACCGGGACTAAAGGAGGGCCTTTAGTCCAGGTTCGTATAAGAACCGGGACTAAAGGGGGAGGCTTTAGTAACGACCCTTTAGTCCCGGTTCTAGAACCGGGACGAAAGGTCCTTATGAACCGGGACTAAAGGCCCTTTATCTACTAGTGAAGTCTCACATCGACGCGGCTAATCAATGGGCTATGGAGATGCCCATCAATTGATGTCAATGCAAGGAGTAGGGATTGCCATGCAATGGATGCACTAAGAGCTATAAGTGTATGAAAGCTCAAACTGGAAACTAAGTGGGTGTGCATCCAACCTGCTTGCTCATGAAGACCTCGGGCATTTGAGGATGCCCATCATCGGAATATACAAGCCAAGTTCTATAATGAAAAATTCCCACTAGTACATGAAAGTGACAAAATAAGAGACTCTCTATCTGAAGAACATGGTGCTACTTTGAAGCACAACTGTGGTAAAAGGATAGGAACATTGCCCCTTCTCTCTTTTTCTATCATTTTTTTTCTTTTTTTGGGCCTTCTCTTTTTTTGGCCTTTCTCTTTTTTTTCGTCCGGAGTCTCATCCCGACTTGTGGGGGAATCATAGTCTCCATCATCCTTTCCTCACTAGGGCAATGCTCTAATAATGATGATCATCACGCTTTTATTTACTTACAACTCAATATTACAACTCGATATCTGGAACAAAGATATGACTCAATGAATGCCTCTGGCGGTGTATCGGGATGTGCAATGATCTAGCATAGTAATGACTTAAAAAACGGACAAGCCATGAAAACATCATGCTAGATATCTTACGATCATGCAAAGCAATATGACAATAAATGCTCAAGTCATGTATATGATGATGATGGAAGTTGCATGGCAATATATCTTGGTATGGCTATGGAAATGCCATGATAGGTAGGTATGGTGGCTGTTTTGAGGAAGATATAATGAGGCTTATGTGTGATAGAGCATATCATATCACGGGGTTCGGATGCATCGGTGAAGTTTGCACCAACTCTCGAGGTGAGAAAGGGCAATTCACAGTACTGAAGAGGCTAGCAATGATGGAAGGGTGAGAGTGCATATAATCCATGGACTCACATTAGTCATAAAGAACTCATATACTTATTGCAAAAGTTTATTAGCCCTCGAAGAAAAGTACTACTACGCATGCCCCTAGGGGGATAGATTGGTAGGAAAAGACCATCGCTCATCCCCGGCCGCCACTCATTAGGAAGACAATCAATAAATACCTCATGCTCCAACTTCGTTACATAACGGTTCACCATATGTGCATGCTACGGAAATCACAAACCTCAACACAAGTATTTCTACAATCCAGAACTACCCAATAGCATGACTCTAATATCACCATCTTTATATCACAAAACTATTGCAAGGAATCAAACATATCATATTCAGTGATCTACAAGTTTTATGTAGGATTTTATGACTAACCTTGTGAATGACCAGTTCCTGTCATCTCTCTAAATAGATATGAGTGAAGCAAGAGATTTTAATTCTTTCTATAGAAGATATGCCCACTCTCTAACAAATATAAGTGAAGCAAAAGAGCATTCTACAAATGGCAGTTTTCTATGTGAAGAGAAATAGGCAATCCAAACTTCAAATGATATAAGTGAAGCACGTGAAGCACTCTATAAAGCCATACTCAAAAGATATAAGTGAAGTGTAATGAGCATTCTATAAATCAACCAAGGACTATCTTATACCAGCATGGTGCATAAAAGAAAAGTGAAAACTAAATGCAAAAGACGCTCCAAGATTGCACATATCGCATGAAAGAAATGAATCCGAAAACATACCGATACTTGTTGAAGAAAGAGGGGATGCCTTCCGGGGCATCCCGAAGCTTAGATGCTTGAGTCTCCTTGGATATTTACTTGGGGTGCCTTGGGCATCCCCAAGCTTGAGCTCTTGCCGTCCTCCTTCTCCTCATATCGAGACCTCCTCGATCTTCGAAGACTTCATCCACACAAAACTTCAACAGAAAACCCGGTAAGATCCGTTAGTATAATAAAGCAAATCACTACACTAAGTACTGTTGCAAACCAATTCATATTTTTTTGGCATTGTAGCTACTGTAATATAACTTTTCCATGGCTTAATCCACTGATAGAAATTGATAGTTTCATCAAAACAAGCAAACTATGCATCAAAAACAGAATCAGTCTAAAACAGAACAGTCTATAATAATCTGAACATTCACCATACCTCTGGTACTCCAACAATTCTACCAAAATTAGGAAAAATAAAAAAAATTGTAAAGAAAGACAGTGCAAACAGTTTCAGAACCGTTTGACGTTCTAGTAAAAAAATGTAAAATCGCGCACTACAGCCAAAGTTTCTGTCCTGCACCATACAAACCAACAAGCATTGTAAACATCCTAAAGGCAAACCTTGGCACATTATTTTTATATTTAAACTTGATAAAAGCACACAACAGAAATAAATGACTCTCTAAAACTTCTGGGTTATCTCCCTGGCAGCGCTTTCTTTAAAGCCATTAAGCTAGGCATATAGTGCTCAAGTAATGGATCCACCCGGATCCCAAGGTATATCAAAGCCAATTTTAATTAACAATGATTTTTGATTTAGTAGTGAGCACAAAGTAACATATATCATGCAACAACGAAGTCTAACTCTCTTCATATGCATCGGCATGTCATAAAAGAACAATTCATGCACACTTAGTAAAGGCCAATGCATAGTATAAGCAGTTTCTTGCGATTTTATCATGTGGGAAACATAGAGAGGTGGAGATATAGTTCCTCTCTCATAATAATTGCAAGTAGGAGCAGCAAGCACATGCATATTATATCTATCAAAATCATCATGTGCAACGGTAAAAGGCAACCCATCAATATAATCCTTAATAAGGGCAAACTTCTTCGATATAGTGTAGTCGGGAGAATTCAAAAAGATAGTAGGACTATCATGCGTGGGTGCAATAGCAACAATTTCATGTTTAACATAAGGAACTATAGCAAGTTCATCTCCATAAGCATAATTCATATTGGCATCTTGGCCACAAGCATAGCAAGCATCATCAAAAAGGGAGATTTCAAGAGAATCAACGGGATCATAACTATCATCATAGCATTCATCCTTCGGTAAGCACGAAGGGAAATTAAACAATGAATGAGTTGAAGAGTTACTCTCATTAGAAGGTGGGCACGGGTGATCAATCCGCTCTTCCTCCTTTTGTTCTTCGCTCTCCTCCTCATCTTTTTCATCTAATGAGCTCACAATGTCATTAATTTCTTCTTCCGTAGACTCCTACAAAATATTAGTCTCTTCTTGGTAAGCGGGGGAGTCCTCAATATATGGTTTAACATAGGCATTAGAAGCATAATTATCATAACAATATTCAAGTATGGCAAAAATTTCAGATTTGTAAAGAGTAGCATCATACTTTTCAATCAATGAAGCAATTTCATAAGCACCCTTAAAAGCAACAAATTCTTAAATTTGTTGAACATCGTAGTAATTATAAACACCCTTAGCATACGAAGATACGATTCCATTATCACTAAACTCACTTTGGTAGGGAACGTGTTTCTTAGGGTTTTCAGAACAACAAGTCACATCATATATTTCACATAAATTCCAAGCATAGCATTCCAAACGATAAATTTGATCTAGTAAAAGTTTCCATTTTTGAGATAAGTGGTGTTGCACATAACAAGCATGCTCATCTAAAGATTTTCCCTCAACTAAGCTAGTTGGGGTTTCAGCACGAGCACAAAGGGATCAAAGATGATCCAAGTAAAAAGCTTCAGGAGTGTGATAGATTTTGAGTGGTTCTTCAACCATTGGTGTAGTAGGTACAACAGTTCTTTTGGTAGTTTGCATTTCCTACCCATAACTAAAGATATGAAACAACTTAGAACAGCAAATAAAAATTACTTAGTGATAAAGCAAACAAGCATACACGAGAATATTCACCCCACGCTATTGCTCACCGGCAACGGCGCCAGAAAAAGGTCTTGATAACCCACAAGTATAGGGGATCAATTGTAGCCTATTTCGATAAGTAAGAGTGTCGAACCCAACGAGGAGCTAAAGGTAGAAAAAATATTCCCTCAAGTTCTATCGACCACTGATACAACTCTATGCACGCTTGACGTTCACTTTAGCTAGAACAACTATAAAACTAGAAGTACTTTGTAAGTGTTGTTGGATAGGTTTGCAAGATAATGAAGAGCACGTAAATAAAATCTAGGGACTGTTTTAAGTAAAGAAGCAATAAAGTTAGTATAGCGAGTGTGGAAAAGTGGTGGTAGGAGTTGCGAAATTGTCCCTAAGCAAGTGACTACTTTACTAGACCGATAGCAAGTTTTATGTGGGAGAGGCCACTGCTAGCATGTCATCTCTGACTTGGAATTCTATGCACTTATGATTGGAACTATTAGCAAGCATCCGCAACTACTAACGTTCATTAAGGTAAAACCCAACCATAGCATTAAGATATATTGGTCCCCCTTCAATCCCGTATGCATCAATTTCTATGCTAGGTAGAAGCTTCTGTCACTCTTGCCCTCCAATACATAGTCCTATCAACATACAACTAACCCTATGGTGTGATCCACGCGCACGCTCATATGATGGGCACCAAAGAATAGCAACATAACCACAAGCAAATTAAATCAAACATAGCAATTCATCAACTATCGATAGGACAACGAAAATCTACTCAGACATCATAGGATGGCAACACATCATTGGATAATAATATGAAGCATAAAGCACCATGTTCAAGTAGAGGGTACAGCGGGTTGCGGGAGAGTGGACCGATGTAGATAGAGGGGAGTAGGTGATGGAGATGTTGGTGAAGATGGCGGAGGTGTTGGTGAAGATTGCGGTGATGATGATGGTTGCCATGGTGGCGTTCCGGCGCCACCGGAAGAGAGGGGGAGAGGGGCCCCCTTCTTCTTCTTCTTCCTTGGCCTCCTCCCTAGATGGGAGAAGGGTTTCCCCTCTATTCCTTGGCCTCCATGGCATGGGAGGGGAAAGAGCCCCTCCGAGATTGGATCTATCTCTCTGTCTCTCTATGTTTCTATGTTCTCTCGGATTCTGCCCTTTCACCGTTTCTTATATATCGGGAGATACGTAACTCCGATTGGATTGAAACCTTCGCCCAGATTTTTCTCCAAAAATTAGCTTTCTTGCGGCAAAAGAATAGCAGCAACCACCTTACGGGGGGCCCACGAGGGTCATGGGCGAGCCCAGGGGGCAGGCGCGCCCCCTGCCTCGTGGCCACCTCGGGCACTATCTCTCGTTGATTCTTCCTCCCATATTTCCAAAATATTCCAAAAATATTCTCCGTCCGTTTTTATCCCGTTTGGACTCCGTTTGATATGGGGTTTCTGCGAAACATAAAACATGCAACAAACAGGAACTGGCACTAGGCACTGGATCAATATGTTAGTCCTAAAAATAGTATAAAAAGTTGCCAAAAGTATATGAAAGTTGAATAATATTAGCATCGAACAATCAAAATTATAGATACGACGGAGACGTATCATCATCCCCAAGCTTAATTCTTGCTCGTCCTCGAGTAGGTAAATGATAAAAAAGATAATTTTTAATGTGGAATGCTACCTAGCATAATCTTGATCATGTAATCTAATCATGGCATGAATATTAAGACACGAGTGATTCAAAGCAATAGTCTATCATTTGACATAAAAACAATAATACTTCAAGCCTACTAATAAAGCAATCATGTATTTTCCAAATAACATGGCCAAAGAAAGATATCCCTACAAAATCATATAGTCTTGTTATGCTCCATCTTCACCACACAAAGCATTCAAATCATGCACAACCCCGATGAAAAGCCAAGCAATTGGTTCATACTTTTTAACGCGCTTCCGCTTTTTCAACCCTCACGCAATACATGAGCGTAAGCCATGGACATAGCACTATGGGTGGAATAGAATATGATGATGGAGGTTGTGTGGAGAAGACAAAAAAGGAGAAAGTCTCACACCGACGCGGCTAATCAATGGGCTATGGAGATGCCCATCAATTGATGTCAATGCGAGGAGTAGGGACTGCCATGTAACGGATGCACTAGGAGCTATAAGTGTATGATAGCTCAAACTGGAACCTAAGTGGGTGTGCATCCAACTTGCTTGCTCATGTAGACCTCGGGCATTTGAGGAAGCCCATCATCGTAATATACAAGCCAAGTTCTATAATGAAAAATTCCCACTAGTATATGAAAGTGACAAAATAAGAGACTCTCTATCTGAAGAACATGGTGCTACTTTGAAGCACAAGTGTGTAAAAGGATAGTAACATTGCCCCTTCTCTCTTTTTCTCTCATTTTTATTCTTTTTTGGGGCCTTCTCTTTTTTTGGCCTTTCTCTTTTTTTCTTTTTTTTGTCCGGAGTCTCATCCCGACTTGTGGGGGAATATTAGTCTCCATCATCCTTTCCTCATTGGGGCAATGCTCTAATAATGATGATCATCACACTTTTATTTACTTACAACTCAATATTACAATTTGATATCTAGAACAAAGATATGACTCTATATGAATGCCTCCGGCGGTGTATCGGGATGTGCAATGATCTAGCTTTGTAATGACATAAAAAAACGGACAAGCCATGAAAACATCATGCTAGCTATCTTACGATCATGCAAAACAATATGACAATAAATGCTCAAGTCATGTATATGATGATGATGGAAGTTGCATGGCAATATATCTCGGAATGGCTATGGAAATGCCATGATAGGTAGGTATGGTGGCTGTTTTGAGGAAGATATAATGAGGCTTATGTGTGATAGAACATATCATATCACGGGGTTTGGATGCACCGGCGAAGTTTGCACCAACTCTCGAGGTGAGAAAGGGCAATGCACAGTACCGAAGAGGCTAGCAATGATGGAAGGGTGAGAGTGCATATAATCCATGGACTCACATTAGTCATAAAGAACTCATATACTTATTGCAAAAGTTTATTAGCCCTCAAAGCAAAGTACTACTACGCATGCCCCTAGGGGGATAAATTGGTAGGAAAAGACTATCGCTCATCCCCGACCGCCACTCACAAGGAAGACAATCAATAAATACCTCATGCTCCAACTTCGTTACATAACGGTTCACCATACGTGCATGCTACGGGAATCACAAACCTCAACACAAGTATTTCTACAATCCACAACTACCCACTAGCATGACTCTAATATCACAAACCCGGCTATTTGACATGCTCGGGGTCGGGAACAGAGGGGAAAGGGCATAGTACAGGCTCAGAATAAAGAGTGCGGTCTACAAAAAAATATTTTGGTCCTCCTGTCGCACGTTTGCGCCGCCCGTCCTCGGGGAGGGGAATCCTTAATGGGAGTAGCCTCTGAGGTCATTGTACGGATCCGAACTCTGATAGAGTCCTTTATAGATGCTGTCGTGTTGGTCACCTGTTCTTAAGAGATGATAGAGAAAAATAATAAAAACAGATAAAGACGTTACGGGAATGCTTGCAGGGTTGTCCGTATTGTGCTTCTGCCGATGCCCATGGTATCTTGAGTGCGTAGTGATGTACGCGTGGTGTAAATCTTGCCAGTATGTCAGGTGGATGGTGGAAACCGAACTGCTATTTCTGTGCCGGGAGTGATCGGACTTCTAAGGGAAACTGTTTCTGGCCCCTGGTGTTCGGCTGGCGAGCCGCTCTGTCGTCTTTATCGCCTGGTGGCCTCCTCCCCTTGTGATTGGCGTTAAGCTTGCCTGCCTGCTTGAGGACCCAACAGTTTCTGTTGGTATGATTAGCTGGCATATCAGGGTGACTGTGAATCAGACAAGGTCGGTCCAATATCTTGTCGAGGGTGGATGGTCCATCCTTGTCTACCTTTAGTGGCTTCTTCCGTTGACCGGGTTTTGGATTGTGAAATCCGGCGTTGACCGCTATGTCGCGTAATCTTTCAGTATTATTGCGACTGTTGTGTTTGGTTCGTCGTGGCTTACCGTTGTCGTCTCGGATTTCGGAAGTGCCCGGGTCGCTGGCGTTGTTGCTTTTATGAGCGAGCCAGTTGTCTTCTCCCGCACAGAAGCGAGTCATTAGACCGGTAATGGCTATCATCGATTTGGGTCCTTCCTGGCCGAGGTGACGCGCTAGCCATTCATCCCAGACGCTATGTTTGAATGCCGCGAGGGCTTCTGCGTCCGGACAGTCGACAATTTGGTTCTTTTTGACTAAGAACCTAGTCCAGAGCTCCCTGGCTGACTCGCCAGGCTCCTGGACAATATGACACAACTCATCGGCATCTAGCGGCCGCACATATGTTCCTTGGAAGTTGTCTCGGAAGGCATCTTCCAAATCTTCCTAGTTGCCGACAGAACTTTCTGGCAAACTGTTTAGCCAGTACCGAGCTGGCCCGTTGAGCTTGAGAGGTAGGTATTTAATGGCATGAAGGTCGTCCCTGCGAGCCATGTCAATATGGAGGAGGTAATCCTCGATCCATATCGCGGGATCTGTTGTTCCATCGTATGACTCGATGTTAATGGGTTTAAACCCGTCTGGAAATTCATGCTCCATTACCTCGTTAGTGAAGAAGAGAGGGTGTGCGGCTCCTCTATGTTGGGCCACACTATGAAGCACCTTCGGCGGACTCCGTTTACGGTGTTCGGACCGGGCGTGGTCGGCCCTGTTGTGTCTGAATAGGTAACCATCATCACTGGTCGGGGCATGTTCCCGTGATCTATATATCAGTTTTGTGTGTTCTGCTCTACCCTCCAGGTCTTGTTGGACATTGTGAGTATTCCCCCGAGCTGTTTTGTTCTTGTTTTGATGGCCGGATGGGTTGGTATGGTGATCTGCTTGGGCTCCTGCTTTGTCCAGACCGAACTATGGTCAACCTGCCGCATTATTGGGTGGTGTTGTGGGCTCCAACGCCCTGCCATCATATTGAGGGAGCCACCTACTCTTGGGGTGGCTTTTGTCTGGGCTGCTAAGGCTGTATTCTTCGGCGGCCAAGACCTCGATCCATCTATCATTGAGCAAATCTTGGCTCGCTTGAAGCTGCAGCTGCTTCTTCCTTAGGCTCCTTGCAGTGGCCGGCGTTTAAAGCGCTCCTGCTTCAGAGGTTCCTTAGGTATGATAAAATCCTCGTTGCCGAGGATCTCCTCTTCCTCGGAGAGTGCGAGGTAATTGCTATCCTCTGAATCTCCATATGTGGCCTGTTCGTCATGTCTGTCTTGCCCGCCTTCCTGTTCCTCCTGTTCGGAACCTACCTCAACAGGGTCTTCATTGTCCAAAGTGTTATCTTCTCCGGTGCTGGTATTGTTTTCTCTTGAGTGACGTGACTTAGGGCGGCGCCAGAGTTCGGGCTGTGTACCAGGGGGTTTATCCTCGACCAGGTCTGCCTTGTCATCATCGAGAGCGTCGTTGGGTGTGTCTGCCATACACACATCGTACCATGAAGTGGCCTGCCCGTGTCTAGCGGGTAGTGGGTTCTGGCCTTGCCCCTCATCGTTGTCTGTACTGTCGATGTCTTCGGAGCCAGGGTCAAGCGTGTTGGTTGGGTCTTCGACAGTGGCTATGAAGTGGGTGGAGGGTGGGAAGCAAAATTCTCCATCATCCGCCGCAGGTTCGAACCGAACATAGTTCGGCGGCGAGTCATCTGCCGGGGATAGGTTTTTTAGTGAGTTTATTACATCACCCATGGGCGAGTGTTGGAGGACGTCTGCGGTGCTGAACTTGAAGATCGATAACCGATTGAGTTCGGTATCCGCTGACTCGCAGGGTTCGGAACTTGTCGCCGGAAACGAGTCCGGGGCTCTGTTGATGCAGATGTCATATGAAGTAAAATTTGTGTGCGGCTCCAACGCCGCGGGATCAGCAGCCTCCGCAATGGGGTTGAGCTTCCCATCTTCGGATGACTCGATCTGCTCCAGATCTAAGGCCGGAGTTGTTGCAGGAGCTATCTCCTGGATGGGGCCCGATGACAGGTTTTGGCCATGCATGTTCATCGGGGCGAAGGGGAGCGTTGGCCGTGGTTTCGAATCCGTTGAAGATCAAATCTCCACGGATGTCCGTGACGTAGTTCAAGCTTCCGAATATGACCTGATGGCCAGGGGCGTAGCTATCGATCTGCTCCAGGTGGCCGAGCGAGTTGGCCCGCAGTACGATGCCGCCGAATACAAAGATTTGTCTGGGGAGGAAGGTTTCTCCCTGGACAACGTCATTACTGATGATCGAAGGGGCCATCGAACATTTCGTCGACGGCACAGTGGCCTCTCAATGTAAGCACCAATGTTGGTGTCAAAACTGGTGGATCTCAGGTAGGGGGTCCCGAACTGTGCGTCTAGGATCGATGGTAACAGGAGACGGGGGACACGATGTTTACCCAGGTTCGGGCCCTCTCTATGGAGGTAATACCCTACTTCCTGCTTGATTGATCTTGATGAATATGAATATTACAAGAGTTGATCTACCGCGAGATTGTAATGGCTAAACCCTAGAAGCCTAGCCTATGTTAATATGGTAATGAGTATCTCCCTATCCGGACTACGCCCTCCGGTTTATATAGACACCGGAGAGATCTAGGGTTACATGGAGTCGGTTACATCAGAGGGGATCCACATAGTCAGTCGCCAAGCTTGCCTTCCACGCCAAGTAGAGTCCAATCCGGACACGGGTATAGTCTTCGGTCTTCATGTCTTCACAGCCCATCAGTCCGGCCCAATGGATAACAGGCCGGACGCCCGAGGACCCCTCAGTCCAGGACTCCCTCAACAGTTCTTCGTGCCGAGACACCACGTGATGATCGGGTGTGATACGCTCTACGTTGACATACAATGGGTGCAAGCCAGTTTTGCACACGCGGAATACTTGGGTTAAACTTGACGAGCCAAGCATATGCAGATATGGCCTCGGAACACTGGATACCGAAAGGTCGAGCGTGAAACATATAGTAGATATGATCAACATAGTGATGTTCACCATTGAAAGCTACTCCATCTCACGTGATGATCGGACATGGTTTAGTTGATTTGTATCACATGATCAATTAGATGATTAGAGGGATATCTATCTAAGTGGGAGTTCTTAAGTAATATGATTAATTGAACTTTAATTTATCATGAACTTAGTCCTAGTAGTATTAGCATATCTATGTTGTAGATCAATAGCTCGCAATGAAGCTCCCCGTTTATTTTTTATATGTTCCTAGAGAAATATAAGTTGAAAGATGTTAGTAGCAATGGTGCGGATAGGATCCGTGATCTGAGGATTATCCTCATTGCTGCACAGAAGAATTATGTCCTTGACGCACCAATAGGTGACAGGCCGATTGCAGGAGCAGATGCAGAAGTTATGAACGTTTGACAAGCTCGATATGATGACTACTTGATAGTTTAGTGCACCATGCTTTACGGCTTAGAGTCGGGGCTTCAAAGACGTTTTGCAACACCATGGAGCATATGAGATGTTCCAAGAGTTGAAATTAGTATTTCAGACTCATGCCCATGTCGAAAGGTATGAGACCTTTGACAAGTACTTTGCCTACAAGATGGAGGAGAATAGCTCAGCTAGTGAGCATGTGCTCAGAATGTCGGAGTACTACAATCACTTGAATCAAGTGGGAGTTAATCTTCCAGATAAGTGATAACCCACAAGAATAGGGGATCGCAACAGTTTTCGAGGGTAGAGTATTCAACCCAAATTTATTGATTCGACACAAGGGGAGCCAAAGAATATTCTCAAGTATTAGCAGTTGAGTTGTCAATTCAACCACACCTGGATAACTTGTTTCTGCAGCAAAGTATTTAGTAGCAAAGTAATATGGAAGTAACCGGAACGGTGGCAAAAGTAACAGTGATAGTTTTGTAGTGATTGTAACAGTGGCAAAGGTAAAGTAAATAAGCGAAGAACAATAGGTGAAAAGCTCGTAGGCATTGGATCTATGATGGAGAATTATGCCGGATGCGATTATTCATGCAACAGTTATAACATAGGGTGACACAGAACTAGCTCCAATTCATTAATGTAATGTAGGCATGTATTCCGAATATAGTCATACGTGCTTACGGAAAAGAACTTGCATGACATCTTTTGTCCTACCCTCCCGTGGCAGCGGGGTCCTATTGGAAACTAAGGGACATTAAGGCCTCCTTTTAATAGAGTACCAGACCAAAGCATTAACACATAGTGAATACATGAACTCCTCAAACTAAGGTCATCACCGGGAGTGGTCCCGATTATTGTCACTTCAGGGTTGCCGGATCATAACACATAGTAGGTGACTATAGACTTGCAAGATAGGATCAAGAACTCACATATGTTCATGAAAACATAATATGTTTAGATCTGAAATCATGGCACTCGGGCCCTAGTAATAAGCATTAAGCATAGCAAAGTCATAGCAACATCAATCTCAGAACATAGTGGATACCAGGGATCAAACCCTAACAAAACTAACACGATTACATGATAAATCTCATCCAACCCATCACTGTCCAGCAAGCCTACGATGGAATTACTCACGCACGGTGGTGAGCATCATGGAATTGGTGATGGAGGATGGTTGATGATGACGATGGCGATGGATTCCCCTCTCCGGAGCCCCGAACGGACTTCAGATCAGCCCTCCCGAGAGAGATTAGGGCTTGGCGGCGGCTCCGTATCGTAAAATGCGATGAATCCTTCTCTCTGATTTTTTTTCTCCTCGAACACGTATATATAGAGTTGGGGGCACCCACGAGGGCAGGGGCGCGCCTAGGGGGCAGGCGCGCCTCCCACCCTCGTGGATAGGGTGTGGGCCCCCTGGTCTTGATTCTTTTGCTAGTATTTTTTATTAATTCCAAATATAATCTCCGTTGATTTTTAGGTCATTTCGAGAACTTTTATTTCTGCACAAAAATAACACCATGACAATTCTGCTGAAAACAGCGTCAGTCCGGGTTAGTTCCATTCAAATCATGTAAGTTAGAGTCCAAAACAAGGGCAAAAGTGTTTGGAAAAGTAGATATGACGGAGACGTATCAACTCCCCCAAGCTTAAACCTCTGCGTGTCCTCGAGCAATTCAGTTGATAAACTGAAAGTGATAAAGAAAAACTTTTACAAACTTGGTTTGCTCTTGTTGTTGTATATATATGTAAAGCCAGCATTCAAGTTTTTAGCAAAGATTATGAACTAACAATATTCACAATAATACTTAGGTCTCATGTTTACTCATGTCAATGGCATAATCAACTAGCGAGCAATAATAATAAATCTCGGACGACAACACTTTCTCAAAACAATCATAATATGATATAACAAGATGGTATCTCGCTAGCCCTTTCTGAGACCGCAAAACATAAATGCAGAGCACCTTTAAAGATCAAGGACTAACTAAACATTGTAATTCATGGTAAAAGAGATCCAGTCATAGTCATACCCAATATAAATTAATAGTAATGGATGCAAATGACAACGGTGCTCTCGAGCTGGTGCTTTTTAATAAGAGGGTGATGACTCAACATAAAAGTAAATAGATAGGCCCTTCGCAGAGGGAAGCAGGGATTTGTAGAGGTGCCAGAGCTCGATTTTAAAGCAGAGATGAATAATATTTTGAGCGGCATACTTTCATTGTCAACATAACAACCGAGAGATGGCAATATCTTCCCTGCTGCACACATTATAGGCGGTTCCCAAACAGAATGGTAAAGTTTATACCCCCCCCCCTCCACCAACAAGCATCAATCCATGGCTTGCTCGAAACAACGAGTGCCTCCAACTAACAAGAGTCCCAGGGGAGTTTTGTTTGCAATTATTTTGATTTGATTTGCATAAAGCATGGGACTGGGCATCCCGGTGACCAGCCATTTTCTCATGAGCGAGGAGCGGAGTCCACTCCTCTTGAGAATAACCTGCCTAGCATGGAAGATACAGACAACCCTAGTTGATACATGAGCTATTCGAGCATACAAAATAGAATTTCATTTGAAGGTTTAGAGTTTGGCACATACAAATTTACTTGTAACGGCAGGTAGATACCGCATATATAGGAAGGTATAGTGGACTCATATGGAATAACTTTGGGGTTTATGGAAGTGGATGCACAAGCAGTATTCCCGCTTAGTACAAGTGAAGGCTAGAAAAAGACTGGGAAGCGACCAACTAGAGAGCGACAACAGTCATGAACATGCATTAAAATTAATCAACATTTAGTGCAAGCATGTTGGTGGGAACGACACCTATGGGATCACTGGAATCCCTTCTATGGTCGGCGGGCGCGGGAATGTGAGGAGAGCAGGTCCAGAAGCTAGCACAAAGATCGTTTAACCAGGTTCGGGCCGCAAGGATGCGTAAAACCCTAGTCCTGCTTTGGTGGATGTATTGAGTGTTCTTGAGCTTTCGAACTAGCTACGGTGGCTGCGTAGTTCTAAAAAGCCGAATCCCTCTCCTAGTCGCCACGGGCCTCCTTTTATAGGGAAAAGGGGTTGGCACAGTGGCACACAGGAGTTGGAAAGGCCTACAGTGCGCGAGCTTATCGCACGGCATTACGGGATAAAGTGCATTAAATGCACTACTTAGGTGTCCATTAGCTTTATTGGGGACGGGAACGAGGCACGTCCTGTCCGTCGCCGCTCCGCCTCGCTTCGACACACGCCCAGGCCAGCGATGCGTGTGGTGCCATGTATGCTGGCAAGCAGCTGAGGTGGCGCAGTGGTAGGACCTTCATGAAGATCTGCATGCCACCAGGTAGGTGCGTGTTGAGTTGGTATGGAGGCCGCATGTTGCCACGTAGGTGCCTGCCCAGCTGGTTGGGCTGGCAGCTGCATGCAAACGGCGGCGGAGTCTTGGCTGGTGCGGGCCTGGCAGTGGCCCTGCTGGCGTCCTCGGCAAGGGCCTTGCTGGGAGCCTGGCAAGGGTCTTGTCGTGGTGTCGCAGTAGTCCCCGGCAAGACGCTTGCCGGGGGTCTTGTGGATTTCCCTGGCGAGGATCTCGCCGAGGGTCGTCGTCTTCTAATCCTCATCTGATCTTGTGTGTTTATGGTCTTGACAAAGATCTGCATGCCACCACAGAGGTGCCTCCCGAGCCCTGGTCCCAACGTAGTTGGTTGGGTTGGAACCCATGGGCTCAAGGGTGGCTCGCTCTGTTGGTGTTGGGAAAGTTGCCCCGGCAAGGCTCTTGCCGGGGCCGCGGAGGCTGCCCCGGCAAGGATCTTGCCGGGGGAGTCCACCTCGCCCCTTTGATCTCTGTGTTTTCTGGTCTTGGCGTTGCCTCTGATCGTCTTGTGCCTTTGGCTTCTCTCCGGCTCCCCTCCTCTGCCCTGCTTTGTGTGGCCGTGGGCGCGGCTACGACTGCCCGTGCACAAGTAAAGGGGTAAAAAGGGCGCCCCTACTTTTTTACACCAACAGGAGCCCCCGGGCCTGGGCCACACATAAGCAAAACACGTTGTTGGGCCAGGCCCAAAACAGTGCACGGGCAGTCGGGGAGGAATTTCACCGCAGTAATTTTTCATCTGCCGCGCTTCCCCACTACATGCGCGCGACGTGGCAAGTCATGCGTGACGTGGGGGTCATGCGTGGGGCGGTTTCCGCATGCATGCATCACATCGTGGTTAATGGGAAAAGGGGCGGCCCGCGCCTTCCCCGTAAAAAGGAATAACCACGGGCGCGCTGCTCATTTGCCCCCTGCACCTTCTCCAATCTCGGAACCGACGTCCTCTTCTCCTTCCTTTCCAAGCTTTCGCCTTTGCTTGCCGCCGCTGCGCCTTCGCTGTCCTTCGCCCCTCGCTTCTCGCAGCCGCCACGGCTCCCACATCCACCAAGGGCAAGGGAGTGGCCAAAGATGCCAGGGTGACGAAGCCGCCGGAAAGTGAGCAGGCGGCGCGACGGATGCAGCTCGCCTACTTCCCCTCGACGATCGACGCGGTTGAACTGTGGGACAACTTCAAGCCCCTGTGGGGGTGCAAGACGGGGGGGAGACGATGGGGCATCCAGCCACGCGTGTCATCCCCACCAATTGCGCCGAGGCCGCCCCAAATCGGTATCCATTCTTCGTCGACTACTTCTCTTGCGGCCTCTGCCCCCACTTCTCTGATTTCTTCAACGACGTCATGCACACCTACGGCTTCCACCGTCTGGATTTTACTCCAAATGCCGTGGCGTGCATGGCTCTCTTTGCGCACCCCTGCGAGGGTTTCGCCGGGGTGCATCCCAACACGACGCTCTTCCGCCACTACTCCTTGCCTCGGATCCAACCAGGGGGCGCCATTTCCGGTTGTGTCGCCTGGATCCCATGGTCCAAGGGGGCATACCCGAAGGGCGCCCAGAAGGAGAGGTGGGAAGAATGGCGGGGCCGGTGGTGCTGGATTGAGGAGGATGATCCACAAGATTTCTGCCAGGTTCGCCCGGCGCCGCCGGTTCGGCGGAGTGACTGCAGCGATGTTGATGCCGACGATGCGAAGCTCACGGTCGCCACCACCAGGATTCTTCGCCTCACCGAGGCCGGGCTCACCCATGAGATGATCATGGCGGATTTCATCTACCTCCGAATCGCTGCACTACACAACAAGGGGAGGCCGGCCTGGCTTTTCACAAACGCCGCCGACATCATGAGGCTCCGCCCCGGCCTCGACCACAACCTCACGCTGATGAGGCACAACCATCTCTGCCAACGGCTCTTTCAGTTCGACGTGAACCGCGATGGCGAGGTCGAGCGGTCCGGCAAGGCCACGAGGGCCGCCGCGAAAGCCGGCAAGGTCGCCAAGGGGCCCTTGTTTAAGTTGCCGGCGGGAGTGGTCCCGCTGAGCAACAATTCTCGCCGGACCAACATCATCGCCATGATGCCGGACTTCAACGCGCATGGTCTTGATCTGAGCTGGGTCGAGCCAGAGGAAATTCAAGTGCAGGAGTTCTTCGACACCTTGCATGAGGGGTACGTCACCGCCGAGCCGCGGCTTGTCCAGGACACCACCCAGGCAGAGCTAGACTACATCGCTGCCAGGGCGGCGAAGGCGGAGCTCGCCAAGGAGGCCGGCAGCACCGGCGGCGTAGAGGACAAGGCCGCGGCGGAAGTAGAGGTGAAGGAGCTCGCCCAGTGGGCGAAGGCTGCTGGGGAGGCCAGCAGCGCCGGCACCGGGGCTCCTCTCATCGAAGACGTGGTCGTCAAGTCGTTGGAGGAGGAGGCCGTGGTCGTCGACCCTCCAGCCACGGGGAGAGGGCGGGTTCTACGGCGGGCCACCTCCGGCAAGCCGCTCCGGCCCAGCAGGGCCATGCAACTGCGGCAGGCCCAGGAGACGTCCGCGCGCCAAACGAGGGCCACAGCGGCGAAGAAAGTGGTGAAGGCCACGGTGGCAAAGAAGAAGGCGTCCCCTTCTTCCTCGTCCAAGCGCGTTCAAACGCCACATCCTTCCCCTCCTCCGGCATATGTTGACGCGGAGGTCACCTTTGACTTCGGATCCCTCAGCCCAAGGAGGAAGAGGAAGGCAGCAGAGGAGGAGGAGGAGTAAGCTTTTTATTCCCCCTTTTTGTCATCTCCGTTTCCTCAAACAGTGCCGCTTATCTTGAATTATTTTCATTTTGCAGGGACTTGGAGACACTGGCCTAGAGGGTGAAGAGGGTCAGGATCTTGACGAGCGGCCAGCCCCCGGCAGGCGCCTCAGGCACACCACTGGTGGTGTTGAGCAGTCCGGACAGCAGCCCCCGGCCCAGCCCCCAGCGTGAGTCCATCACTTGCCCTTCGCCAACGTGTGTTGGGGGTACGATCGGTTGGCGCTGACCTTGCCGTGGTTGCAGGAGGAGAATAGCAGCAGGAGGAGCCATAGAGGGCAACCCCCAACACACCGCCCCCATCGACCACGTCGCCCCTAGGGACGTCCCCGGCAAGGGCGCCAAGCACTGAGCCCATGGAAACGGAGGAGGAAGAGGCGAACTCGGGCGCTTGTGGCTTTGCCTCGGCACCAACTAACGGCGGGGAGGGGACCTCTACTTCCCAGCCCAGCACGGGTAAGCCACTCGCCTTCCGTTCCTGTTTGCTTTTTCTTCTTTCTGACCCCTGGTTTTGGCCTTGCCTCATCACCTTCTCGGTACCTAGATCACCCTTCGGCTGACCCATAGGACATTGACACCGTCATCGAGGATGTCACCAAGGACGCCGCGGCGGAGGCCGAGAAGATCGCCACCGAGGAGGCCGCCAAGGGCGCTGCTGAGGACGCCGCCGAGGGGTCCGCTAGGGAGCCCGGCAAGGGGCCTGCCGGGGGGGCGGCAAGGGGCCTGCCGGGGAGGCCGGCAGGTCCGCCGCCGAGGAGGAGGTGGTCGACGACCAGTGTTCTTCCTCCGCTGCCTCTGGCTCCGGCGGGTATCTAAAGGTGAGCGACGACCTTTTCGTCCACCTCCCAGGAACGTCGAGCTCCAGGGCACCTGTTGAGGGCGAGGTGTTCGACGAGGAGGTGCTTGCTGCCGCCGGGCTCGAGGTTGTTGACGAGCCGAGTGCCGGCGCCGATGGTTCTCAGGAGGAGCGGCTTCTCCAGGCCATGGGCGCCAACTTTCGGAAGCTCCAGGCGCTCCACGGCGCCCGCCTGGACAAGGCCAAGTCTAGGGCGGCAATGGTGGACAAGGCGGAGGAGGATCTCAGGGTACGCGTCGCCGAGGCGCAGACTTGGTTTTGCCAGGCTAGTGAGGAGCTGAAAGCCGCCCAGGGTGAGCTAGCCAAGCGCGAGGTGGAGATCACCATGAAGCTGGCCGACATTGAGAAGGCCCAGGAGACAACGGAAAGCCTAGCTGCCATAGCCGAGGCCGCTCGGACCCTGCACCAGGCCGCGCTGAACTCCCAGGAGGAGGACCTTCCGTGTGTGAGGAGAAGCTTGCCGCAACGCTCCGTGGCAAGGATGAAGAAGTGGAGAAGCTCGTTGTGCAGCGGACCCGCGAGCTGGAGCAGAGGCACAAGGAGGCACTCGATGCCCAGGCTTGGGTTCACGCCGACAAGGTGAAGGAGCTGGGGCTGGAGTGGGACGAACTGAAGGACCAGGCCCTGAAGCTGTCCAAGGAGAAGGACATGCTCAACAGCGCCCTAATGGAGGCACAGGGCGCAGTCGTCAGCAGGGTCGGGGAGCTCTCCGAAGCCAACAACTCCACAATAGACCTAGCTCATGATGCCACTGTCGGGGAACGTAGCAGAAATTCAAAATTTTCCTACGTGTCACCAAGATCTATCTATGGAGAAACCAGCAACGAGGGGAAGGAGAGTGCATCTACATACCCTTGTAGATCGCTAAGCGGAAGCGTTCAAGTGAACGTGGTTGATGAAGTCGTACTCGTCGTGATTCAAATCACCGATGATCAAGTGCCGAACGCACGGCACCTCCGCGTTCAACACACGTACGGAACGGAGACGTCTCCCATGCCTTGATCCAGCAAGGAGGAGGGAGAGGTTGATGGAGATCCAGCAGCACGACGGCGTGGTGGTGGATGCAGGGCGTCACAGTAGCAGGGCTTTGCCTATACTACGAGAGAGAGACGTAACGGGGAGAGAGGGAGGCGCCAGGGGCTGGTGTATGAAGTTCCTCCTCTCCCCCACTATATATAGGAGGGCCAAGGGGGGTGGTGCGCCAGCCTAGGAGATCCAATCTCCTAGGTGCGGCTGCCCAAGGGAGGTTTCCCTCCCCCCCAAGGCACCTAGAGGTGCCTTCCACTAGTGGGACTCCTCCCATATGGAAACCCTAGGCGCATGGGCCTATAGGGGCTGGTGCCCTTGGCCCATATAGGCCAAGGCGCACCCCTTACAGCCCATGTGGCCCCCCAGGACAGGTGGCCCCACCCGGTGGGCCCCCGGGACCCTTCCGGTGGTCCCGGTACAATACCGATGACCCCGAAACTTGTCTCGATGGCCGAAATAGCACTTCCTATATATAATTCTTTATCTCCGGACCATTCCGGAACTCCTCGTGACGTCCGGGATCTCATCCGGGACTCCGAACAATATTCGGGTTACTTCATACACATATCTTCATAACCCTAGCGTCACCGAACCTTAAGTGTGTAGACCCTACGGGTTCGGGAGACATGCAGACATGACCGAGACGTTCTCCGGTCAATAACCAACAGCGGGATCTGGATACCCATGATGGCTCCCACATGTTCCACGATGATCTCATCGGATGAACCACGATGTCAAGGACTTAATCAATCCCGTATACAATTCCCTTTGTCTATCGGTATGTTACTTGCCCGAGATTGGATTGTCGGTATCCTTATACCTTGTTCAATCTCGTTACCGGCAAGTCTCTTTACTCGTTCCGTAACACATCATCCCGTGATCAACTCCTTGGTCACATTGCGCATATGATGATGTCCTACCGAGTGGGCCCAGAGATACCTCTCCGCTTACACGGAGTGACAAATCCCAGTCTCGATTCGTGCCAACCCAACAGATACTTTCGGAGATACCTGTAATGCACCTTTATAGTCACCCAGTTACGTTGTGACGTTTGATACACCCAAAGCACTCCTACGGTATCCGGGAGTTGCACAATCTCATGGTCTAAGGAAATGATACTTGACATTAGAAAAGCTTTAGCATACGAACTACACGATCTTTGTGCTAGGCTTAGGATTGGGTCTTGTCCATCACATGATTCTCCTAATGATGTGATCCCGTTATGAACGACATCCAATGTCCATGGTCAGGAAACCGTAACCATCTATTGATCAACGAGCTAGTCAACTAGAGGCTTACTAGGGACATGGTGTTGTCTATGTATCCACACATGTATCTGAGTTTCCTATCAATACAATTATAGCATGGATAATAAACGATTATCATGAACAAGGAAATATAATAATAACTAATTTATTATTGCCTCTTGGGCATATTTCCAACAGTCTCCCACTTGCACTAGAGTCAATAATCTAGTTCACATCGCCATGTGATTAACACTCACAGGTCACATCGCCATGTGACTAACACCCAAGAGTTTACCAGAGTCAGTAGTCTAGTTCACATCACTATGTGATTAACACTCAATGAGTTTTAGGTTTGATCATGTTTCTTGTGAGAGAGGTTTTAGTCAACGGGTCCGAACCTTTCAGATCCGTGTGTGCTTTACAAATCTCTATGTCATCTCCTAGATGTAGCTACCACGCTCTATTTGGAGCTATTCCAAATAACTGTTCTACTTGGAGCTATTCTAAATTGTTGCTCCATTATATGCATCCGGTATCTCTACTTAGAGCTATCCGGATAGGTGTTAAGCTTGCATCGACATAACTCTTTACGACGAACTCTTTTCACCTCCATAACCGAGAAACTTCCTTAGTCCACTAGTTACTAAGGATAACTTTGACCGCTGTCCTGTGATCCATTCATGGATCACTCTTGTACCCCTTGACTGACTCATGGCAAGGCACACTTCAGGTGCGGTACACAGCATAGCATACTGTAGAGCCTACGTCTTAAGCATAGGGGACGACCTTCGTCTTTTCTCTCTATTCTGCCGTGGTCGAGCTTTAAGTCTTAACTTCATACCTTATAACTCAGGCAAGAACTCCTTCTTTGACTGATCCATCTTGAACACCTTCAAGATCATGTCAAGGTATGTGCTCATTTGAAAGTACCATTAAGCGTTTTGATCTATCCTTATAGATCTTGATGCTTAATGTTCAAGTAGCTTAATCCAGGTTTTCCATTGAAAACACTTTCCAAATAACCCTACATGCTTTCTAGAAATTCTACATCATTTCTGATCAACAATATGTCAACATATACTTATCAGAAATTCTATAGTGCTCCCACTCACTTCTTTGGAAATACAAGTTTCTCATAAACTTTGTATAAACCCAAAATCTTTGATCATCTCATCAAAGCGTACATTCCAACTCCGAGATGCTTACTCCAGTCCTCAGAAGGATAGCTGGAGCTTTGCATACTTATTAGCATCTTTCAGGATTGACAAAACCTTCCGGTTGTATCACATACAACCTTTCCTTAAGAAAATCGTCGAGGAAACAATGTTTTGACATCCTATCTGCAAGATTTCATAAATAATGCAGTAATCGCTAATATAATTCCAACAGACTCTTAGCATCGCTACAAGTGAGAAAGTCTCATCGTAGTCAACCTTTTGAACTTGTCGGAAAACATCTTAACGACAAGTCGAGCTTTCTTAATGGTGATACTTACCATCATTGTCCGTCTTCCTTTTAAAATCCATATGTACCTAACAGCCTTACGACCATCAAGTAGTTCTTCCAAAGTCTACACTTTGTTTTCATATATGGATCCTCTCTCGGATTATATGGCCTCAAGCCATTTATCGGAATCTAGGCCCACCATCGCTTCTCCATAGCTCGTAGGTTCATTGTTGTCTAGCAACATGACTTCCAAGACAGGATTACGTACCACTCTGAAGTAGTGCGCATCCTTGTCATCCTACGAGTTTTGGGAGTGACTTGATCTGAAGTTTCATGATCACTATCATAAGCTTCCACTTCAATTGGTGTAGGTGCCACAGGAACAACTCTTTTGCCCTGCTATATACTAGTTGAAGTGTCGGTTCAATAACCTCATCAAGTCTCCACCATCCTCCCACTCAATTCTTTTGAGAGAAACTTTTCCTCGAGAAAGGACCCGATTCTAGAAACAATCCCTTATTGCTTTTGGATCTGAGACAGGAGGTATACCCAACTGTTTTGGGTGTCCTATGAAGATGCATTTATCCGCTTTGGGTTCGAGCTTATCAGCCTGAAACTTTTTCACATAAGCGTCGCAGCCCCAAACTTTTAAGAAATGACAGCTTAGGTTTCTCTAAACCATAGTTCATATGGTGTCATATCATCGGAATTACGTGGTGCCCTATGTAAAGTGAATGTGGTTGTCTCTAATGCCTAACCCATAAACTATCGTGGTAATTCGATAAGAAACATCATGGTATGCATCATATCCAATAGGGTGCAGTTATGATGTTCGGACACACCGTCACACTATGGTGTTCCAGGCTGTATTAGTTGTGAAACAATTTCCACAATGTCTTAATTCCGTGCCAAACTCGTAATTCAGATATTCATCTCTATGATCATATCATAGATATTTTATCCTCTTGTCACGACGATCTTTCAACTTCACCCTGAAATTACTTGAACCTTTCAATAATTCAGACTCGTGATTCATCAAGTAAACGTACTCAACATCTACTCAAATCATCTGTGAAGAAAGAACATAACGATATCCACTACATGCCTCAGCACTCATTGGACTGCACACATCAAAATGTATTACTTCCAACAATTTGCTTTCTAGTTCCATTTTACTGAAACCGAGGCTTTCAGTCATCTTGCCCATGTGGTATGATTTGCATGCCTCAAGTGATTCAAAATCAAGTGAGTTCAAACGGTCCATTTGCATGGAGTTTCTTCATGCATATACACCAACAGACACGGTTCGCATGTCTCAAACCTTTCAAAAATGAGTAAGTCCAAAGATCCATCAACATGGAGCTTCTTCATGCGTTTTATACCGATATGACTTACGTGGCAGTGCCACAAGTGGGTGGTACTATCATTACTATCTTTTGGCATGAACATGTGTATCACTACGATCGAGATTCAATAAACCATTCATTTTAGGTGCAAGACCATTGAAGGTATTATTCAAATAAACAGAGTAACCATTATTCTCCTTAAATGAATAACCGTATTGCGATAGACATAATCCAATCATGTCTATGCTCAACGCAAACACCAATCTCGATGGTAGAGGGAGCGTGCGATGCTTGATCATATCAACATTGGAAACACTTCCAACACATATCGTCAGCTCACCTTTAGCTAGTCCCCGTTTATTCCGTAGCTTTTATTTCGAGTTACTAACACTTAGCAACCGAACCGGTATCTAATACCCTGGTGCTACTAGGAGTACTAGTAAAGTACACATTAACATAATACATCCAATATACTTCTATTGACCTTGCCAGCCTTCTTATCTACCAAGTATCTAGGGTAATTCTGCTCCAGTGGCTGTTCCCCTTATTACAGAAGCACTCAGTCTCGGGTTTGGGTTCAACCTTGGGTTTCTTCACTAGAGCAGCAGCTGATTTGCCGTTTCATGAAGTATCCCTTCTTGCCCTTGCCCTTCTTGAAACTAGTGGTTTCACCAACCATCAACAATTGATGCTCCTTCTTGATTTCTACTTTCGCGGTGTCAAACATCGCGGATATCTCAAGGATCATCATATATGTCCCTGATATATCATAGTTCATCACGAAGCTCAAGCAGCTTGGTGGTAATGACTTTGGAGAAACATCACTATCTCATCTGGAAGATTAACTCCCACTTTATTCAAGTGATTGTTGTACTCAGACAATCTGAGCACAAGCTCAACAATTGAGCTTTTCTCCCTTAGTTCGCAGGCTAAGAAAATCGTCGGAGGTCTTATACCTCTTGACGTGGGCACGAGCCTGAAATTCCAATTTCAGCCCTCAAAACATCTCATATGTTTCGTGACGTTTCAAAACGTCTTTGGTGCCTCAACTCTAAACCGTTTAACTGAACTATCACGTAGTTATCAAAACGTGTATGTCAGATGTTCGCAACATCCACAAACAACGTTCGAGGTTCAGCACACTGAGCGGTGCATTAAGGACATAAGCCTTCTAAGAAGCAATGAGGACAATCCTCAATTTACGGACCTAGTCCGCATAATTGCTACTTTGAACTTTCAACTAATTTTTCTCTAGGAACATAACTAAACAGTAGAACTAAAGCGTGAGATACGACATAATTTGCAAAATCCTTTTGACTATGTTCAGGATAATTAAGTTCATCTTATGAACTCCCACTTAGATTAGACATCCCTCTAGTCATCTAAGTATTACACGATCCGAGTGAACTAGGCCGTGTCCGATTAACACGTGAGACGGACTAGTCAACGTCGGTGAACATCTTCATGTTGATCGTATCTTCTATACGACTCATGCTCAACCTTTCGGTCTCTGTGTTCCGAGGCCATGTCTTCACATGCTAGGCTCGTCAAATTAACCCTAAGTGTTTTTGCATGTGTAAATCTTGCTTACACCCGTTGTATGTGAACGAAAGGATCTATCACACCCGATTAACACGTGATGCTTCGAAGCGACGAACTGTAGCAACGGTGCACAGTTAGGGGAGAACACTTCTTGAAATTTTAATGAGGGATCATCTTATTTACTACCTTCGTACTAAGTAAACAAGATGCATAACATGATAAACATCATATGCAATCAAATAGTGACATGATATGGCCAATATCATGTAGCTCCTTTGATCTCCATCTTGGGGCTCCATGATCATCTATTACAAGAACATGGTCAATCTCATACATTACATATATCATTCATCACATCCTTTTGGCCATATCACATCACATAGCATACCCTGCAAAAACAAGTTAGACGTCCTCTAATTGTTGTTTGCATGTTTTACGTGGCTGCTATGGGTTTCTAGCAAGAACGTTTCTTACCTACGCAAAACCACAACGTGATATGCCAATTGCTATTTACCCTTCATAAGGACCCTTTTCATCGAATCCGATCCGACTAAAGTAGGAGAGACAGACACCCGCTAGCCACCTTATGCAACTAGTGCATGTCAGTCGGTGGAACCTGTCTCACGTAAGAGTACGTGTAAGGTTGGTCCGGGCCGCTTCATCCCACGATGCCACCGAATCAAGATAAGACTAGTAACGGCAAGCATATTGAACAAAATCAACGCCCACAACTACTTTGTGTTCTACTCGTGCATAGAATCTACGCAATAGACCTAGCTCATGATGCCACTGTCGGGGAACGTAGCAGAAATTCAAAATTTTCCTACGTGTCACCAAGATCTATCTATGGAGAGACCAGCAACGAGGGGAAGGAGAGTGCATCTACATACCCTTGTAGATCGCTAAGCGGAAGCGTTCAAGTGAACGTGGTTGATGAAGTCGTACTCGTCGTGATTCAAATCACCGATGATCAAGTGCCGAACGCACGGCACCTCCGCGTTCAACACACGTACGGAACGGAGACGTCTCCCATGCCTTGATCCAGCAAGGAGGAGGGAGAGGTTGATGGAGATCCAGCAGCACGACGGCGTGGTGGTGGATGCAGGGCGTCACAGTAGCAGGGCTTCGCCTATACTACGAGAGAGAGACGTAACGGGGAGAGAGGGAGGCGCCAGGGGCTGGTGTATGAAGTTCCTCCTCTCCCCCACTATATATAGGAGGGCCAAGGGGGGTGGTGCGCCAGCCTAGGAGATCCAATCTCCTAGGTGCGGCTGCCCAAGGGAGGTTTCCCTCCCCCCAAGGCACCTAGAGGTGCCTTCCACTAGTGGGACTCCTCCCATATGGAAACCCTAGGCGCATGGGCCTATAGGGGCTGGTGCCCTTGGCCCATATAGGCCAAGGCGCACCCCTTACAGCCCATGTGGCCCCCCGGGACAGGTGGCCCCACCCGGTGGGCCCCCGGGACCCTTCCGGTGGTCCCGGTACAATACCGATAACCCCGAAACTTGTCCCGATGGCCGAAACAGCACTTCCTATATATAATTCTTTACCTCCGGACCATTCCGGAACTCCTCGTGACGTCCGGGATCTCATCCGGGACTCCGAACAATCGGGTTACTGCATACACATATCTTCATAACCCTAGCGTCACCGAACCTTAAGTGTGTAGACCCTACGGGTTCGGGAGACATGCAGACATGACCGAGACGTTCTCCGGTCAATAACCAACAGCGGGATCTGGATACCCATGATGGCTCCCACATGTTCCACGATGATCTCATCGGATGAACCACGATGTCAAGGACTTAATCAATCCCGTATACAATTCCCTTTGTCTATCGGTATTTACTTGCCCGAGATTCGATCGTCGGTATCCATACCTTGTTCAATCTCGTTACCGGCAAGTCTCTTTACTCGTTCTGTAACACATCATCCCGTGATCAACTCCTTGATCACATTGTGCACATTATGATGATGTCCTACCGAGTGGGCCCAGAGATACCTCTCCGTTTACACGGAGTGACAAATCCCAGTCTCGATTCGTGCCAACCCAACAGACACTTTCGGAGATACCTGTAGTGTACCTTTATAGCCACCCAGTTACGTTGTGACGTTTGGCAACACCCAAAGCATTCCTACGGTATCCGGGAGTTGCACAATCTCATGGTCTAAGGAAATGATACTTGACATTAGAAAAGCTTTAGCATACGAACTACACGATCTTTGTGCTAGGCTTAGGATTGGGTCTTGTCCATCACATGATTCTCCTAATGATGTGATCCCGTTATCAACGACATCCAATGTCCATGGTCAGGAAACCGTAACCATCTATTGATCAACGAGCTAGTCAACTAGAGGCTTACTAGGGACATGGTGTTGTCTATGTATCCACACATGTATCTGAGTTTCCTATCAATAAAATTATAGCATGGATAATAAACGATTATCATGAACAAGGAAATATAATAATAACTAATTTATTATTGCCTCTAGGGCATATTTCCAACAGGAGGGTCTCGAGGGGATGTTGTCGGAGGCCAAGGCCACGGAGGGGACCCTGACCAAGAATCTGGAGACCGAGAACAGCTTCGGAAGAACGACGCCCTCAACTTCAAGGAGCACGTGGAGGGCGAGAACTGCTGGCTCAATCGCCCCGCCGCCATTGCCAACCAGGCCACCGCGCAGCTGGCCACCATGGGGATGCCGGACGTGAAGTACGCCCCGGAGTCGAATGTGAGCGCCAACTACAGCCTGACCCTGTTCTTTGAGAGGGTTGTCGATGCCTTGGAGCGGCTTCACGCCAACAGGGCAGCCTCGCTGGCCGATAAGGCCCGGAGGCTTTGCCAGGGTGCCATGACCAAGGTTCTCACCAAGATGGCGTACTAGAACCCCAACCTCGACTTTGACGCCGCGCTGGACAGCTTGCCAGCGGGTGTGGACCTCGCGGCGCTCAAGGAGCGTATCAAGCCCATCATCAGCTGCATCGGTGGAATCGAGAGTATAGAGGGCTAGCGCCAAGATTAGGGACCCCGTCTCCCACTGTCGCTGCAGGTTCATGACCAAGACAATTTTTTATCTTTAGTTAGAACCGCAGCAACAATTGATGTAATATAACTCTGCATCACTTTTGATACAATGCGTGTTATTTCCATGTTCGATCTTCCTTTGTATGTTCACCCTACGTTAACCGGGTAGGCTTGCCGGCGCGTAACCCAGGGCGGCGCTTTGAGGACGGATCCCCAATGGCCTACCGGGTGTGCTGGCTACCAGGCGAGCCACTTTACCGCCCTCGACTCGGCCGCTCGAACTGTCGAGCTTGACTCGAGTCAGAATCGAGAGGGTTGCCAGTTGAGGAAGGCTACCCTGCCGCTCTCGACGCGGCCGCTTGAGCTGTTGAGCAGACTCGAAACAGAACAAGGGCGTTGCCAATTGCCCCTTTGCGTGCAGGCTTTCATACATAGGGCAGGACCTTCAAGGACAATAACCTCATATATAAAAAGGAAATTGCTTAAAGTTTCGCATGACTTAGCTTCTTCGTCGCCGCACCGACGTCCTTCGCGCTTGCAGGCAGCGTCATTCTCTTGCCCTTCTTCTGCTCTAGAAGCCGTGGCCATGAGGAACTGCCAAGCCGGCTGCTAAACCAGATTCTCACAACTGCGCACCCTACCTGGCGCGCCAAAGATGTCGGTGGGAACGACACCTATGGGATCACTGGAATCCCTTCTACGGTCGGTGGGCGCGGGGTGGTGAGGAGAGCAGGTCCAGAAGCTAGCACAAAGATTGTTTACCCAGGTTCGGGCCGCAAGGATGCGTAAAACCCTAGTCCTGCTTTGGTGGATGTATTGAGTGTTCTTGAGCTTTCGAGCTAGCTATGGTGGCTGCGTAGTTCCAAAAAGCCAAATCCCTCTCCTGGTCGCCTCGGGCCTCCTTTTATAAGGAAAAGGGGTTGCCACAGTGGCACACAGGAGGTAGAAAGGCATACAGTGCGCGTGCTTATCGCACGGCATTATGGGACAAAGTGCATTAACTGCACTACTTAGGTGTCCATTAGCTTTATTGGGGACAGGAAGGAGGCCCGTCCTGCCCGTCGCCGCTCCGCCTCGCTTCGACACACGCCCAGGCCAGCGATGCGTGTGGTGCCATGTATGCAGACAAGCAGCTGAGGTGGCGCGGTGGTAGGGCCTTCACGAAGATCTGCATGCCACCACGTAGGCGCGTGCTGAGTTGGTCTGGAGGCCGCATGTTGCCACGTAGGTGCCTGCCCAGCTGGTTGGGCTGGTAGCTGCATACGAACAGCGGCGGAGTCTTGGCTGGTGCGGGCCTGGCAGTGGCCCTGCTGGCTTCCTCGGCAAGGGCCTTGCCGGGAGCCCGGCAAGGGTCTTGTCGTGGTGTCGTAGTCGTCCCCGGCAAGACTCTTGCCGAGGGTCTTGTGGATTTCCCTGGCGAGTATCTCGCCGAGGGTCGTCGTCTTCTAATCCTCATCTGATCTTGTGTGTTTATGGTCTTGACAAAGATCTGCATGCCACCACGGAGGTGCCTCCCGAGCCCTGGTCCCAACGTAGTTCGTTGGGTTGGAACCCGTGGTCTCAAGGGTGGCTTGCTCTGTTGGTGTTGGGCAAGTTGCCGCGGCAAGGCTCTTGCCGGGGCCGCGGAGGCCGCCCCGGCAAGGATCTTGCCAGGGGAGTCCACCTCACCCCTTTGCTCTCTGTGTTTTCTGGTCTTGGCGTTGCCTCTGATCATCGTGTGCCTTTGGCTTCTCTCCGGCTCCCCTCCTCTGCCCTGCTTAGTGTGGCCGTGGGCGCGGCTCCGACTGCCCGTGCACAAGTAAAGGGGTAAAAAAGGGCACCCCTACTTTTGTACACCGACAAAGCTTGAGTAGGATATAATCCACCACGAACATAAATTTTGTGAAGGCTATGTTGATTTATTTCAACTACATGTGTGAACATGTGCCAAGTCAAGTCACTTAAATAATTCAAAGGAGGATACCACCCTATTATACCACATCACAACCATTTTAATAGCATGTTGGCACGCAAGGTAAACCATCATAAGCTCCTAGCTAATTAAGCATGGCATAAGAAACTATAATCTCTAATTGTCATTGCAAACATGTTTGTTCATAATGGGCTGAATCAGGAACGATGAACTAATCATATTTACAAAAACAAGAGAGGTCGAGTTCATACCAGCTTCTCTCATCTCAATCAGTCCATCATATATCGTCATAATTGCCTTTCACTTGCACAACCGAACGATGTGAATAATAATAATAGTGCACGTGTATTGGACTAAGCTGGAATATGCTAGCATCTGACATATAGGAGAATACTAGATAATATGGGCTCTTGGTTAAATCAACAATAATGCATATAAGAGCCACTTTAACATTTTCATTATGGTCTTCTCCTCTCGACCCCCAAAGAAAAAAAAGAAATAAAACTATTTACACGGGAAGCTCCGAACAAGCAAAAAGAAGAATGAGAAATCTTTTTGGGTTTTCTTTTTAATTATTACTACTCACTACTAGGGAAAAGCTTATAACATACGCTTACTAGCAGTGCGGGTTTATACCCCTCGCTACTGCTACTTACTAGTAGCGCGGGTTTTTAACCCTCGCTACTACTAAGTTGATAGCAGTAGCGCTGGTTTTTAACCCACGCTACTACTAAGCGGTCTCTACCGTGCCCCCGGGACATGCCATAGTAGTAGCGCAGGTTTTTAACCCTCGCTACTACTAAGTTGATAGCAGTAGCGCTGGTTTTTAACCCTCGCTACTACTAAGCGGTCTCTACCGTGCCCCTGGGCCATGCCATAGTAGTAGCGAGGGTTATAAACCCGCGCTACTACTAAGTTTTTACCCCTCACTACTACTAAGAGGTCTCAACCATGCCCCTCCGGGACATGCCATAGTAGTAGCGAGGGGGCAAAACCCTCGCTACTACTAAAGGTCCCATTTTGAAACTCCCCCCCCCCCCCCGTGGATTGCCTTTTCAATTTTGTAAAAAGCAAAAGAAAATGATAAAACTTCAAAAATTAAAATCCTTTGAGATGTAGTTATGTTACTACATCTACTAGTTAGGAAAATTTAAAAACTTAAATTTGGACATGTTTTGCAAAAAAGTGTAGGGAAAATGTAAAACAGCTATAACTTTTGCATACGATGTCAGAAAAAAACGTATAATATATCAAAATGTTCAGCACGAAAATCCGCATCCGATTTTGACGGCCTATGGCCTTTTGCAAATTTTTAGAATCCTCAAATTCTAAAAGGAAAAAAAGTTATGCTCAAATTTCAGTTTTTTTAATTTTGGTCAAATCTGGTCAAACCATGGTCAAACTACTTATTCAAGAAGTATTAGTGTTACTAAATAATTATTCAAGAATATTAGTGTTACTAAATAACAATTCAAGAATATTAGTGTTACTAAATAATTATTTCAGTTTTTTGGAATTTTGGTCAAATCTGGTCCAACTGTGGTCAACCTGTGGTCAAAATGTTGTCAAACTACTTATTCAAGAAATATTAGTGTTACTAAATAATTATTGTTTTTAAGAACAATAGTTTTAAACTCAAACAGTGAAATGTGTGACTTCATGCTCAAGCTAAACTCCTGAGGGTTAAAATAATTATACCTAAAACCCGCGTTACTGCTAGGCTTTTCCCTAGTAGTGACTACATGCATGGAAAGTAAACTAACTAAAAGCTACAACTAATTTTTTTGGTTTTTTCTTAAGGTATATTAAACACACAAGAAGAAAGCATAAAAAAGGAAATAAACTAACATGGATATTACAATGAAAAAGTGTGAGCACCGACAACTAGCATGAGTGTGTAAACATGAATGTAATGTCGGTGAGAAATACGTACTCCCCCAAGCTTAGGCTTTTGGCCTAAGTTGGTCTACTGCCACGGCTGGCCTGGCGGATATCCAAAGTTGTAGTTGGGGTCGTACTGAGATGAAGCCTCAGGTTGCCACTGGCTGGCCATCTCCTCCGGATCCCACTGGTAAACAGACTGGCGTGAAGGAACAAATTGTGGTTCCGGATCCGGCTCTGTAGCTGAGGTAGGGTTCCGGTAGGAGTGAATGGCCTCCAGCGGAAAAAGGTACTTGCCTGCAGATAAGTCAAACAAGGAAGGAGCAGGCAAAGTAATAGTCTCAGGGTGATTTTTATCAAATAACAGTCTATAGTTAAGCTCCTTTTTCTTGTTCTTAACAATGAAATAATGTGCAACCATACTCTTGTAGTCTAGAAATACAGTAGGCAACAACTTTTCTTCTTTCTCATAATGCCTAATAGGTATGTTAAAGTACGCAGTGAGGCGCGAGGCGAAGATGCCTCCCAAGATGGGGCCCTTAGTATGGTTAAGATTTAACTGCTTTGCAACAATAGCGCCCATACTAAATGTGTCATCACGAAACAGGGCATGGCACAAAAGAACAATATCAGGGGCACTGAGGTTGCCACAGTTTCCGCGACCAATTAAGCATCTACTAGCAAATATTGCAAAGTAACGTAAAACAGGAAAATGTATGCTAGTAATTCATGCATCGGAAACTTTCCAAGTTTCCCCTATAGCAATTGTATCTATAAACCCCTCCACATCGTCTCAATGTGGTTCCTCTACGCTACCCAAGGAGGGCAATTTGCAAACCTCACAGAATTCAGAGAGGGGCATATCCTTATACTCATCATATAAATAAAAATCCACCGAAGGTGGTGACCTCCTAGCATGGAAATGAAAATTTTTCACAAGGATATTAGTGAGTAAGAGATACTGTTCGCGTTGGTCGCGGAGGAAGTCGGTGAGGCCTGCATTCTCATCCAACTCATAAAAATTGTCATAAATCCCGGCTGCTCTCAAGAAATCATCACAAGGCCATTCACACGGCCGAACCTCCGCGGTGCAAGGGAGATTATATTTGGGCCTCTCTTCTCCACTTTGCTTATCCTTCGGGCTTCATCTCGAATAGCCCCTCAAAAATCTCTTCATCATTTTTTGAAAATTTCTGAAATTTATAGCAACTTCAAATAAAAGTGAACCAAACTCAATAAAATTGATAGCAACTACTCCCACGAGTGCCTAGAGACTATATCATGCATTAGAACTACTTGGGACCATATAAATTTGACATGCAAGCTCAGGAACAAGGTCACCCCAGCATCAAAAATTTGCAATGAATAAAGCACTAGAACAAAAACTAATTGGACCATTGGATGAGTCACATACCAAGGAACAATCCCCAAAGCAGTTTTGTGAGAGGTGCTTTGAGCAAGGAGATCGAAAATGGCAGCAAAATGAGGAAGAACTCGTGCTTGAGCTGGTTGGTGATTTTTTTGGGAGGAAGAAGGAGTGCGTGGTGGCTGGAATAAGTGGAGGGGAGCCACCATGGGCCCACGAGGCAGGGGGTGGGCGCGCCCTAGACCCTTGTGGCCAGGTGCTTGCTCCCCCTGCTGTGTTCTTAGTGCCAGATATTCTCAAATATTCTAAAAAAATCATATTTCATTTTCGGGGCATTTGGAGAACTTTTATTTTTGGGGTACTTTTTATTGCACGGATAATTCAGAAAACAGACAGAAAATACTATTTTTACTTTATTTCAACTAAATAACAGAAAGTAAAAGGAGGGTACAGAAGGTTGTGCTTTCTAACTTCATCCATCTCATGCTCATCAAACTCATTCCGAATAACATGGAACCAGAGAAACATCGAATAACACTATGTTACCTCAACGGGGATATGCACATCCCCAACAATAAGAATATCATATCTCTTTTTGACAGTAGGTAGAGGAAATTCAAAACCTCCAATAATAATTGATGGAATTTTTCTAATAGAATTGATACTGTGGACTTGAGGTTGTTTCCTCGGAAAGTGTACTGTATGCTCATTACCATTAACATGAAAAGTGACATTGCCTTTATTGGAATCAATAACAGCCCCTGCAGTATTCAAAAAGGGTCTTCCAAGAATAATAGGCATACTATCGTCGTCAGGAATACCAAGAATAACAAAGTCCGTTAAAATAGTAACATTTGCAACCACAACAGGCACATCCTCACAAATACCGACAGGTATAGTAGTTGATTTATTAGCCCTTTGCAAAGATATTTCAGTAGGTGTCAACTTATTCAAATCAAGTCTACGATATAAAGAGAGAGGCATAACACTAACACCGGCTCCAAGATCACATAAAGCAGTTCTAACATAGTTTCTTTTAATGGAGCATGGTATAGTTGGTACTCCTGGATCTCCAAGTTTCTTTGGTATTCCATCCTTAAAAGTATAATTAGCAAGCATGGTGGAAATTCCAGCTTCCGGTATCTTTCTCTTATTTGTAACAATATCCTTCATATACTTAGCATAAGGATTCATTTTGAGCATATCAGTAAGATCCATACGCAAGAAGATAGGTCTAATCATTTCAGCAAAGCGCTCGAAATCCTCATCATCCTTTTTCTTGGATGGTTTGGGAGGAAAAGGCATGGGTTTCTGAACCCATGGTTCTCTTTCTTTACCGTGCTTCCTAGCAACAAAGTCTCTCTTATCATAACGTTGATTCTTTGATTGTGGGTTATCAAGATCAACAGCAGGTTCAATTTCTACATCATTATCATTGCTAGGTTGAGCATCAACATGAACATCATCATTAACATTATCACTAGGTTCATGTTCATTACTGGATTGTGTTTCAGCATCAGAAAAAGAAATATCATTGGGATTCTCAGGTGTGTCAACAACAGGTTCACTAGAAGCATGCAAAGTCCTATCATTTTTCCTTTTCTTCTTTTTAGAAGGACTAGGTGCATCTACATTAGTTCTCTGAGAATACTGCTCAATTCTCTTAGGGTGACCTTCAGGATACAAAGGTTCTTGAATCACTTTACCCCCTCTAGTTGCAACTCTAACAGCAAAGTCATTATTTTTACTATTCAATTCATTGAGCAAATCATTCTGAGCTTTAAGTACTTGTTCTACTTGATTGGTAACCATAGAAGCATGTTTACTAATGAGTTTAAGTTCACCTTTAATTCTAGACATATAATCACTCAAGTGTTCAATCATATAAGCATTGCGTTTTTTGCTCTCGCCCCTCCCACGCCATGGAGACCATGGACCAGAGGGGAAACCCTTCTCCCATCTAGGGAGAAGGTCAAGGAAGAAGAAGAAGGAGGGGGCTCTCTCCCCCTCGCTTCTGGTGGCGCCAGAGTGCCACCGGGGGCCACCATCATCACCGCGATCTTCACCAACACCTCCGCCATCTTCACCAACATCTCCATCACCTTCCCCCCTCTATCTACAGCGGTCCACTCTCCCGCAACCCGATGTACCCTCTACTTGAACATGGTGCTTTATGCTTCATATTATTATCCAATGATGTGTTGCCATCCTATGATGTCTGAGTAGATTTTCGTTGTCCTATCGGTGGTTGATGAATTGCTATGATTGATTTAACTTGCTTGTGGTTATGTTGCTGTCCTTTGGTGCCCATCATATGAGCGCGCACGTGGATCACACCATAGGGTTAGTTGTATGTTGATAGGACTATGTATTGGAGGGCAAGGGTGACAGAAGCTTCAGCCTAGCATAGAAATTGATGCATACGGGATTGAAGGGGGACCAATATATCTTAATGCTATGGTTGGGTTTTACCTTAATGAATGTTAGTAGTTGCGGATGCTTGCTAATAGTTCCAATCATAAGTGCATAGAATTCCAAGTCAGGGATGAGATGCTAGCAGTGGCCTCTCCCACATAAACTTGCTATCGGTCTAGTAAAGTAGTCAATTGCTTAAGGGACAATTTCGCAACTCCTACCACCACTTTTCCACACTCGCTATATTAACTTTGTTGCTTCTTTACCTTAACAGCCCCTAGCTTTTATTTTTGCACTCTTTATATTCTTGCAAACCTATCTGAAAACACCTACAAAGTACTTCTAGGTTCATACTTGTTCTAGGTAAAGTGAACGTCAAGCGTGCGTAGAGTTGTATCGGTGGTCGATAGAACTTTAGGGAATATTTGTTCTACCTTTAGCTCCTCGTTGGGTTCAACACTCTTACTTATCGAAAACTGTTGCGATCCCCTATACTTGTGGGTTATCAGATGATCAGGCAAAGCATTAAGTAATTGGAGAAGCCTCCCCCAAGCTTGTGGGATACTCTCTTCTTCAATTTGCACAAAATTATATATTTCCCTTAAAGCAGCTTGTTTCTTATGAGCGGGGAAATATTTAGCAGAGAATTAATAAATCATATCCTGGGGACTACACACACAACCAGGATCAAGAGAATTAAACCATATCTTAGCATCACCCTTTAATGAGAACAAAAATAATTTAAGGATATAATAGTAGCGAGTTTTCTCATCATTAGTGAACAGGGTGGCTATATCATTTAATTTAGTAAGATGTGCCACAACAGTTTCAGATTCATAGCCATAAAAAGGATCAAATTCAACCAAAGTAATTACCTCAGGATCAATAGAGAATTCATAATCCTTATCAGTAACAAAGATAGGTGAAGTAGCATAAGCAGGATCATATTTCATTCTAGCATTCAGAGTTTTTTCTTTAAGCTTAGCTAATAATTTCTTAAGATCACTTCTATCATTGCAAGCAAGAAAGTCTCTAGCAGTTTCTTCATCCATAACATAACCCTCAGGAACAACAGGCAATTCATATCTAGGGGGAGAATCTTCATCATCAATATTACCAGTTTCAATAATTTCATTCTCTCTAGCCCTAGCAAGTTGTTCATCAAGAAATTCACCAAGTGGCACAGTAGTATCAAGCATAGAAGTAGTTTCATCATAAGTATCATGCATAGTGGAAGTGGCATCATCAATAACATGCAACATATCAGAATTAATAACAGAAGCAGGTTTAGGTGTCGCAAGTTTACTCAAAACAGAAGGTGAATCAAGTGCAGAGCTAGATGGCAGTTCCTTACCTCCTCTCGTAGTTGAGGGAATTTTTTGGTTTTCTCGTCTTTCAAGTTCCTCATAGTAACCAGAAGATATAAATCCCAAGTGACTCAAATAATAGAGCTATGCTCCCCGGCAAGGGCGCCAAAAAATAGTCTTGATAACCCACAAGTATAGGGGGTCGCAACATTTTTCGAGGGTAGAGTATTCAACCCAAATTTATTGATTCGACACAAGGGGAGCCAAAGAATATTCTCAAGTATTAGCAGTTGAGTTGTCAATTCAACCACACCTGGATAACTTGTATCTGCAGCAAAGTATTTAGTAGCAAAGTAATATGGAAGTGACAGTAACGGTAGCAAAAGTAATAGTGATAGTTTGGTAGTGATTGTAACAGTGGCAAAGGTAAAGAAAATAAGCGAAGAACAATAGGTGAAAAGCTTGTAGGCATTGGATCGGTGATGGAGAATTATGCCGGATGCGATTATTCATGCAACAGTTATAACATAGGGTGACACGGAACTAGCTCCAATTCATCAATGTAATGTAGGCATGTATTCCGAATATAGTCATACGTGCTTATGGAAAAGAATTTGCATGACATCTTTTGTCCTACGCTCCCGTGACAGCGGGGTCCTATTGGAAACTAAGGGATATTAAGGCCTCCTTTTAATAGAATACCGGACCAAAGCATTAACACATAGTGAATACATGAACTCCTCAAACTAAGGTCATCACCGGGAGTGGTCCCGATTATTGTCACTTCGGGGTTGCCGGATCATAACACATAGTAGGTGACTATAGACTTGCAAGATAGGATCAAGAACTCACATATATTCATGAAAACATAATAGGTTCAGATCTGAAATCATGGCACTCGGGCTCTAGTGACAAGCATTAAGCATAGCAAAGTCATAGCAACATCAATCTCAGAACATAGTGGATACTAGGGATCAAACCCTAACAAAACTAACTCGATTACATGATAAATCTCATCCAACCCATCACCGTCCAGCAAGCCTACGATGGAATTACTCACACACGGCGGTGAGCATCATGAAATTGGTGATGGAGGATGGTTGATGATGACGATGGCGATAGATTCCCCTCTCCGGAGGCCTGAACGGACTCCAGGTCAGTCCTCCCGAGAGAGATTAGGGCTTGGCGGTGGCTCCGTATCGTAAAACGCGATGAATCCTTCTCTCTGATTTTTTTCTCCCCGAACACGAATATATAGAGTTGGAGTTGAGATCGGTGGAGCACCAGAGGGCCCACGAGGCAGGGGGCGCGCCCAGGGGGCAGGCGCGCCTCCCACCCTCGTGGACAGGGTGTGGGCCCCCTGGCCGTGATTCTTTCGCCAGTATTTTTTGTTAATTCCAAAAATAATCTTCGTTGATTTTCAAGTCATTCCGAGAACTTTTATTTCTGCACAAAAATAAAACCATGGCAATTCTGCTGAAAACAGCGTCAGTCCGGGTTAGTTCCATTCAAATCATGTAAGTTAGAGTCCAAAACAAGGGAAAAAGTGTTTCGAAAAGTAGATATGACACGTCTCCATCGTCTCTACTTTTCGAAACACTTTTTCCCTTATTTTGGACTCTAACTTACATAATTTGAATGGAACTAACCCAGACTGACGCTGTTTTCAGCAGAATTGCCATGATGTTGTTTTATGTGCAGAAAACAAAAGTTCTCGGAATGACCTGAAACTCCACGGAATATCTTATAAAAAATCTTTACGTCATAGCGATTTTGCAAAAAAGTCCCTCGGTTTATAAGAAATTAACCCGCAGTCCCTGTTTTAGTGGGTCTCTATATAACGTTTCAATTTTGCAAATAAGCCCCCGTACTCATTTGAATTTTACCCGCTGTCCTCCCGTCGTCTTATCCATTTCTCCTGCGACAACGACGGCGGCTTCGCCCATTCCGTCATGCGCCGGCTACGGCCACCGCCGTGCCTCGCGCGGGAGGATGGAGCGCGAGCCTGCACCTGTGGCCGCGAGCAGGCAAAGCTGTGAGCTGTATGCTTCTGAATCTCTGACGGATTTTTGCTCCCGTGGTTGATTTGAATCTCTGACGGAAATCCTGCTCCTGTGTCCTTCTCAAACTCCTGCTCCCGTGTCCTTCTCAAACAAAGAAACCGTCCCGACCCGGATTGGAGTTCGCTGCTATAAGTTGAATTGTTCTTGGCCGGAATCGTGAACCAGGCCAGCGCCACCAGCGAGCAGTGCACCGTCGCTTGGGGTATGATACAGATCTTCTTACCTTGCTTCTCCTGTTTCCTGCCGTATAATGTTGCAATTCACCTGCTACCATGTGATCTTGCAATTGTCGTAGTTATCATTCTTAATGTAAGAGTTATTGAGTATTAATAGCTGCTTAATCTGTTTTTGATCATGCTGTGAATATTGGTGTGTTTTTATGTGCCCTTGCTAGAAGTCTTAGCAAGTTTCTTAGCCTGATTATTAGGGGTTTCATTGGTTGAACTATTGGAGAAAATTGTATGCTATTTGCTGATGCCTGACGATGATTTTTGGTTGTCGCTCTGTTACAGTGTAGTAATATATAATTTGGTCGGTTCGTGTTGCTGTGTTACTACCTCTGATCCCTAATTTGAGCAAAACTGCGACGCTTATTTGGGGCTGAGCTGATGCATTTGTGAACTTGCTATCCTGCATTGTTTTATGACAACAATTAGATTGTGCTTTGGATGATTTTTTGCTTGATAATGATTTGCCAGTCTAACACCATGCTCAGCATCATGTCGCCTTTGAGTACGCCGGAGGAACAGGCACCGAGTTCGCCTTTGAGTACGCCGGAGGAACCGGCACCGTGTTCGCCGGAATTCTTGATCCAGAGAAGCACTGTGAGTCCAACGGTGGCTACAACAGAGGTATGTGATGCCTCGACCTCCCTCAAAAACAGCCCTGCTGTTGCCCCTTCCCTCAAGCTTTTGTGTGTTCAGAGATTTATTTAGAGATGGTAACTGAGCAGTAGGTTGTTATCTCTATTGTTTGATTTTTTGCATGCACTGTGGCTGGACATGATGTTGGCAAATACACTAGAGATTATGTTGCAATCTAGCATATATCTTCTAGGCCAATTACTGAATAAATCTGACGATGGTTGATTCGGCGAAGTGTACTGATTGCTTAGAATAGATTGAAGCAGATTATGCGTTGGTGGGGCTGACAACTGAAGGAACTGCATCCTCATGGTGGCGCCGCGTTCCCTACTTTATTGTCCATGCTTCATGACATTTTTTCAAGAATAAAAATCATGACATGCATCCATGAGCACTCCTCTTGACTCGATTGTGTGCTGTAGGGACCGAAAGCCTACCAGTAATTGGGGTGGTCTGGCACTCAACATCCTCTCCAGCAACACCACAAAATACATACAGTTCTGTTTGATGTTTACATATAGCTTAAATTACAGATGTTTTTCCATATATTTAACTTCCAGATTGTATATGTTATTGATTGTTAGATTAGGTAGTCAGATTTGACAACTATTGGCCATACAGGTATCTGAAAGTAGTAACTGAGCCAGATTTCTTAGTTACACGGTTCTCATTCTACCATGGACCCCAGCTGTCAAGTTTTCCCAATCTTTTTCTTATCGAATTGTTATTTTAATTCTCTCCGATTATTATTTCTGTGACACACATACACGCACATTAATGCAGAAGATAATACATGTCAATATTCCACAAATCCTATATAATACACTATAACTAACAATAGAAATCATCTTGAGGCTGGAAAATTTGCTGAACTTGTGGTGTACACTAGAGATCATGGGCTGAGACAATACAATAGAAATCATGTCAAGGCTGGAAAATTTGCTAAACTTGTGGTGCCTGTGTTCCTTCTGACAGTAGTTGTTTTATGGTGCTTGTGAGGCGTCAGCGACTGGTGTTACTTCTTTCAAATTACAATGTTTTCTGATTACCCAGATGAGTTAATTCAGAGGTTACTATCAAATCAATGTGTTCTCAGGTTCAGTATTAATTGGGAGCTGCTTTTGCCACAGTAGTTCAGAGTTTTCAGATTTGAATTAGCATGCATCAGGGTAATTCCTAATTAAAAAACATTTGCTAATTAATTGGGGAGTTGACGGTTAGGATTGAGGAGTCACTGATAATTAGCCTGCTTTTAAGTATCAGTTTGCTAAACAGGCAAATGCCTCTGGGATTGTTGCTGGCATAGTAAGATACATCAATAGGTTTCTTGTTTGTTTGCAAGCACTGATGTGAAACTGCTATCATGATGTCATGTCGAGTTCTTTGGATATTCAGGCTTATCTCTTTATTCTAACGATAATGCATCTTTTATAGCCCTGCATGTAGGATAATTGGTTTTGATGTCTCTGTTGTGTGTGCACTTGTAGGTCCCAAAGACGTCTGATAGAACTCAGGTGGAGGCCAAGGAGATTCGGCTCTCGGACATGCCACCAGTAACACTTGATGATAGAAACATGCACATTGTAAGTTTCCCCATGCAAATTGCATATTTTGATATATGTTGCTGCTGTGAACATTTGTTGTTGTTAAATAGAGCAAGTCAATTTAGTTCAGCACTAAACAACTGCATCTACCTTTATATATACCATAAGTGGGTTTTCTAAAGCAGTTTATTTATGTTGTAACTGCAGAAAACAGATGACACCTCTGAAATGAACATTCCAGAGGATTTCGATAACCGACCTTCAAAAAAAGCAAAAAATTCTGAATCAGGTGTTTTGGAGCCATCACCAATGTCATTCATGGCGTACAAGGACGATTTGGAGTGGTCCCTTAGGGTACCGGCGACGGGGTTGTGGAGCAGACGACGGGCTGTGACACGTGAATTGATACCGGGTCACCAGCGTGCACCCGCGGCAAAGAAAGCGGCCAACAGTGGTCTCAACTATGGCAATCAGGATTTAGGAGATCGGCTTGGTGATCTGCGTGGTGGGTGTGTCATCTCCATGCACTGGTATGCTATTGTTCTCCCTTTCTATTAGCATTTCTCATCAATCAAATACATAAATTGGATGTTCAGACAGATTCTGGTCTACAGTTCGACCCAAATGAATCGATGTTTCTGTACTATTTCTGTTTACGTTGTTGTTTAGTTACTTTTTTTATCGTCCTATAATTTCTCAGTTTTCTGACTTCTACTACAAAACATGTGCCAATTGTAATTGTGTTTAAAAGATTGATTCGTGCAGAATCTTTGCCCAAGCTAATGCGTGAATTAGAATGCAAATTATCATAGATGCAGAGTAGAAACCAAACTGATACCCAAGCTGGGAGCTATTTTCCAGTTTGGCATATAATGAATTGATTGGAGCAGGACATGTTGTCTATTTTAACTCAATCCACTGCTCTCTTTGAATTTCTTTATCATCGTTGTATTTTGTTGCATCTGGATCTCTGAGAAAATTTATATCTTATGCCCCTTTTTTAGGTTGGTGCAAAAGCATCATCACTGTTCTATTACTAATGTGGTCGTAACTTAGGCTACTGTCTGAGGCTTCTTGTGTCCCCTTCTTAGGTTGGCACACAAGCTGTAATTTAGGCTACCGTTGCAATGAGGACAAAACACAGGATATGGTAATAATTGGTACTGTCTAGAGTGCTCGAGTAAATCTATGGAATTTATCATGTTAGCAACACTGACCTAGGAAAAAGTTACAAGTAGAGAATTTTGTACTAAATAGGCCTGATTTGTTTGATTTGTGGATATGACGTCTGCACCTTATTTGTGAGCTGCCACGAAATTAACGAAAAATAAAATGTATTATTGTGATTTGTTACTAATATACTGACCACAAATTTTGGTGTTCAGTTTGTCATTTATGCATCCTACAGGACAGTAGTACTGAATTATATATGAGTTCTCGAGAGAACAAAGTTTGTTATCCAGCAGATGAATGGTAGAAGTACATTCAGATTTAGTCAGGTTTCAGGTTTGTGACATTTAATTTTTGCAATCTCATGTGAATGAAAGACCCTGTGTGTCTCTGACTTGCAACTGATTTGAGGCTCAAGCTTTGCCATTTGATCTCCTACCAGAAGCTCCAGTGCATTATTATCGTTGTTGGATTTGCATGTACTACATAAGCAAAGGGTAGATGCCATGAAAAAAGCACATTAGGAATTTGTACCTTTTAGTTATTATTATCATTGTGTTTGTTCTGGCCTACAAGGATCTCACTTAGATATTACCAATTTTCATCAGGGTTCTATATGCAGTGTTCATAGATTCCTTGCATTGTTCAGTTACCAATTTTTGTAAGGGTCATACTTAATGGACCATGGCACACCCTTCCAATGCAGGTTGCTTCCATGACAATACTTCAAATATGGGAGCCTGGTTTGCCTATCGTCAACAGGTTTGGACTCTCTTTGCGTGGGCATTTTTTTTCAAAGCGTACTTGTATAAAATAAACTGCATTGGTGTTCACTTTATATCTGTCCATGGTTTTGCTCACATCACAAATATTTGACAGCTAGATAGTTCCCGAGTTTGGTGCAACCGAAACACTTATAATCCAGTCCAACATAGATTGTTTACCCCTATTTGACATTCATTTATCTTTCTCGATTATTCTTCCATGAAGCTTTTAAATCTGTTAGAAAGGCCTGATTGTTTGTTCATACAATTTAAGTTGGACATTGCATTTATTTTCCTTGATTATTCTTCCATAACGCTTTCAAATCTGCTAGAAAGAGATGCATACATCACGTACTTTTTTTTTTGCACGTGTAGTTCGGTTATATCTAGATCTGATAATGATTCATCACACTTGAGTAAATTACCTTACAGATTAAGGCGAGAAATCTAGATTTTTATTATGTGTTTAGCTAATTGTTACTCCCTCTGTAAAGAAATATAAGAGCGTTTATGTCTCTAGACATGACAATGCATAATAATAGTTGTTGTAAGGGAGTTGAAACTCATGAGAAGTGAGAAAAAATGTAAGACTGATCCATTGACTACCAGGTTTATGAGTGCCCTTATTACTACGTGGAAGGTACCTCTTAATTCCTTCTTTTTATGTGGGGACCCTCTTCATTCCTTGATCATAGCATGGCTTGAGGCGAAGCTAAGTGGAGGCAAAGAAATATCAGACATAGTCGGCGGCAAGTTGGTTCTACCAACGCAGGAATGTTGTTGTTGACGAATGTGAAATATCAGTGATTCACTATCATTAATAATTTGGTGTTCATATTCATATATACATTTTGTGATCACCTTATGCAAAATGTTTTTTGGAATGTATGTTTCTGAAAACAATTTGCATCCGCATCCTACATTCTCAAGACATATTAATTTCGCATGATGTGTGGTTAGTCATTGCATGATGCGGGGTGGAGAAGCTAATCACATACTTTTTCTTGAGTCGAATGCAATGCGCCTGAGTGTTTCAATACCATGATAACATGTATACAGTGCATTCCCCGTTGCAACGCACGGGCAATTTTCCTAGTAATAGAAAATCCTCGCCAAAGATGAAGACCAGGGGGCCCACACCCTGTCCACGAGGGTGGGGGGCGCCCCCCTACCTCGTGGGCCTCCTGGAGACTTTCCGACGCCAACTCCAACTCTATATATTTGCTTTCGGGGAGAAAAAAATAGAAGAGAAGAAATCATCGCGTTTTACGATACAGAGCCGCCGCCAAGCCCTAAAACCTCTCGGGAGAGCTGATCCGGAGTCCGTTCAGGGCTCCGGAGAGGGGGATTCGCCGCCGTCGTCATCATCAACCATCCTCCATCACCAATTTTATGATGCTCACCGCCGTGCGTGAGTAATTCCATCGTAGGCTTGCTGGACGGTGATGGGTTGGATGAGATCTATCATGTAATCGAGTTAGTATTGTTAGGGTTTGATCCCTAGTATCCACTATGTTCTAAGATTGATGTTGCTATGACTTTGCTATGCTTAATGCTTGTCACTAGGGCCCGAGTGCCATGATTTCAGATCTGAACATATTATGTTTTCATGAATATATGTTGTTCTTGATCCTATCTTGCAAGTCTATAGTCACCTACTATGTGTTATGATCCGGCAACCCCGAAGTGACAATAATCGGGACCACTCCCGGTGATGACCATAGTTTGAGGAGTTCATGTATTCACTATGTGCTAATGCTTTGTTCCAGTTCTCTATTAAAAGGAGGTCTTAATATCCCTTAGTTTCCATTAGGATCCCGCTGCCACGGGAGGGTAGGACAAAAGATGTCATGCAAGTTCTTTTCCATAAGCACATATGACTATATTCAGAATACATGCCTACATTACATTGATGAATTGGAGCTAGTTCTGTGTCACCCTATGTTATGACTGTTACATGATGAACCGCATCCGGCATAATTATCCATCACTGGTCCAATGCCTACGAGCTTTCCATCTACTGGTTTACGCTTATTTACTTTTTCGTTGCCACTGTTACAATCACTACAAAATACCAAAAATATTACTTTGCTTTCATTACTTTGCTACTAAACACTTTGTTGCAGGTACTAAGTTTCCAGGTGTGGTTGAATTGACAACTCAGCTGCTAATACTTGAGAATATTCTTTGGCTCCCCTTGTGTCGAATCAATAAATTTGGTTGAATACTCTACCCTCGAAAGCTGTTGCGATCCCCTATACTTGTGGGTTATCAAAACTAATTTCTGGCGCCGTTGCCGGGGATCATAGCTCTATTCTTTGATTCACTTGGGATTTATATCTGCTGGACACTATGAAGAACTTGAAAGACGCTAAGACAACAATTTATCCCTCAACTACGAGGAGAGGTAAGGAACTGCCATCTAGCTCTGCACTTGATTCACCTTCTGTTATGAGTAAGCTTGCGACACCTAAACCTGTTTCTGCTATTCGTTCTGATATGTCGCATGTTATTGATGATGCCACTTCTGCTATGCATGATACTTATGATGAAACTACTTCTATGCCTGATACTACTGTGCCCCTTAGTGAATTTCTTGATGAACAAATTGCTAGGGCTAGAGAGAAAGAAATTATTGAATCTGGTTATATTGATGAAAGTGATGATGAAGATAGGCCTATTATTCCTGAGGGTTATGTTTTTGATATGGAAGCTTCTGCAGCTATTTTAGCCTGCAGAGATAGAAACGAGCTTAAAAGGCTATTAGTTAAATGGAACAAAGAATCTCTTAAAGATAAAATGAAACCTGACCCTGCTTTTGCTACTTCGCCTATTTGTGTTCCCGATAAGGATTATGAATTCTCTGTTGATCCTGATATAATTACCTTGGTTGAATCTGATCCTGTCCATGGCTACGAATCTGAAACTGTTGTGGCACATCTTACTAAATTAAATGATATAGCCACCCTGTTCACTAATGATGAGAGATCTCGCTACTTTTATATCCTTAAAATATTTCTGTTCTCATTAAAGGGTGATGCTAAGATATGGTTTAATTCTCTTGATCCTGGTTGTGTGCGTAGTCCCTAGGATATGATTTATTACTTCTCTGCTAAATATTTCCCTGCTCATAAGAGACAAGCTGCTTTAAAGGAAATATACAACTTTGTGCCAATTGAAGAAGAGAGTCTCCCACAAGCTTGGGGGAGGCTTCTCAAGTTACTTAATGCTTTGCCTGATCATCCTCTTAAGAAAAATGAAATACTTGATATCTTTTATAATGGACTAATTGATACTTCCAGAGATTACCTGGATAGTTGTGCTGGTTCTCTTTTCAGGGAAAGAACATCGGATGAAGCTGAAATTCTATTGAATAATATGTTGACAAATAAAAATAATTGGGTACCTCCTGAGCCAGCTCCTGCTCCAATTAATGATCCTATTTCTAAACCAACTCCGAAGAAGAGAGGTGTTCTATTTCTCAGTCCCGAGGATATGCAAGAGGCAAAGAAATCTATGAAAGAAAAAGGTATTAAAGCTGAAGATGTTAAGAATTTATATCCTATTGAAGAAATACATGGTCTTAATTTACCGCCTGTTGAAGAAACATATGGTCTTGATCCATTACCTATTGAAGAACCTCCTGATCTCGATAACCCGACATAGGTAGTAAAGGTAAAATCTCTCTATAGATATGATAAAGCTGAAGTCCCTCCTACTAAAATGGCTAGTCAGTGCTTGGATGAGTTTGATAACTTTATGTTTAAGTAAGAAGATTTTAATGCTTATTTTGGTAGACAATTAAAATAGAATACTTATATGATTAAGCACTTGGGTGATTATATGGCTAATATTAGAGGTGAACTTAAACTTGTTAGCAAACATGCTTCTATGGTTACCACTCAAGTAGAACAAGTACTTAAAGCTCAAAAGGAATTGCTCGATGAAATGAATAGTAAGAAAAATGATTATGCTGTTAGAGTGGCTACTAGAACTGGTAGAATGACTCAGGAACCTTTGTATCCTGAAGGCCACCCAAGGGAATTGAGCAAGATTCTCAGAGAAATAATATTGATGCACCTAGTTCTTCTAAAAGGAATAAAAATAAAAATGATAGGACTTTGCAAACTTCTAGTGAACCTATTGCTGAACCACCTGATAATCCAAATGATATATCTATGTGAAGGAAATATGCCCTAGAGGCAATAATAAAGTTATTATTTATTTCCTTATTTCATGATAAATGTTTATTATTCATGCTAGAATTGTATTAACCGGAAACATAATACATGTGTGAATACATAGACAAACAGAGTGTCACTAGTATGCCTCTACTTGACTAGCTCGTTAATCAAAGATGGTTATGTTTCCTAACCATGGACAAAGAGTTGTTATTTGATTAACGGGATCACATCATTAGGTGAATGATCTGATTGACATGACCCATTCCATTAGCTTAGCACCTGATCGTTTAGTATGTTGCTATTGCTTTCTTCATGACTTATACATGTTCCTATGACTATGATATTATGCAACTCCCGTTTGCCGGAGGAACACTTTGTGTGCTACCAAACGTGACAACGTAAATGGGTGATTATAAAGGTGCTCTACAGGTGTCTCCAAAGGTAGATGTTGGGTTGGCGTATTTCGAGATTAGGATTTGTCACTCCGATTGTCGGAGAGGTATCTCTGGGCCCTCTCGGTAATGCACATCACATAAGCCTTGCAAGCATTACAACTAATGAGTTAGTTGCGAGATGATGTATTACGGAATGAGTAAAGAGACTTGCCAGTGACGAGATTGAAATAGGTATTGAGATACCGACGATCGAATCTCGGACAAGTAACATACCGATGACAAAGGGAACAACGTATGTTGTTATGCGGTCTGACCGATAAATATCTTCGTAGAATATGTAGGAGCCAATATGGGCATCCAGGTCTCGCTATTGGTTATTGACCAGAGAGGTGTCTCGGTCATGTCTACATAGTTCTTGAACCCGTAGGGTCCGCACGCTTAACGTTCGTTGACGATATAGTACTATGTGAGTTATGTATGTTGGTGACCGAATGTTGTTCGGAGTCCGAGATGAGATCACGGACATGACGAGGAACTCCGGAATGGTCCGGAGATAAAGTTTGATATATATGATAATAGTGTTTGGTCACCTGAAGGGTTCCGGAAATCACCGGAAGGGGTTCCGGATGTTTCCCGAAATGTTTGGTACGAGAACACTTTATTTGGGCCAAAGGGGAAAGCCCACAAGGTTTTTGGAAAGCGCAAAAGGAAGTTTTGCGGAGTCCAGGGGCCAGACGCCAGGGTCCCTGGCGTCTGGGTCCAGACGCCGGGAACCCTGGCGTCTGGCCCTGGAGTCCGAGAAGGACTCTTGCCTTTCGGGTGAAACCGACTTTATGGAGGCTTTTACTCCAAGTTTCGACCCCAGGGCTCAAGATATAAATAGATGGGCAGGGCTAGCACCAAAGATACATCAAGAAACACCAAGCCGTGTGCCGGCAACCCTGTCTCCTCTAGTTTATCCTCTGTCATAGTTTTCGTAGTGCTTAGGCGAAGCCCTGCGGAGATTGTTCTTCACCAACACCGTCACCACGCCGTCGTGCTGCCGGAACTCATCTACTACTTCGCCCCTCTTGCTGGATCGAGAAGGCGAGGACGTCACCGAGCCGAACGTGTGCAGAACTCAGAGGTGCCGTGCTTTCGGTACTTGGATCGGTCGGACGTGAAGACGTACGACTACATCAACCGCGTTGATATAACGCTTCCGCGAACGGTCTACGAGGGTACGTAGACAACACTCTCCCCTCTCGTTGCTATGCATCACCATGATCTTGCGTGTGCGTAGGAAATTTTTTGAAATTACTACGTTCCCCAACACTATGTCTGATGTTGAAACACAATCTGGTAATGAACATGAACCTAGTGAAAATGTTAATAATGATGTTCATGATGATGCTGTTGATCTTGATAATGACGTAGAAATTGAACCTGCTGTTGATCTTGATAACCCACAATCAAAGAATCAACATTATGATAAGAGAGACTTTGTTGCTAGGAAACATGGTAAAGAAAGAGAACCTTGGGTTCAGAAACCCATGCCTTTTCCTCCCAAACCATCCAAGAAAAAGGATGATGAGGATTTTGAGCGCTTTGCTAAAATGATTAGACCTATCTTTTTGCGTATGCGATTAACTGATATGCTCAAAATGAATCCTTATGCTAAATATATGAAAGATATTGTTACAAATAAAAGAAAGATACCGGAGGATGAAATTTCCACCATGCTTGCTAATTACACTTTTAAGGGTGGAATACCAAAGAAACTTGGAGATCCAGGAGTACCTACTATACCATGCTCCATTAAAAGAAACTATGTTAAAACTGCTTTATGTGATCTTGGAGCCGGTGTTAGTGTTATGCCTCTCTCTTTATATCGTAGACTTTATTTGAATAAGTTGACACCTACTGAAATATCTTTGCAAATGGCTGATAAATCAACTGCTATACCTGTCGGTATTTGTGAGGATGTGCCTGTTGTGGTTGCAAACGTTACTATTTTAACGGACTTTGTTATCCTTGATATTCCCGAGGATGATAGTATGTCTTTTATTCTTGGAATACCCTTTCTTAATATTGCAGGGGCTGTTATTGATTGCAATAAAGGCAATGTCACTTTTCATGTTAATGGTAATGAGCATACGGTACACTTTGAGAGGAAACAACCTCAAGTTCATAGTATCAACTCTATTGGAAAAATTCCATCGATTATATTTGGAGGTTTTGAATTTCCTCTTCCTACTGTCAAGAAGAAATATGATATTCTTATTATTGGGGATGTGCATATCCCCGTTGAGGTAACATAGTGTTATTCGAAATTTCTCCGGTTCCATGTTATTCGGAATGAGTTTGTTAACAAGACCTGATCAACCTTTTTAGTGGATTCCTTTTGATGAGCATGAGATGGATGAAACTAGAAGCACAACCTTCTGTACCCTCTTTATACTTTCTGTTATTTAGTTGAAATAAAGTAAAAATAGTATTTTTCTGTCTGTTTCCTGATTTATCCGTGCAATATAAAAATACCCCGAAAATAAAAGTCCTCCAAATGCCATGCCAATTTAATATGATTTTTTCGGGAATATTTGAGGATTTATGGTACTGAAATCACCGTGAGGGGAGCTGCCACCTGGCCACGAGGGTGGAGGGCGCGCCCCCCTGCCTCGTGGGCCCACGGTGGCCCTCCTCCACTTATTCCTGCACCCATCCTCTTCTTCTTCCTCACACAAACACGAATATCTGGTTCAAGCACGAGTTCTAGCTGACTTTCCTGTGATTTTCGGTCTCCTTGCTCAAAGCACCTCTCGCAAAACTGCTTGGGGAGATTGTTCCTTGGTATGTGACTCCTCCATTGGTCCAATTAGTTTTTGTTCTAGTGCTTTATTCATTGCAAATTTGTGCTGCATAGGTGACCATGTTCTTGAGCTTGCATGTCAAATTTATATGGTTCCAAGTAGTTCTAATGCTTGATATAGGCTCTAGGCACTTGTAGGAGTTGTAGCTACCAATTTTGTTGAGCTTTGTTCACTTTTGTTTGAAGTTACTAAAAAATTCAGAAATTTTTCAGAGAAAAGCAATATGCTTATTAGGAAGATGTTCCAAGGTGGTTCTTCGAGGAAGCAAGGCCCTAGGCTTGCAATGCGTGATGCTGGTGAGGAGCCCCCAAGGGACGCTCCCGTGAGGCCCTGTGAATGGCCTTCGGAAAATTTTATGGATCGAGCGGGAATTAAAGAAGAATTTAACGCATATTTGCGTAACATCGATCTTGTGGACTTTGAGACACACAAATGCCCCCAGTATCATGATATCACTAGTTCATTTGTGAGGAGGTTTGAGTTTTCATCTTCGCGTAATTCTCCTTCAGTCATGTTTGATCTTTATGACAAATCTTATACCATGGACTTAGAGGATTTAACTTTTGCCTGCAAACTCCCACAATGGGGTAGTACTATCGATCCCCGTAAATCTGAATTTAGAAACTTCCTTGCCAGTATAACTGTAGGGGAATCTAGAGACATAACGCAAGCTACCATAGGGAGCATTCACTTTTCGGCTATACATTATTTTGCTCTCTTCATAGGTAGATGCATAAATGCTAAAGATGAAGCATGTCACATGTGTGTCCCTGACCTTAGCATTCTCAGTAGTGCTGTGTTAGGAGACCAATCTTATCATATGGGAGCCATTGTAGCTCGTAGGTTGCATCACAATAGATATAATGGAGATTTCTTTGGAGGAGTTTATGCAACCCGTTTACCTAAGTTTCTTGAGATAGACATTCGTGAGGGTGACATGGAGTTGCCCCCTACTTATTTAGATTTTGATTCTATGGTTTCCCAACAGCTTGTCGAGAGGACTGAATCACCTCTTCAGTATCGACTAATCTTTAACAAACGACATGTTGTCCGTATTACTCTTCCTGCTCCTGCCTTCTTTGATTTTCAGACAAAAGGAAGATATACCATTACCAAAGAGGAGGCAGATGAGTACGAGAGGGGAGCAGAGGCAGCCCGACTCCAAGCTGCAGCTCAGGAGGCGATAGCCGCTGCATCACAGTACAACCCCAACTATTCCTCGTCACAGTAAGACCCCAGCTACACCTACGGGTATCCGCCAGGCTATCCCTAGCAATAAACCAACTTTGGCCAAAAGCCTAAGCTTGGGGGAGTACGTATTTCTCACCGACATTACATTTATGTTCACACACACTCAGTGCTAGATGCCGGTGCTCATACTCTTTCATTGTAATATCCATGCTAGTTTATTTTTTTTCCTGCTTTCTTCTTGTGTGTTTGATAAACCTTAAGAAAAAAATTAGTAGTAGTTTACTTTTTTGCTGTAGTAGTAATAATTAAAAAGAAAACCCAAAAATATTTCCCGTTCTTCTTTTGCTTGTTGGGAGCTTTCCCGTGTAAATAGTTTTATTTCTTTTCTTTTCTTTGGGGGTCGATAGGAGAAGACCTTAATTAAATTATTGAAGTGGCTCTTATATGAATTATTGTTGATTTAACCAAGAGCCCATATTGCCTTGTGTTCTCCTGTTTATTGAATGCTCGCAGATTCCAGCTTAGTCCAATGCATGTGCACTCTTATTATTATTCACATCATTCGGTCGTGCAAGTGAAAGGCAATTATGATGATATATGATGGACTGACTGAGATGGGAAAAGCTGGTATGAACTCGACCTCTCTTGTTTTTGTAAATATGATGAGTTCATCGTTCTTGATTCAGCTTATTATGAATAAACATGTTTGCAATGACAATTAGAGATCATAGTTGCTTATGCCATGCTTGATTAGCTATGAGTTATAATGGTTTACCTTGCGTGCCAACATGCTATTAAGATGGTTATTATGTGGTATAGTGGGATGGTATCCTCCTTTGAATGATTTAAGTGACTTGACTTGGCACATGTTCACGCATGTAGTTGAAACAAATCAACATGGCCTTCACGATATTTATGTTCATGGTGGATTATATCATACTCATGCTTGCACCCAATGTTTATTAATTTTAATGCATGTACATGGCTGTTGTCGCTCTCTAGTTGGTCGCTTCCCAGTCTTTTGCTAGCCTTCACTTGTACTAAGCGGGAATACTTCTTGTGCATCCAATGCCTTAAACCCCAAAGTTATTCCAGATGAGTCCACTATACCTTCCTATATGCGATATCTACCTGCCGTTCCAAGTAAATTTGTATGTGCCAAACTCTAAACCTTCAAATAAACATTCTGTTTTGTATGCTCGAATAACTCATGTATCAACTAGGGCTGCCCTTATCTTCCATGTTAGGCGGGTTATTCTCAAGAGGAGTGGACTCCGCTCCTCACTCACGAGAAAATGGCTGGTCACCGGGATGCCCAGTCCCATGCTTTATGCAAACTAAATCAAAATTAATTGCAAACATAACTCCCACTCGGACCTGTTGCTAGTTGGAGACACTCGTTGTTTCGAGCAAGTCATGGATTGATGCTTGTTGGTGGAGCGGGAGTATAAACTTTACCATTCTGTTTGGGAACCGCCTATAATGTGTGTGGCATGGAAGATATCGCCATCTCTTAGTTGTTATGTTGACAATGAAAGTATACCGCTCAAAATATTATTTATTATCTATTTTAAAACCGAGCTCTGGCACCTCTACAAATCCCTGCTTCCCTCTGCGAAGGGCCTGTCCATTTACTTTTATGTTGAGTCATCACCCTCTTATTAAAAGCACTAGCTGGAGAGCACAGCTGTCATTTGCATTCATTACTGTTAGTTTATATTGGGTGTGACTATGATTGGATCTCTTTTACCATGAATTACAATGTCTAGTTAGTCCTTGATCTTTAAAGGTGCTATGCATTTATGTTTTGCGGTCTCAGAAAGGGCTAGCGAGATACCATCTTGTTATATCATATTATGATTGTTTTGAGAAAGTGTTGTCATCCGAGATTTATTATTACGGCTCGATAGTTGATTATGCTATTGATATGAGTAATTATGAGATCTGAGAATTATTGCAAATGTGGTTAGTTATAGTATTTCCTGAAAACTTGAATGCTGGCTTGACATATTTATAACAACAAGAGCAAACAGAGTTTGTAAAAGTTTTTCTTTTTTCTCTTTCAGTTTGTCAACTCAATTGCTTGAGGACAAGCAAGGGTTTAAGCTTGGGGGAGTTGATACGTCTCCGTCGTATCTACTTTTCCAAACACTTTTGCCCTTGTTTTGGACTCTAACTTGTATGATTTGAATGGAACTAACCCGGAATGACGCTGTTTTCAGCAGAATTGCCATGATGTTGTTTTATGTGCAGAAAACAAAAGTTCTCGGAATGACCTGAAACTCCACGGAATATCTTAAAAAAATAATAAAAAATCCTCGCCAAAGATGAAGACAAGGGGGCCCACACCCTGTCCACGAGGGTGGGGGGGCGCCCCCCCTAGGGCGCGCCCCCCTACCTCGTGGGCGCCCTGGAGACCTTCCGACGCCAACTCCAACTCTATATATTTGCTTTCGGGGAGAAAAAAAATAGAAGAGAAGAAATCATCGCATTTTACGATACGGAGCCGCCGCCAAGCCCTAAAACCTCTCGGGAGGGCTGATCTGGAGTCCGTTCGGGGCTCCGGAGAGGGGGATTCGTCGCCGTCGTGATCATCAACCATCCTCCATCACCAATTTCATGATAGTCACCGCCGTGCGTGAGTAATTCCATCGTAGGCTTGCTGGACGATGATGGGTTGGATGACATCTATCATGTAATCGAGTTAGTTTTGTTAGGGTTTGATCCCTAGTATCCACTATGTTCTGAGATTGATGTTGCTATGACTTTGCTATGCTTAATGCTTGTCACTAGGGCCTGAGTGCCATGATTTCAGATCTGAACCTATTACGTTTTCATGAATATATGTGTGTTCTTGATCCTATCTTGCAAGTCTATAGTCACCTACTATGTGTTATGATCCGGCAACCCCGAAGTGACAATAATCGGGACCACTCCCGGTGATGACCATAGTTTGAGGAGTTCATGTATTCACTATGTGCTAATGCTTTGTTCTAGTTCTCTATTAAAAGGAGGCCTTAATATCCCTTAGTTTCCATTAGGACCCCGCTGCCACGGGAGGGTAGGGCAAAAGATGTCATGCAAGTTCTTTTCCATAAGCACGTATGACCATATTCGGAATACATGCCTACATTACATTGTTGAATTGGAGCTAGTTCTGTGTCACCCTATGTTATGACTGTTACATGATGAACCGCATCCGGCATAATTATCCATCACCGGTCCAATGCCTACGAGCTTTCCATCTACTGGTTTACGCTTATTTACTTTTCCGTTGCCACTGTTACAATCACTACAAAATACCAAAAATATTACTTTGCTTTCATTACTCTTTTGTTACCATTACCACCACTATCATATTACTTTGCTACTAAACAATTTGCTGCAGATACTAAGTTTCCAGGAGTGGTTGAATTGACAACTCAGCTGCTAATACTTGAGAATATTCTTTGGCTCCCCTTGTGTCGAATCAATAAATTTGGGTTGAACACTCTACCCTCGAAAGCTGTTGCGATCCCCTATACTTGTGGGTTATCAAGATACGACAGAGACTTATCAATAAGATAGTGATTAACAGAGTTCTCTAGTTAATAGAACTTTGTGATGAACTATAATATGCAATGGATAACGAAAACGATTCCCAAGCTCTTCGTGATGGTGAAATCGACGAAGGTAGATATCAAGAAAAGCATCAAGTGTTGATGGTTGACAAGACTACTAGTTTCAAGAAAAGGGCAAAGGGAAGAAGGGGAACTTCAAGAAGAACGGCAAGCAAGCTGCTGCTCAAGTGAAGAAGCCCAAGCTTGGACCTAAGCCTGAGACGAAGTGCTTCTACTGCAAAGGAACTGGTCACTAGAAGCGGAACTGCCCCAAGTATTTGGCGAATAAGAAGGATGGCAAAGTAAACAAAGGTATATTTGATATACATGTTATTGATGTGTACTTTACTAGTGTTTATAGCAACCCCTCAGTATTTGATACTAGTTCAGTTGCTAAAGATTAGTAAATAGAAACGGGAGTTGCAGAATGAACAGAAACTAGTTAAGGCTGAAGTGACGATGTTGTTGGAAGTGGTTCCAAGATTGATATGATCATCATCGCACACTCCCTATACTTTCGGGACTAGTGTGGAACCTAATAAATGTTATTTGGTGTTTGCATTGAGCATGAATATGATTTGATCATGTTCATTGCAATACCGTTATTCATTTAAAGTCAGAGAATAATTGTTGTTCTGTTTACATGAATAAAACCTTTGATGGTCATACACCCAATGAAAATAGTTTGTTAGATCTCGATCGTAGTAATACACATATTCATAATATTGAAGCCAACAGATGAAAAGTTACTAATGATAGTGCAACTTATTTGTGGCACTGCCATTTAGGTCATATTGGTGTAAAGCGCTGTCGGTGTCAAAACCGGCGGATCTCGGGTAGGGGGTCCCGAACTGTGCGTCTAGGCCGGATGGTAACAGGAGACAAGGGACACGAAGTTTTACCTAGGTTCGGGCCCTCTCGATGGAGGTAAAACCCTAGTTCCTGCTTGATTAATATTGAAGATATGGGTAGTACAAGAGTAGATCTACCACGAGATCAAGGAGGCTAAACCCTAGAAGCTAGCCTATGGTATGATTGTTGCATGATGAAGTTGTCCTACGGACTAAAACCCTCCAGTTTATATAGACACCGGAGAGGGTTAGGGTTACATAGAGTCGGTTACAATGGTAGGAGATCTTGAATATCCGCATCGCCAAGCTTGCCTTCCACGCCAAGGAAAGTCCCATCCGGACACGGGACGAAGTCTTCAATCTTGTATCTTCATAGTCCTGGAGTCCGGCTGAAGGTATAGTCCGGCTACCCGAACACCCCCTAATCCAGGACTCCCTCAGTAGCCCCTGAACCAGGCTTCAATGACGAGTCCGGCGCGCAGATTGTCTTCGGCATTGCCAGGCGGGTTCCTCCTCCAAATTCTTCAAGAAGAGTCTAAACACCAAGGATAGTGTCCGGATCTGCAAAAAAGCTTCCACATATTGCCATAGAGAGAATAATATTAACACAAATCTAATCTGCTGACGTATCCCGCAGCGTGACATCACGCCACGGCCAAGTCTTTTACTCGAATCGTTTTTACTTTTCCACCTCAGCACGTTTTGCGAGGCGGTTTCCATGGCACGTCTCGTCAAAGCAGAGATCGTGTCCCCTATTTACGGGGTTCTCATCAATACGGACGTGGGTAACCCAACCGCGCCATTTATCATGGCGCTTGGGAGGTAAGCGAGTTTTACTAGGCTGGTGGGGACACATAGTCGCATCCACCCATATAAGGGGATAAGGATCCACCTTTTTACCTACGCCTTCTTCCTCCTTTGCCTATCCATCTCCTGCGCACCCGAGCTCCAACGCCCAAGCCCGCACTTCCTACCTCAACCTTCTCCAGCAATGTCCGGAGCGGGAGGCAAGTGGATGGTCTCCTCCGTCACGGAGGGCCATGTCAAAAAGCTAAGGAAGGCCGGATACTTGTCCAAGGACATCGCGCACCGGCTTCCTAAAAAGGGGCAGCTCCTCCCCACCCCAAGGCCCCATGAGAGGGTAGTATTCCTTCCCCATTTCCTCCGCGGACTGGGCTTTCCTCTCCACCCATTTGTCCGGGGACTCATGTTCTACTACGGCCTGGATTTCCACGATCTGGCCCCGAACTTCATCCTCAATATCTCGGCGTTTATCGTCGTGTGCGAGGCTTTCCTCTGCGTCCGCCCCCATTTTGGCCTCTGGCTCAAGACCTTCAACGTCAAGCCAAAGGTGGTGCACGGAAACTAGGCAGAGTGCGGAGGTGCCATGGCGGGCAAAATAGCCAACGTCCTATGGCTCGAGGGCTCCTTTGTGGAGACCTTGAAGGGGTGGCAATCCGGGTGGTTTTACATCACCAAGCCGCGCGATCCGGAATGGATCGCAGCCCCTGAGTTCCGATCCGGACCCCCCACGCGACTCACGTCCTGGAAGGAGACGGGCCTGTCGTCGGGCGACGAAGAAGAGGTGACCGGACTGCAAAAATGCATCCAGTCCCTGGTGAACAAGCAGCTCAAGCTTGTCAACGTAGTCCAGGTCATGCTCGTCCGCCGGATCCTTCCGTGTCAAGAACGGGACTTCAACTTGTGGGAGTTCAACCCGGCGCAGCACCAAACTCTGAGCAGGCTCTTCGACACGACGTACGAAGATGCCTGGAAGGGACTAACCAAAGGCGCCGAGGCTCCCGCATCCGCCTCCGAAGACCGCGGATTCAGCTCGCAGCGTCCTGCTGGCGAGGTAAGATATTCATCCTTTACAGGATGTTAGTTTTTTCATAGTTTGACTCTATGCGGGATCTAAACTCCCTTACCTTTGACAGGCTTGGCAGGTGAAGTCCGGATCGATTAACTGTCCGGCTCCCTTGCCCGAAGACCCAGCGCCTGCTCTCCTAGTGAAGCTGCTGGCTCTGGCACCTTATGTGGTGCCGGAGAAGAAGAAGGCCAAGAAGAAGGCCACGGGGACTCGAAAGAGTTCCCAGCACCTGGTGGTGTCGGACTCGTCATCCGACGAATCCGAGACGCACTCCTCCCGTGAAGACAAGGAGGAGGAAGAAGAAACCTCTCCCCCTCTAGCGGGGGGAGGAAAGAAGAGGAAGGCCGCCCCAATAGGGGAGGCCGAAGGGTCCAAGAAGAGGAAAACCCCTCCGCCAGACTACTCCCCCGACGCCGATGAGGACGAAGAGGAGTGGCCGGACAGGGCCAAGCGTCCGGCGAAATCGTAAGTATTCGGATACCAGAGTAACTCATGATATTCCTTTGTTGCACAGCTTTGCCTAATGTCGAATATAATCATGCAGCCCGCCCAAGGACGGGCTCGACGAGTCGTCGAGTGGCTCCCTGGATTCATCGGACGTGAACTCAGTTCCGCCCGCTGTCTCCCCCCGCACTGCGGACGACGCCGAAGTGGCGTCGCAACAAGTTCCACGCCAAGAGGAGGTGGTCCTGGAGGAGCCGCGAGGCGACCTCCCGGACTCCGGGAGTAAAGGGGACAAGACCCCCCAGGGCTCCAAGTACGACTTTGAGCCGGACACCGCGCCGGAATCCTCAACGGTTCCGGACTGTGGCAGGCGACCTCCTTTTAAGAGGAGTAAGCCTACTAAGCCGGTGGCCTCCGTCCAACCAGAGGCGCCGGACAATCTATTGGAGGTGCTTAAGGGCGCCTCCATCGACGAGGAGCACCGTACTATCATGAGTACGGTGATCCAGAAGGTTCAGTCCGCCAAGAGCGGACTCTCTGAAGCTTGTGCTAGCCTTCTAACAGGCTTCGAGGTAAGTAAAAATATAAAAAAATATTACCGCATAGACAGTAGCCCCTGATGCTCTGTTTGGCGTTCGGAAGGACAAGCCGAATAGAGGATCTAATAAATTTCGCAGGAGTCTAACAAAAAGGAGTCAATATGTGTATGCAGGCTTCGCTGCTAGCCACCGCCGCGCTGACCGCGGAGGTGGATGCCCTGAAGCAGGGCCTCAAGCGGACCGAGCAAGAGCTCGGCCTTGCCAAACGGCAGCTCGAGGAGAAGGAAGGTAAGAAAAAAACCTTATAGAAAAAATGCCTATAAAAAGACGCAATTGCAAAAAATGACAGGAGTATGCTGCTTATTGTAGGGGCCACAACTGAGGTGGCGACCCTCAAGCAGGCGCTGTCCGAGGCCGAAAAGAAAGCGGTCACGGAGCGCACCGAGCGGGAGAAATTTGAGGCGCAGGTCGGCGAGGTGCAGCAAGAGCTTCAGGCTCTCATGAAAAAACATGAGAGTTTGGAGCTGGACTCGAAGACGCGAGCGTCCGAGCTTGCTGTGGCCCTTGAAACTGCCGAGTCTGCCAAGGCCGAAGCCCAGAAGGCCTCCCAGGAATTGGAGGCGGTGAAAAAGATAGCGGCGGGTAAGGCATTCTTTATGCAAAGCAGAAATATAAAAGTAAACTACTTGTTACTTACCCGAATCCGGAGCTCTCCAGGGGCATTCGCAGATCTTCCCCGTAGCGTATCCGATGCCGCCGCATTCTACCGAGCTGAGGAAGGCAGCTCGACGGAGAAGGTGTTCTGGTCTCAGTATGCTGAGGCCGGACACCCTGTGCCCTTAAGCGACCAGCTGAAGCAGCTAGTCGAGCTTCACAAGGAGGCCGAACAGGCCATGAAGGGCTTCCTAGTTCAGCTGTGGCCTGGAGAGGGCCTGCCAGGGAGCTACTTCGGACTGGTGCGGCAGCTGGTGGAGGCCTGTCCAAGGCTCGAGGTCATCAAGCGCTCCATCTGCATCGAGGGCGCCCGTAGGGCCCTTGCCCGTGCGAAGGTGCACTGGGGTAAGCTGGACGGTGAGAAGCTTGTGAGGGACGGGCCACCGCCGGGGAAGGAGCATCGTAGGCCCGAGAACTATTATAAGGATGTTCTGCCAGGAGCCCGCCTTATGGCGGAGGAATGTACCATGGATGTAATTTTTGAATGAACTCGCTCGTTTTATCCTGTGCGCCGAAAACATGTTCGTATGCGCTAAGCAATGCTTGTTGAATTTAAAATATTACTTTCTGTGCGGCCGTTTATCAGAAAATTGAGAGATGGCTAGTCGTCGGCTTCTGCCCCCATGCCACAAGTGCTGGGGTGTTCGGGATAAACCTGAGCGCTCTTTTTCCCATATTTGGGTCCTTTGAGGGAGGCGCTCAGCACAACGAACCAGGCAATCGGACTATAATGCTTGAACACTCTCACTTAGCCATAGAACTCTATAATTTTAAATTTTGGCGAAGCCCCTAGTTCGGAAGACCGAGTTCGGGGCGCTATCCATGCCTTGGCCGGACAAAGCCGACTCCTCGCTCGAAGCGGCATAAGTCTTTAGGGACTCGAAAAACCTCTCGAACAGCGACCGGTCTCTCGCCTCATCATGATAGTCAGTTTTAGCTTTCTCCACTGAGGTGCTTAGCCCAGCTCAACTGGGGCACAATCGCAGTGGTTCTCCTAGTGCTACCTTAGCCGATATAGCGGAACGTAAGGCACCAAAACATAGGAGCCGGGCAAACCCAACTATTGACCCAAATCATGATTCGGAGCCGATGCATATAGTGCTATAAGTTAGGGGTGCCACACTTGTGAAAGTGTACGGACTTCCCACACCATATTGAGGGGATTGAAGCCCCTGGCGTGTTTGCCGTACCACGGTGTACGGGTGCAACATGTCATTAATAAACATATATATAAAAGAGAGTAATGCAGAAAATAGGCAAAAGCTATGCATTGTTTTTATAAAGGCTATGATCAAAGCAGAACGATACAGGTAGTGCGATAAGCAAGAGGTTGGACTATTTAACATGTCCTGTCCAGGGGCAGGCCGCGGAATTGTATGTAAGTCAAGTATACTTCTCGTAATAGAGACCACCTGGGAGTTCTAGAACGCGGCATGGCTTGTCTGCTTTCCTGGGTCTTGTATCGTATGTGCGGCAGTTGTATTGCCGAACAGGTCATCCGAGGTATGGAGTCCTGAAAGTAAGAAGAAAAAAAAGGAATTCGGCAGCCCCTAGTACGGTTTAGGCCGTTTTTTGGGCTTGCCGTAATTGTGCCCCTTCCCCTGCGCCCATGGTATTTCAAGTGCGTAGTTATGTACGCGAAGCACTGGTTTCGCTGTGTTGCGAGGGCTGGGGTTGGGGCCGCATTGCTACGCCTGCTCAGAACGTGCCAGGCGGTCTTGTTGTAGGTTACTCCGGGCGCGCTTGACAGTGTCTGGCTTTTGAACGGCCGGACTGGAGAATTGCCTAAAAAGGCTGCTTTGTACTTCCGCTGCGAGGGCCGCTGTGTGCTCCTCCGTTCAGAGGGAGCACTCGGTGTTTCCATTGACTGTAATTACTCCTCGAGGGCCTGGCATCTTGAGCTTGAGATATGCGTAGTGCGGCACCGCATTGAACTTTGCGAATGCAGTTCGCCCGAGCAGGGTGAGGGAGTCCTGGATTAGGGGGTGTTCGGGTAGCCGGACTATACCTTCGCCGGACTCCTGGACTATGAAGATACAAGATTGAAGACTTCGTCCCGTGTCCGGATGGGACTTTCCTTGGCGTGGAAGGCAAGCTTGGCGATGCGGATATTCAAGATCTCCTACCATTGTAACCGACTCTGTGTAACCCTAACCCTATCCGGTGTCTATATAAACCGGAGGGTTGTAGTCCATAGGACAATCAACTTCATACACAACCACACCATAGGCTAGCTTCTAGGGTTTAGCCTCCTTGATCTCGTGGTAGATCTACTCTTGTACTACCCATATCATCAATATTAATCAAGCAGGAGTAGGGTATTACCTCCATCGAGAGGGCCCGAACCTGGGTAAAAACATCGTGTCCCTTGTCTCCTGTTACCATCTGGCCTTGACGCACAGTTCGGGACCCCCTACCCGAGATCAGCCGGTTTTGACACTGACATTGGTGCTTTCATTGAGAGTTCCTCTGTGTCGTCGCCTTTAGGCCCGATGGCTCCCTTGATCATCAACAATGATGAGGTCCAGGGTGAGACTTTTCTCCCCGGACAGATCTTCGTCTTCGGCGGCTTCGCACTGCGGGCCAATTCGCTTGGCCACCTGGAGCAGATCAAAAGCTACGCCCCTGGCCATCAAGTCAGGTTTGGAAGCTTAAACTACATGGCTGACATCCACGGAGATTTGATCTTCGACGATTCGAGCCACAGCCAAGCGCGCCGCACTGTCTCGTAGGGCACGATCTAGCTCTGCCGCCGAACAGCGCCCTGGAGGCCGCAAGCGTGCCGGCTCTGACCCTTAATTCGGAGCCAGTTGCGTCGATCGAGGATGAGCGGTTGGACGTCACCTCGGGGGCTGCGATCTCAAAGGCGATCGAGCCGAACGCCGGCCCCGCACTCCGCGTGACTCATGACTCCAAGGATCCGGACTCCGAACCCCCCGCGCCCCTGCCAATCGAATCCGATTGGGCGCCGGTAATGGAGTTCACCGCTGCGGACATCTTTCAGCACTCGCCTTTTGGTGACATTCTGAATTCTCTCAAGTCTCTCTCTCTATCAGGAGAGCCCTGGCCGGACTACGGTCAGCAAGGATGGGATACGGACGATGAAGAAATTCAAAGCCCACCCACCACCCACTTTGTAGCCACTATCGACGATTTAACCGACATGCTTGACTTCGGCTCCGAAGACATCGACGGTATGGACGATGATGTAGGAGACGAACAGGAACCAGCACCTGTAGGGCGCTGGAAGGCCACCTCGTCATATGACATATATATGGTGGACACTCCAAAAGATGGAGATGACGATGGAACAACGGGGGATGACACCTCCAAGAAACAGCCAAAGCGCCGGCGTCAGCGGCGCCGCTCTAAATCCCGCCAGAGCAAAAACGGTGATTCCGGCACGGGAGATAATACTACCCCGGATAGCGCCGAAGAACACCCACCCCAGCAAGATTCGGCGTAGGAAGATGGAGAAGCCAGCCCTCATGAGAGAGCGGCAGATCGGGAGGTTGAGGACGATAACTATATGCCTCCCTCCGAAGACGAGGCAAGCCTCGATGATGACGAATCCGTCGTACCATCAGACCCCGCAGAACAAGAGCTTTTCAAACGCAGGCTTTTAGCCACAGTAAGCAGCCTCAAGAAAAAGCAGCAACAGCTTAGAGCTGACCAAGATTTGCTAGCTGATAGATGGACTGAAGTCCTTGCGGCCGAAGAGTATGAACTCGAACGCCCCTCCAAGAGTTACCCAAAGCGCAGGCCGCTACCCCGATCAGAGGAGGAAGCACCTACATCACCAGCGCACGACATGGCAGACCGGCCACCTCGCGGCCGTGATAGAGAGGCCTCTCGGCCCTCCACCCAAGCCATGCCCCGACGCCGCTCAACTAAGGCACGGGAAAATGCGCCAGACCTGCGAGACGTACTGGAGGATAAGGCAAGACAAACAAGATCGATCTACGGATCACGCAGGCGCCCTACGGCACGTGACGATGACCTCCACTCCGGATACAACAAATCCGGCCGGGCCGAACACAACAGACATAGCTCCTCCGAGCTGCGTCGTGATATAGCCCAGTATAGAGGCGCCGCACACCCACTATGCTTCACAGATGAAGTAATGGATCATAAAATCCCAGAGGGTTTCAAACCCGTTAACACCGAATCATACGATGGCACAACAGATCCGGCGGTATGGATCGAGGATTATCTCCTTCACATCCACATGGCACGCGGCGATGATCTACACGCCATCAAATACCTCCTGCTCAAACTTAAAGGACTGGCCCGACATTGGCTTAACAGCTTGCCAGCAGACTCAATCGGTTCTTGGGAGGACCTGGAAGCCGCATTCCTCGACAACTTCCAGGGCACTTACGTGCGACCACCGGATGCCGACGACTTAAGCCACATAATTCAGCAGCCAGAGGAATCGGCCAGGCAATTCTGGACACGGTTCCTAACAAAGAAAAACCAGATAGTCGATTGTCCGGACGCAGAGGCCCTAGCAGCCTTCAAGCATAACATTCGTGACGAGTGGATTGCCCGGCACCTGGGACAGGAAAAGCCAAAATCTATGGCAGCCCTCACGACACTCATGACCCGCTTTTGCGCGGGAGAAGACAGCTGGCTAGCTCACAGTAACAACCTAGCTAAGAACCCTGGTAATTCGGATACCAAGGACAAAAGCGGCAGGACACGTCAGAATAAGCAAAAACGCCGCGTTAGCAGCGACAAGAATGAAGACACGGCAGTCAATGCCGGATTCAGAGGCTATAAATCCGGCCAGCGGAAAAGGGCATTCAAAAAGAATACTCAGGGCCCGTCCAGTTTGGACCGAATACTCGACCGCTTGTGCCAGATACACGGCACCCCCGAAAGGCCAGCCAATCACACCAACAGGGATTGTTGGGTGTTCAAGCAGGCAGGCAAGTTAACTGCCGAGAATAGAAACAAGGGGCTGAATAGCGATGGCGAGGAGGAGCCCAGGACGCCGAACAACAATGGACAGAAGGGTTTAACCCCGCAAGTGCGGAAGGTGAACATGATATACGCAACCCACATCCCCTAGAGGGAAATTGTCCGGAGATCCGAAGACCACTTCAAGTGTGACTGAGCCTGTACAGTTGGCCTCTACACCTGGTATGACGCCTTTAAAGGTCGTTTTGGTGGGCTTAATCCTCGAGGGATCTATGCCCATTTTCCGCACTGTATCCTAGTAAAGCAGGTTCAGGCTGCTGCCGCCGTCCATGGGGACTCTCGTGAGATGAAATCCGTCAATAATTGGGTCTAGGACCAATGCGGCGAAGCCGCCGTGATGGATGCTAGTGGGGTGGTCCCTTCGATCAAAGGTGATCGGGCAGGAGGACCATGGGTTGAACTTTGGGGCGACTGGCTCCATCGCATATACGTCCTGTAACGCACGCTTCCGCTCCCTCTAGGGGATGTGGGTTGCGTATATCATGTTCACCTTCCGCACTTGCGGGGGGAAACCCTTCTGTCCATTGTTGTTCGGCGTCCTGGGCTCCTCCTCGCCATCGCTATTCAGCCCCTTGTTTCTATTTTCGGCAGTTAACTTGCCTGCCTGCTTGAACACCCAACAATCCCTGTTGGTGTGATTGGCTGGCCTTTCGGGGGTGCCGTGTATCTGGCACAAGCGGTCGAGTATTTGGTCCAAACTGGACGGGCCCTGAGTATTTCTTTTGAATGGCTTTTTCCGTTGACCGGATTTGTAGCGTCGGAATCCGGCATTGACTGCCGTATCCTCGTTGTTGTCGCTGTTAACGCGGCGCTTTTTTTTGTTCCGACGCGACCTGTCACTTTTGTCCTTGGTATTCGAATTACCAGGGTTCTTGGTTAAGTTGTTGCTGCGAGCTAGCCAGCTGTCTTCTCCCGCGCAAAAGCGGGTCATGAGTGTCGTGAGGGCTGCCATAGATTTCGGCTTTTCCTGTCCCAGGTGCCGGGAAAGCCACTCGTCATGGATATTGTGTTTGAATGCTGCTAGGGCCTCTACATCCGGACAGTCGACTATTTGGTTTTTCTTTGTTAGGAACCGTGTCCAGAATTGCCTGGCTGATTCCTCTGGCTGCTGAACTATGTGACTTAGGTCATCGGCGTCCGGTGGTCGCACATAGGTGCCCTGGAAATTGTCGAGGAATGCGGCTTCCAGGTCCTCCCAAGAACCGATTGAATCTGCTGGCAAGCTGTTAAGACAATGCCGGGCCGGTCCCTTAAGTTTGAGCGGGAGGTACTTGATGGCGTGTAGATCATCACCGCGGGCCATGTGGATATGAAGGAGATAATCCTCGATCCATACCGCAGGATCTGTTGTGCCATCATATGATTCGATGTTTACGGGTTTGAAGCCCTCAGGGATTTTATGATCCATTACTTCGTCTGTGAAGCATAGTGGGTGTGCGGCGCCTCTGTACTGGGCTATATCACGACGTAGCTCAAAGGAGCTTTGTCTGTTGTGTTCGGCCCGGCTGGATTTATTGTATCCGGAGTGACGATCGACGTCACGTGCCGTGGGGCGCCCACGCGATCCGTAGATTGATCTTGTTTGCCTTGCCTTGTCCTCCAGTATGTCTCGCAGGTCTGGCGCATTTTCCCATGCCTTATTATGCTTTACGCGGCGCCGGGGCATGGCTTGAGTGGAGGGCCGAGAGGCCTCTCTGTCGCGGCCACGAGGTGGCCGGTCGGCCATGTCATGCGCTGGTGATGTAGGTGCTTCCTCCTCTAGTCGGGGTAGCAACCTGCGCTTTGGGTAACTCTTGGAGGGGCGTTCGAGTTCATACTCTTCGGCCGCAAGGACTTCAGTCCATCTGTCAGCTAGCAAGTCTTGATCAGCTCTAAGCTGTTGCTGCTTTTTCTTGAGGCTGCTTGCCGTGGCCATAAGCCTGCGTTTAAAACGCTCTTTTTCGGCGAGATCCTCTGTCACGATGAACTCGTCGTCGTTGAGACTTGCCTCGTCCTCTGAGGGAGGCATGTAATTATCATCCTCGACCTCTCTGTCTGCCGCTTTCTCATGAGGGTTGGCTTCTCCGTCCTCCTATGCTGAATCTTGCTGGAGGGGGTGTTCTTCGGCGCTATCCGGAGTAGTATTATCTCCCGTGCCGGAATCACCATATTTGCTTTGGCGGGATTTAGAGCGGTGCCGCTGACGTCGGCGCTTGGGCTGTTTCTTAGAGGTATCGTCCCCCGCTGTTCCATCGCCATCTCCATTCTTTGGAGTGTCCACCATATATATGTCATATGACGAGGTGGCTTTCCAGTGCCCTACAGGTGCTGGTTCTTGGTTGTCTCCTGCATCGTCGTCCATACCGTCGATGTCTTCGGAGTCAAAGTCGAGCATGTCGGTTAAGTCGTCGACAGTGGCTACGAAGTGGGTGGTGGGTGGGCCTTGAATTTCTTCATCGTCCGTATCCCAACCTTGCTGACCGTAGTTCGGCCAGGTCTCTCCTGATAAAGAGAGAGACTTTAGTGACTTCAGGATGTCGCCGAAGGGCGAGTGCTAAAAGATGTCCTCGGCGGTGAACTCCATAATCAGCGCCCAATCGGATTCGATCGGTAGGGGCGCGGAGGGCTCGGAGTCCGGAGAGGAGTCCGGTCACTCGGAGTCACGGGCTTTGCAGAGTGCGGGGCTGGAGTTCGGCTCGATCGCCTCTAAGATCGCAGCCCCTAAGGCAGCATCCAACCGCTGATCCTTGATCGGCGCAATAGGCTCTGAATCAATGGTCGGAACCGATGCGTGTGCGGCCTCTAAGGCACTGTTCGGCGGTAGAGCTATATCATGCCCTTCGAGACAGTGCGACGCGCTTGGTTGTGGCTCGAATCCGTCGAAGATCAAGTCCCCGGGATGTCAGCCGTGTAGTTTAGGCTTCCAAACCTGACCTGATGGCCAGGGGCGTAGCTTTCGATCTGCTCAAGGTGGCCAAGCGAGTTGGCCCGCAGGGCGAAGCCGCCGAAGACGAAGATCTGTCCGGGGAGAAAAGTCTCACCCTGGACTGCATCGTTGTTGATGATCAAAGGAGCCATCGGGCCTAAAAGTGACGACACAGAGGAACTCTCAATGAAAGCACCAATGTCGGTGTCAAAACTTCTATCATATGGACTGTGGTTTGGCAAGAAACCAAAGTTGTCGTTTCTTAAAGTTTGCGGTTGCGATGCTTATGTGAAAATGTTTCATCCTGATAAGCTCAAACCCAAATCAGAGAAATGTGTCTTCGTAGGATACCCAAAGGAGACAGTTGGGTACACCTTCTATCACAGATCCGAAGGCAAGACATTCATTGCGAAGAATGGAACCTTTCTATAGAAGGAGTTTCTCTCGAAAGAAGTGAGTGGGAGGAAAGTAGAACTTGATGAGGTAACTGTACCTGCTCCCTTATTGGAAAGTAGTTCATCACAGAAATCTGTTCCTGTGACTCCTACACCAATTAGTGAGGAAGCTAATGATGATGATCATGTAACTTCAAATCAAGTTACTACCGAACGTCATAGGTTAACCAAAGTGAGATCCGCACTAGAGTAGTACGGTAATCCTGTTCTGGAGGTCATGTTACTTGACCATGACGAACCTACGAACTATGAGGAAGCGATGATGAGCCCAGATTCTGCAAAGTGGCTTGAGTCCATGAAATCTGAGATGGGATCCATATATGAGAACAAAGTGTGGACTTTGGTTGACTTGCCCGATGATCGGCAAGCCATAGAAAATAAATGGATCTTCAAGAGGAAGACAGACGCTGATAGTAGTGTTACTATATACAAAGCTCAAATTATCGCAAAAATGTTTTCGACAAGTTCAAGGTGTTGACTACGATGAGATTTTTGTTGGGGAACGTAGCAGAAATTCAAAATTTTCCTACGTATCACCAAGATCTATCTATGGAGAAACCAGCAACGAGGGGAAGGAGAGTGCATCTACATACCCTTGTTGATCGCTAAGCGGAAGCATTCAAGTGAACGGGGTCGATGGAGTCGTACTCGTCGTGATTCAAATCACCGATGATCAAGTGCCGAACGCACGGCACCTCCGCGTTCAACACACGTACAGCCCGGTGACGTCTGCCATGCCTTGATCCAGCAAGGAGAGAGGGAGAGGTTGATGAAGATCCAGCAGCACGACGGCGTGGTGGTGGATGCAGGGCGTCACAGTAGCAGGGCTTCGCCTATACTACGAGAGAAAGACGTAACGGGGAGAGAGGGAGGCGCCAGGGGCTGGTGTCTCAAGTCTCTCCTCTCCCCCACTATATATAGGAGGGCCAAGGGGGGTGGGGCGCCAGCCTAGGAGATCCAATCTCCTAGGTGCGGCTGCCCAAGGGAGGTTTCCCTCCCCCCCCAAGGCACCTAGAGGTGCCTTCCACTAGTGGGACTCCTCCCATATGGAAACCCTAGGCGCATGGGCCTATAGGGGCTGGTGCCCTTGGCCCATATAGGCCAAGGCACACCCCTTACAGCCCATGTGGCCCCCCGGGACAGGTGGCCCCACCAGGTGGGCCCCCGGGACCCTTCCGGTGGTCCCGGTACAATACCGATAACCCCGAAACTTGTCCCGATGGCCGAAACAGCACTTCCTATATATAATTCTTTACCTCCGGACCATTCCGGAACTCCTCGTGATGTCCGGGATCTCATCCGGGACTCCGAACAATATTCGGGTTACTGCATACACATATCTTCATAACCCTAGCGTCACCGAACCTTAAGTGTGTAGACCCTACGGGTTCGGGAGACATGCAGACATGACCGAGACGTTCTCCGGTCAATAACCAACAGCGGGATCTGGATACCCATGATGGCTCCCACATGTTCCACGATGATCTCATCGGATGAACCACGATGTCAAGGACTTAATCAATCCCGTATACAATTCCCTTTGTCTATCGGTATGTTACTTGCCCGAGATTCGATCGTCGGTATCCTTATACCTTGTTCAATCTCGTTACCGGCAAGTCTCTTTACTCGTTCCGTAACACATCATCCCGTGATCAACTCTTTGGTCACATTGCGCATATGATGATGTCCTACCGAGTGGGCCCAGAGATACCTCTCCGCTTACACGGAGTGACAAATCCCAGTCTCGATTCGTGCCAACCCAACAGACACTTTCGGAGATACCTGTAATGCACCTTTATAGTCACCCAGTTACGTTGTGACGTTTGATACACCCAAAGCATTCCTACGGTATCCGGGAGTTGCACAATCTCATGGTCTAAGGAAATGATACTTGACATTAGAAAAGCTATAGCATATGAACTACACGATCTAGTGCTATGCTTAGGATTGGGTCTTGTCCATCACATCATTCTCCTAATGATGTGATCCCGTTATCAATGACATTCAATGTCCATGGTCAGGAAACCGTAACCATCTATTGATCAACGAGCTAGTCAACTAGAGGCTTACTAGGGACATGGTGTTGTCTATGTATCCACACATGTATCTGAGTTTCCTATCAATACAATTATAGCATGGATAATAAACGATTAACATGAACAAGGAAATATAATAATAACCAATTTATTATTGCCTCTAGGGCATATTTCCAACAATTTTCTCACCCGTAGCGATGCTTATGTCCGTCCGAATCATGTTAGCAATTGCTGCATTTTATGATTATGAAATTTGGCAAATGGATGTAAAGACTGCATTCCTGAATGAATTTTTGGAAGAAGAGTTGTATATGATGCAACCTGAAGGTTTTATCGATCCAAAGGGTGCTAACAAAGTGTGTAAGCTCCAGCCATCCATCTATGGACTGGTGCAAGCATCTCGGAGTTGGAATAAACGTTTTGATAGTGTGATCAAAGCATATGGTTTTATACAGACTTTTGGAGAAGCCTGTATTTACAAGAAAGTGAGTGGGAGCTCTGTAGCATTTCTAATATTATATGTGGATGACATATTGTTGATTGGAAATGATATAGAATTTCTGGATAGCATAAAAGGATACTTGAATAAGAGTTTTTCAATGAAAGACCTCGATGAAGCTACTTACATATTGAGCATCAAGATCTATAGAGATAGATCAAGACGCTTGATAAGTTTTTTCAACGAATATATACATACCTTGACAAGATTTTGAAGTAGTTCAAAATGGAACAGTCAAAGAAGGAGTTCTTGCCTGTATTACAAGGTGTAAAGTTGAGTAAGACTCAAAACCCGACCGCGGTAGAAAATAGAAAGAGAATGAAAGTCATGCCCTATGCCTCAGCCATAGGTTCTATAAAATAGTTGTGTACCAGATCTATTGTATACCCCACACTGAGTTTGGCAAGGGAGTACAAGAGTGATCTAGGAGTAGGTCACTGGACATCGGTCAAAATTATCCTTAGTGGAATAAGGATATGTTTCTCGATTATGGAGGTGACAAAAGGTTCGTCGTAAAGGGTTACGTCGATGCAAGTTTTGACACTGATCCAGATGACTCTAAGTCTCAATCTGGATACATATTGAAAGTGGGAGCAATTAGCTAGAGTAGCTCCGTGCAGAGCATTGTTGACATAGAAATTTGCAAAATACATACGGATCTGAATATGGCAGACCCATTGACTAAACTTCTCTCACAAGCAAAACATGATCACACCTTAGTACTCTTTGGGTGTTAATCACATGGCGATATGAACTAAGATTACTGACTCTAGCAAACCCTTTGAGTGTTGGTCACATGGCGATGTGAACTATAGGTGTTAATCACATGGTGATGTGAACTATTGGTGTTAAATTACATGGTGATGTGAACTAGATTATTGACTCTAGTGCAAGTGGGAGACTGAAGGAAATATGCCCTAGAGGCAATAATAAAGTTGTTATTTATATTTCCTTATATCATGATAAATGTTTCTTATTCATGCTAGAATTGTATTAACCGGAAACTTAGTACATGTGTGAATACATAGACAAACAGAGTGTCACTAGTATGCCTCTACTTGACTAGCTCGTTGAATAAAAAATGGTTAAGTTTCCTAGCCATAGACATGAGTTGTCATTTGATTAACGGGATCACATCATTACAGAATGATGTGATTGACTTGATCCATTTCCGTTAGCTTAGCACTTGATCGTTTAGTATATTGCTATTGCTTTCTTCATGACTTATACATGTTCCTATGACTATGAGATTATGCAACTCCCGAATACCGGAGGAACACTTTGTGTGCTACCAAACATCACAACGTAACTGGGTGATTATAAAGCTGCTCTATAGGTGTCTCCGGTGGTGCTTGTTGAGTTGGCTTAGATCGAGATTAGGATTTGTCACTCCGATTGATGGAGAGGTATCTCTGGGCCTTCTCGGTAATGCACATCACTATAAGCCTTGCAAGCAATGTGACTAATGAGTTAGTTGCGGGATGATGCATTACAAAACGATTAAGAGACTTGCCAGTAACGAGATTGAACTAGGTATTGAGATACCGACGATCGAATCTCGGGCAAGTAACATACCGATGACAAAGGGAACAACGTATGTTGTTATGCGGTTTGACCGATAAAGATCTTCATAGAATATGTAGGAACCAATATGAGCATCCAGGTCCGCTATTGGTTATTGACCGGAGATGAGTCTCGATCATGTCTACATAGTTCTCGAACCCGTAGGGTCCACACACTTAACTTTCTGTGACGATTTATATTATGAGTTATGTGATTTGATGACTGAAGTTTGTTCGGAGTCCCGGATGAGATCGGGGACATGATGAGGAGTCTCGAAATGGTCGAGACGTAAAGATCGATATATTGGAAGGCTATATTCGGACATTGGAAAGGTTCCGAGTGATTCAGGTATACTTCGGAGTACAGGAGAGTTACGAGAATTCGCCGAGAGAAGTATGGGGCCTTATTGGGCCATACGGGAATAGAGGAGGCAGGGCAAAGGGAAGGAGGTGCGCGCCCCCCATGGGTCCGAATTGGACTAGGGGAAAGGGGGGCAGCGCCCCCCTTGCCCTTTCCTACTCTCTCTCTCTCTCTCTCTCTTTCCCTCTTTCTGCTCTCCTACTTCGGAATGGAAAGGGGGGATCCTACTAGGACTCGCAAGTCCTAGTAGGATCCCCCCTTTCCTTTCCGAAGTAGGACTTGGGAGTCCTAGTAGGACTCCACACTTGGGCGCGCCCTGTGGGGGCCGGCCTCCTCCTCCCTCCATCCTTTATATACGTGGACAGGGGGCACCCCATAGATAGACAAGTTGGTCAGTTGATCTTTTAGCCGTGTGCGGTGCCCCCCTCCACCATAATCCACCTTGGTCATATCGTACCGGTGCTTAGGTGAAGCCCTGCGTCGGTAGCATCATCATCACCGTCATCACGCCGTCGTGCTGATAGAACTCTCCCGTGAAGCTCTGCTAGATCGTGAGTTCGTGGGACGTCACTGAGCTGAACATGTGTTGAACTCGGAGGTGCCGTGTGTTCGGTACTTGGATCGGTCGGATCGTGAAGAGGTATGACTACATCAACCGCGTTGTCACAACGCTTCTGCTTATGGTCTACGAGGGTACGTGGACGACACTCTACCCTCTTGTTGCTATGCATCACCATGATCTTGCATGTGCGTAGGAATTTTTTTGAAATTACTACCTTCCCCAACAGGTAGTCTTAAAACCACACATATATAGCAGTTCTACTAGGTATATATAGTCATACAGCCACACACACATATGTAGTTCTAGATGATATCTACGACGATCATCATCCTCAAGCCTGGGCGGTGGGTGTTCCTAATAGTAATTAGGATGGCCTGTCCAACACGAAGATTCTTGCCAACAAGGAATCTCTTCCACCCAACCGAGCTGAAGTGTGTGCGACCGTTCGTGTCCACGCCGTAAGTACAGATGGTGACGGAGCCCCTTGCGGTAAGGCGTATTCCAGCTGAGCCTTCTTCATCAGGCTTGATACCACAAATCACAGATAGGCTCTTTGGCAATTTCTGAATAAGAAAAACATATCAATTAATAAGTAGCCTCGCACATAGTCTTGCAAATATATTTCTACTAAGTATAGATTTCTACACTATCAAAAGACACAGTACTACACATTTCTACTAAGCATGAATTCTACTAATAAGAAGATAATCGATAATAGATAATCTACACTATTAATAGTTCCTTGGATTCTACACTAATAAGCATGTCATCGGACTCTACACTAAAGCATATCATCGACTGGATTCCACACAACATATCATTGGACTGTACACTAAGCATATCATCGGATTCACTAAGCATATCATTGGATAATTTGCATTTGTAAGTATAACAATAAATCATATATATATATCATCAAATTACTAAAGTTAGTATAACATACCATATCATGCCGATCAGCCATGGTACTTGTCAGGTGGGTCACGAATGGCACCCCGACAAAGTCATCACATGGCGGAATTATGTCCCATAGGTTGCACACCTCCTCCTCGCTCAGCCTCATTCTTTGAGCATAGATGGCTTCATGAAGTGGGTCATCATCATCTTCATCAAGTGGGTCCTCATCATCTTCATCATCTTCCTCCTTGCTGATATAAATGACAGCCAGCTTGGGTCTTTCTGCTCTGAAGGAGAAGCTGATCAACTCACCACCAGTAACACCCATGCGGGCGAGGAAACGGGCCCATCCATCTCCTCCAATCTGCGACATATTGCATCCTTTCTCGACCTCCATAGTGTAAGGCCCCCGGAGCCTCAAAGGTCACAGTGTCTCCTGTCAGCTGGTTGAATTTCAACTTCACATTGCATGGGACGATCTGTGTAAAAAAAAGCAAAATGACACAATGCATTAATGCCAACGCTAAAAACAAAATAGTCGTTACATTTTATATAATTTCTTACCGCCGCATGACAAAAACTCGGCTAGAAGTAGATGCCGAACAACTTTCCAGTTGCAAGGCTGGTGGCGCACCTTGACTTGCACAGTCGACATGGTGGTGGTGGTGGTCGCGCCATTTTCCTAAAGCAATATGAACAAAGATGAACTATCCACTTCATAGGAAAGAAAAACAATAACATAAAGTTGCTAAGTGAGTGAGCAAGTATAGTAAGTGATTCAAATTAAAGGTGTCTCTGAATTATTATCTTGGGTGATGCTTGTAGCAAGTAAATATCTATCTAATTTGCACACCAGCAAAAGCACACCCCAACCCTCACAAGAAAATATATATCTAATTTGCACACCAGCAAAAGCACACCCCAGCCCTCACAAGAAAATTTGATAAGTCCAACGTAAACAACTACTGTGAGCATGAAGATACACAACACATCGACTCCAATAACTTAGCACTTGCAAACCAAATACTTGTACCAAAACCAATATCTACCAGAAAAAAAACGAACTACACCTCACTAAGCCGCTGCCTATTCCATTAGCATTTGAACTTTCGTATGACGTAGTAAATGAATATGACATGTTCATTCTACCAAATGAGTAAATAGTTTCAGTATGACTAGAAACTATCAACTATGTCTAAAATAATATACTAAAACCCTAAGAGTAATTCAGTTAAGTAGAAACTATCAACTAAACCCTAGAACTAAATCAAAGTGTTACATATGACCAGAGGCTTATATCAACTAAAAACTATCAGCTATGTCTAAATTTTTACTAATCAGTTAATCATACTAAATCAAAATTGTTATATATCAACTACGAACTATTAAGTAAATCAAAATGTTGCATATCAACAAGAAATATCAACTAGCCTACTAAATCAAAATGTAGCAGGCAGGAGGGGTTGTGGATGGAGGAGGGAGGAGGGAGAAGGAGGCGTGACTGGAGGAGGGAGGAGGAAGGAGGACGGAGGAGGAAGGCAGAGTGAGGAGGGGCCGGCCGGCGGCGAATGGAGGAGTGGAGGGAGGACGGAGGAGGAGGGGCGGGTAGGAGGGAGGAGGGGGAGGTGACGGCGGTGCAGATGGAGGAGGGGTAGGCGACGGCGGCCGGTGGGGGAGGACCGACCCGGGGGGATTGAGGGGGGAGATCAAGTGAGTGTGAGTGTGAGTGTGAGTGGAGAGAGGAGAGTGAGGGCGGCCGGTTGGGAAAGATAGAATGGCTTAGCAGTAGTGCGCTTTAGGGAAACGCGCTACTGCTAAACGCCCTAGCAGTAGCGCCTTTCAGCCAAGAAGCGCTGCTGCTATGCCCGTAGCAGGAGCGCCTTCTGTTAAAACGCTCTACTGCTATGTGTAAGCATGTAAAAATAAACATAAAAAATACATTGATCATTAATGATCTTTTTGTGTACAATCTAAATTGTCAATATGAGTCCTCACCAGTTTAGAAACCGGAAAAGACTCATATTTGCGGCCACAAATTCTACACATAGAGTTCAATGAAGACCAAGTGGTTGTGATAGTTTGACAAGTAACATATTTAAGGTGGTAAAAACCCTGTTCGTGGAGCAAGGTGGGACTAAAGTTAGGTGCAAGGAGTCGAGTAAACTTAGCAGTAGCGACCATTGTCAAAACGCGCTACTGCTAGGATCAGTAGCAGTAGCGCTGTTTGGAGTAAGGCGCTACTGCTATAACTAGCTTGACGGCGGGGTCGTGGCAATTATAGCAGTAGCGCGGCTTTGTACAGGCGCGCTACTCCTACATTTATTTCAGCCACGCGTTTTGTTGAAACGCACTACTGCTAGATAGCAGTCGCGCCTTGTTTTAAAGCGCGCTGCTGGTAAAATTCTGTGTATAGGCTTTTCCCTAGTAGTGTCCCCAAGCGTAATTTCCTGCTCATCCTCGAGTAGGTAAATGATAAAAACATAATTTTTGATGTGGAGTGCTGCCTAACATGTTCATCACATATTCTTTTCTTTTGTAGCATGGACATTTGAACTTTTAGATGGATCAAAGCAAAAGTCTACATTTGACATGAAGACTTCAATACTCAAGCATATCAATAAGCAACCATGTCTTTCAAAATATCAACACTGAAGAAAGTTATCCCTAGCCCATCATGCTCAATCATTGATCCATTCATGAAACACACTCCAATATTAGCTACATTGAATGCACAAGTATGATCATAGTGCTCCCTAGTTGGTGCTTTATAAGAGAAGACATTGACTCAAATAAAAATAAAAATTGCATAAAGTAAATAGATAGGACCTTTGCAGAGGGAAGCATATATTTGTAGAGGTGCGAGAGCTCAAACCTTAAATTGAGAGATAAAATATTTTGAGAGGCGTGCTCTTCCAGTCAATGAAAATGACTGAGTAATTCCCAATACTTTCCATGCTAGATACATCATAGGAGGTTTCCAAACATAAAAATAAAGTTTATTCCTTTTTTCCACCATTCTTTCACAATCCATGGCTAGCCCGTATCCACGGGTGCCTTCCATACCAACACTTTGCAATGAATTTATTATTTGACAACATAAAGTAAATTCATTTTTCATTGCGGGACTGGGCATCCTTATTACCGCCACTCTCGTGCAATGACAAGTGAATAAACACTCATATTGAGAATAACACATCTAGCATGGAGAAATATTGACCACCCCCTGGTTCTTTATGAGCGGTATTGGCACACAAAAAGGAAATTCATTTTCAAAATTAAAGTTGTGACATACAAATGTACTTAGAACAACATAGAAATACCGCATATAGGTAGGTATGGTGGACTCATATGGCAAAACTAGGTTTAAGGATTTTGGATGCACAAGTAGTATTTCCACTTAGTACAAGTGGAGGCTAGCAAATAGATTGAGAAGCAACCAACCAAGAAACAAAAATTCCCATAAACGAGCATTAAGCATAACTAACACCGAATAATGCACCACAAGTAGGATGTAATTTCATTGCATAACTATTGACTTTCGTGCTTGCATAGTGAATCACAAACCTTAACATCAATATTCTTACTAAAGCATAATTAGTCACCAACATGACTCACATATTACTATCATCATATCTAAAAACTATTACAAAGAATCAAGATTATTTTGTCCAATGATCTTCATGAATTTTTCTATTATATCCCTCTCTATCACTTTGGGACTAGTTTCATATATTGCAATTGCTTTGGACAAGCTCAAACAAACTTAGGTGAAGAACATGAGCATAAAAAATTTCCTCTCAAAATAATATAAGTGAAGCATGAGAGAATTTCTTCAGAAAATTACTAACTCTCAAATAAATCTAAGTGAAGCATGAGAGTATTTCTTCAAAAATTAAAGCACACCGTGCTGATAAAGATATAAGCGAAGCACTAGAGTAATTCCATGGCTCAAAAAATTTAAGTGAAGCACATAGAGCAATTCTAACAAATCATAGCATAATTTTGGCTCTCTCAAATAGGTGTGTCCGGCAAGGATACTTGTGACAAAATAAACAGCAAAACAAGCAAAGACTCGTATAATAAAAGACGCTCCAAACAAAACTCATCATATGTGACGAATAAAAATATATCTCTAAGTAAAATTACAGATGGTCGTTATAAGAATGAGGGGATGCCCGCCTTTCGGGGCATCCCCAAGCTTAGTTGCTTGGTTCTCCTTGAACATTACCTTGGGGTGCCATGGGGCATCCCCAATCTTAGGCTCTTGACACTCCTTATTCCTTCATCATCGTGATCTCACCCAAAACTTCAAAACTTCAATCACACAAAGCTGAACGGAACCTTAGTGAGATTCGTTAGTATAAGAAAACTAGTCTTTACTTTAAGTTCCGTTGCAAACCCATTCAAATTTTGTTATTGCATTATAACTACTGTATTCCAACTTTACCATGGCTTATACCCCCCCATACAATCCATAGACTCATCAAAATAATTACACAATGCAACGAAAATAGAATCTGTCAAAAACAGAACACTTTGTAAATACGCAAATTTTACTCATAAATTTGTAAGTCCAAAAAATTCTGAACAATTAGGACAACGTAGGAAATTTGTATATCAATATTGTGAAAAGAATTCAGAAGTTTTTGTCGCTTTTGTGAATTTTAACAATTCTGCTACTGGACGCAAAAGTTTCCGTTTTCTAACAAGATCAAATCAACTAACACCAACATGATCCCAAAGGATTTACTTGGCATAAATACTAAGTAAAACATAAAAACACAATCATAATATTATAATAATTGTGAAACACTCAAGAACAGAAATAAAAAGGCAAAAATAAATTTTATTCATTGGGTTGCCTCCATACAAGCTCTATCGTTTTATGCCCCTAGCTAGGCATAATGCATAGGTTCAAGTATTGTCATCTTTAGTTTTTGCTCCATAGGTTGACCTCATGATTGATTCATATGGTGGCTTAATTATTCTTCTAGGGAAGTGTTCCATATCCTTTCTTAGTGGAAATTGACATTTAATATTTCCTTCTTTCATATCAATCACGGCACCTATAGTTCGTAAAAAGGTCTACCAAGTATGATGGGACAAGACGGATTGCCATCAATATCAAGAACAATTAAATATATGGGCACATAGTTCCTATTTGCAAGAATAAGAACATCATTGATTCTTCCCAAAGTCTTTTTAATAGTAGAATCCGCCAAGTGCAAATTAAGAGAACATTCTTCAACATTGGTAAGACCAAGCACATCACATAGAGATTTCGGAATTGTGGAAATACTAGCACCCAAATCACATAAAGCAAATCACTCACAATTTTTGATCTTGACTTTAATGGTAGGTTCCAACTCATCATGTAATTTTCTAGGAATTGAAATCTCTAATTCCATTTTTTTTCTTCTAAAGCTTTCAGCGTGGCATCAACAATATGTTTAGTAAAATATTTATTTTGTTCAAAAGATGGGGCGAATTTATCATGGATTGCAACAAAGAAATACATTCAATCAAAGAGAAACTATCATAATTGAAGTTTTTGTAATCCAAAAGAGTGGGCACATCACTAGTTGAAGTTTTGACCTCTCCAAACCCACTTTTATCAAAAAAAAATTATCTAGATTTTCATCCTCCCAATCATGGGGAGCTAAACTTGACTCTTATTCAGTCCCTTTATTGTCAATTTTAATCTTACTAAACAAGGAATCAATAGAAGAAACACCAATCACTTTAAGATCTTCATTGTTATTATGAAAGCAATCGGTAGAAAAGGCTCTTTCTAAAAAATTTCTTTTAGCTCTAAGCATAGCGGTTCTTTTCTTACTTTCATCCATAGAAATATATAAAGCTTTAATTGATCCATTGACATCAACCTTAGGTGGAAAAATTTTAATCTTGAGATTTTCTACATCATGGGAAATTCTATCAATGCTTCTAGACATATCATCAATCTTACTCAACTTTTCTTCTACCGTAGTATTGAAAACTTTTTGAGCATTGCTAATTTTTTTAATATTAATCTCAAGATAAGAGGGGTTCCTATTATTATTGTAAGAAGAATTACCATAGGAATTGCCATAATTATTAGAGGAATTTCTAGGAAAAGGCCTAGGATTAAAATTACCTCTATAAGCATTGTTATTAAAATTGTTTCACGAGACAAAATTCACATCTATGGGGTCACTATTTTTCTCAATCAAAGTAGAAAAAGGCACATCATTAAGATCAATAGGATCATTTTTACTAACAACCAATTTCATAAGAGCATCAACCTTTTCACTCAAAGTACTAATTTCTTCAACCGAATTAATTTTTTTTACTAATAGGTGCTCTTTCGGTATGCCATCGTTAATAATTTTCCATGATATTATCTAGCAATTTAGTAGGTTCAGCCAAAGTAATATCCATAAAAGTACCACCCGCGGCGGAATCTAAAATATTTCTAGAAACAAAATTCAATCCAGCATAAAAAAATTGTATGATCATCCAAAGATTTAAACCATGAGTAGGACAATTTCTTAGCATCGACCTCATTCTTTCCCAATATTGTGCAACATGTTCATACTCAAGTTGCTTAAAATTCATGATTTGAGTTCTAAGGGAAATAATTTTCACGGGCGGAAAATACTTAGTGATAAATGCATCCTTGCACTTTTCCCAAGAATTGATACTATTGCGAGGCAAAGAAGAAAACAAAAATTTTGCACGATCCTGCGAGAAAGGAAACAATTTCAACTTCACAATATCATTGTCCACATCATTAGGAGTACCGGAAAATTGATCTTTCATAACAAAATTCAACAAAGCGGCATTAATATCACAAGACTCCGCACTAGTGGCGGGAGGAGCAATCGGAGTACTAATAAAATCACTGTTATTAGTATTGAAAAAATCACACAATTTGGTGTTTTCTTGAGACATCGTGAACACGTAAATAAGAGATCTGATGAGAAAAAGGCAAACAAAAAGAAGGCAAATAAAAAGGCAATTTTTTGTGAAGTGGGGGAGATGAAAACGAGAGCCAAATGGAAAATAGTGTAAATTGCAAGGAGATGAGATTTGTGATTAGGAACCTGATAGATGTTGACGATGTCTTCCCGGCAACGGCACCATAAATTCCTTTGACGTGGCATAGATCTGCATTGGTAGTTCCCCAAAGATAAAGGGATCATGCAGCATAGCTACGGCAAGTATTTCCCTTAGTTATGAAACCAAGGTTATCAATCCAGTAGGAGAACCAAAGCAATACTATGTAAATGGTACTTACACAAAAAGAACAAATCCTCGCAACCCAACGCATAAGAGGGGTTGTCAATCCCTCCTCGGTAAAAAGATAGATTAAATTGTATGTGTTTGGATAAATAGATCTGAATAAAACACGAAATCAAATAAGTAAAGAAAAAGTGCAGCAACGTATTTTTGGATTTTTGGAATCATATATCTAAAAACAATATGATAAAAGATAGATCTGAAAGCAATATGATAAAAGATAGGCCCGGGGGGCGTAGGTTTCACTAGTGGCTTCTCTCAAGAAAATAGCATATGGTGGGTAAACAAATTACTATTGGGAAATTGATAGAACAACAAAAAATTATGACGATATCCAAGGCCTCTCTACCCCTTTTTTCAGCAATGATACATGCATGCCTCGCTACCCCTTCTGTCACTGGGTGAGGACACCGCAATATCAAACCCATCACAAAGCACCTCTTCCCATTGTAAGAAAAATCAATATAGTTGGTCTAACTAAACCAAAGATTCAGAGAAGATATACGAGCTATAACAATCATGCATATAATAGATCAAATAAACTCAAATAATATTCATGGATAGATCTGATCATAAACTCGAACTTCATCGGATCCCAACAAACACACCGCAAAAAGTCGTTACATCAAATAGATCTCCAAGAACATTGAGGAGAACATTGTATTGAGAATCAAAAACAAAGAAGAAGCCATCTAGCTACTTCCTACGGACCCATAGGTCTATGGTGAACTACTCACGCATCATCGGAGCAGCACCAATGAGGATGACGAACCCCTCCGTGATCGTGTTCCCATCCGGCGGAGTGCCGGAATAGGGCTCTAGATTGGATCTCGTGGTTCTGAAACTTGCGGCGGCTGGAATTGTTTCTCGTCTCCCCTAGGGTTTCTGGAATGCTTGGGTATTTATAGAACTGAGAGGGGGTGGAGGAGACCCCCATCAGCCCCACAACCTATCAGGCCACGTCAGGGGCCTCTGGCGCGCCTTGGTGTCTTGTGGGACCCACGGGATTCCCCTCTGGTGCTTCCTTGACTCCCAAATTGTCTTCTGGTCTAAAGAAAAAAATCTCCACAAAGTTTTGATGCGTTTGGACTCACTTTGATAGGGATATTCTGCGAAGTAAAAAATAAGCAAAAAAACAGCAACTGGAACTCGGCACTATGTCAATAGGTTAGTCCCAAAAAATGGTATAAAATTGCTATAAAATGATTGTAAAACATTCAAGAATGATAATATAACAGCATGGGACAATAAAAAATTATAGATACGTTGGAGACATATTAGACGACATGGTGGATGCGTCCTCGGAGGCCACCCGGCGCGACAACGACTCCTCCATGGCGGACCTGTGGTTGGTCGGTGTCTTGTTGAGAAGAATGACGGAAAGATGATTCATGTTTGATTGACTAAATAGACTTCCATAACCGGGACCCGTTCCTCCACTCACAAGTAAGAAGAAGGCGGTCCTACAAGTACTTCACTCCCCCTTCATCCCTAAGAATCCTCGAAACCCATATCAACATATATAAGGGCCATATTTATTTTGTGGGACATGAGAATACCAAGACCTCCCAAAGGTACTTGACCACATGGTACTTCTGGCACCCATTGACCACCTCCCATAAGGAATGCGTACATCCTTGTCAAAAGGAGCTATGTTCCGCTTCTAGCAAAATATACAACTCTATCATATACATGGGGAGGCTAGAGAGACACGAGTCGGTAAACACGAACTTACTCACTTTGGAGGTGAATCTCCCATAGCTCCGTTTTGGACGCAACCAGCCCCGTTAGTGGGTCAAAGCCCCAGATCTATACCCTAGAATCAGACAACGGCATCCTCAGGTATGCAATGGGGAAGGAGGACAACCTGCAATTCAGGTTGTCCACAATCTGTTACTAATCCTCCTCCGAATACCCCATGATCACAACCTTACCCCGAGCCTCACCCTATGTACTCTACCGACCGGAACGGCAATTTCCGTGAGAATCACTAAATACTTTTTATTTCAAAATAAGAATGTTAATTGCATGTGAGGCATCGTAAAATGTGCAGATGCTCATCCAGATGATATATAAGATTCACGGAGCACATATGCACCAGCTAGGCCCGCTCGTGTGCATGCTCCTAGAGTACTTGTACTTTACTAGCTAAATCGACCGCTCAATCATCAGAAGCTTTTCAAAGTTGGGTGCCGGTTGGCAGGCTGTTGTAGTAGTTGATGCATGTTAGCAACCCAACGGTCCGACACCAAATGCAAACCATACCTCCATGCTAGGGTGCAATAGTGTAGCGACTCTTCGTGCGGACCGACACCAAATGAATTAATATCAGAAACCATGTTAGTTAGCGACCATACCACAAACTATATAGTACCGTACTAGTAGTACATTCTACAAGGGTACTGTTAGCACTAGCAACCCCTTAATAGTTCCCGAACTTGTTGGTGACATGCACATAGAATGAATGAATCGTACTAGTATTATACAGGCATGCATGTGATGTGCTTAATTAAACTGTGCTGCACTTGGTGGATTGTACTTGGCCCGCGAACTTATTAACCGGCCGTTGCGATGTCATGCATCATCGACTCATCCTGCTCGTGACGTTTTTTTTTAGCAGTAAACCAATTTTTATTACTCAGCTGCAAGGTTTACAGGGATAATGAGGGGGTCATGAGGAGCCTCAGTCACACATGGCGACCAGACTCTAAAGTACTAGAAAACTTAGCTGAGTTGTGAGCATCCCAATTCATAGCTCGCCCCTCAAAAACAAAAACACAACTATTAAACCCTTTTGCCCTAGCAATGATCTCTTTGATGATTACAGAATATGTTCCTTCGTTGCCTCTCTGAATGTCCGACACCACTGCCTTGGAGTCGCATGCGATTATGAGTCTGTCCACCGCTAGATCTAAAGCAAGGGATAGGGCCTCCCGACACGCAAGGGCTTCGAGAGTAGGATCAGCGATGTCCGGGAAAACCATAGCAGACGAGCCCAAGAACACCCCGTTTTGGTCGCTACAGACAGCCGAAGAAGCGCCCTTCTGCCTGTTTCTGGATAGTGCGTCGTCAACATGAATCTTAACTTGACCCTCTCCAGGAGGTGTCCAAGTCCGCCGGATACTAGAGGGCCCGCTAGTGTTACTTCTTATTGCCCGTGCAGGATTTGTTTCTGTGTACTGTAGCACTTCTAGCTCATCTATAGAGTTGTTCATGAAGGAATGAGTAGCGTGTGGACTTTGAAGAATTCCATCGTGTATCGCCTTTCGCCTAGCAGTCCAGATCGCCCAAAGTGTGACTACCATCTCAATCAGTTTCTTGTGTGGTAAGCTGTCAATCATCTCAAAAATCCATTTCTTCTCGTTCGGATCTGTCGTGGCCTGGATGTGATCGATAATATCCAAATCAGCTAACGCCCATACACATCTGGACATAGAGCATTCAAGGAGAGAGTGTCGCCAAGAATATTGGGAACCACATAACTGACATTTATCGTCATCCGCCATGTTTCTGTTGTGTCGTACATCCTCAGTTGGGATCGAGAATTTTGCTAACTTCCATAAGAAGTTTCTTATCTTTCCGGGCACCTCAATAGACCACAACGACGACCAAGACTTTGCCTCACCCTCATAATTTGATCTCCCAGGATTGTTTTCAAGCCAATCCTCTCTCCTTCTCTTGGTGTCAACAAGCATTCGATATGCCGATCTAACCGTAAAGATCCACTCTTCTCTGCATTCAAAGCCCAAAAGTCCTCCATGTTCCTTCTGCATAAAGGGATACTCATAATAGTATTTGCATCTGGTGCAAGAAAGGTTTGGTTTATCAAGGCACGCCTCTATGTTGCACTAGTAGCATCAATAAGCTCACTCACCCTCGTTGGAGGATTATTCATCAAACATGATATTGGTATCATCATCACATTATTAGGAAGCCAATTTTGCTCCCATATCAGTGTTGTAGCTCCATTCCCTATCCTCCAAATGAGTCCCTGACAGAGCACATCTCTCCCCTCCAGTATGGTGCGCCAAACCTGCGAAGGCTGGCTTCCCAGCTCGGTTGAAAGAATGTCACTGTTCGGGAAATAAATAGCATTGAGCAACCGCGTACACAGGGACTCTGTATTATGAAGCAGGCTCCAAGATTGTTTTGCTAACAATGGCAAATTGAAAAGCTCAAAATCTCAAAAACCAAGACCAACCATAAACTTTGGTTGAGTCATAGATTTCCATGAAACCCAGTTTGGTTTGCGTTTGCCTTCTTTACCCCCCCCCCCCCCCCCCACCACCACCACCACCAAAACTGCCTGATAAGTTTGTTCAAATGTTCACAAATCCCCTTGGTAACTTGAAGCAAGACATCAAAAAAAACGGGCATTGCCTGAGCAATTGATTTCACTCAAACTTTCTTCCCCACCGAAGAAATTGTCCTCTCCATCCATCCCTTCACTTTACTCCACAATATATCTTTGAAGTACTTGAAGGCACCAAATTTCGAGCTGCCCACATCAGAAGGCATACCAAGGTATTTTTCATTCAAAGTTTCTTTTGGAACATTCAGTACTCCCTTGATCTCCTCTTTAACATTTGCTGGGCATCCCTTGCTGAAAAAGATAGATGATTTCATAGGGTTTACTCTCTGACCAGAAGCATGACAGTATCTTTCCAACAGGTTTAAAACCTCACTTGCCCCAACACCATTGGCTTTGAAAAACAACAGGCGATCATCCGCGAACAAATGGTGATTAACAGGTGGTGCCGTGGGCGCCACTTGTATCCCACCCAGCTGAGATGACCGGTCTAAGTTTTTTAGGAGGCACGAAAGGCCCTCTGCTACCAACAAAAACAAGTACGGGGATATAGAATCTCCCTGCCGAAGTCCTCTGCTCGGCTTGAACTCCTCTAACTTCTTCCCATTAAACAACACAGAGTAAAGAGTAAGAAACTGAAGAAACCAAGTTCGACATTATTTACCCACCTCTGTGAAAATCGTTCCAACTTGAACATAATTGCTCTTAAATATGTTGGAAATATGCCCTAGAGGCAATAATAAAATGGTTATTATTGTATTTCCTTGTTCATTCTAATCGTCTATTGTTCATGCTATAATTGTATTGACTGGAAACCGTAATACATGTGTGAATACATAGATCACAACATGTCCCTAGTGAGCCTCTAGTTGACTAGCTCGTTGATCAATAGATGGTTATGGTTTCCTAACCATGGACATTGGATGTCATTGATAACGGGATCACATCATTAGGAGAATGATGTGATGGACAAGATCCAATCCTAAGCATAGCACAAGATCGTGTAGTTCGTCTGCTAGAGCTTTTCTAATGTCAAGTATCATTTCCTTAGACCATGAGATTGTGCAACTCCCGGATACCGTAGGAGTGCTTTGGGTGTGCCAAACGTCACAACGTAACTGGGTGGCTATAAAGGTGCACTACGGGTATCTCCAAAAGTGTCTGTTGGGTTGGCACGAATCGAGACTGGGATTTGTCACTCTGTATGATGGAGAGGTATCTCTGGGCCCACTCGGTAATGCATCATCATAATGAGCTCAATGTGACCAAGTGGTTGATCACGGGATCATGCAGTACGGTATGAGTAAAGTGACTTGCCAGTAACGAGATTGAACGAGGTATTGGGATACCGACGATCGAATCTCGGGCAAGTAACGTACCGATTGACAAAGGGAATTGTATACGGGATTGCTTGAATCCTCGACATCGTGGTTAATCCGATGAGATCATCGTGGAACATGTGGGAGCCAACATGGGTATCCAGATCCCGCTGTTGGTTATTGGCCGGAGAGTTGTCTCGGTCATGTCTGCATGTTTCCTGAACCCGTAGGGTCTACACACTTAAGGTTCGATGACGCTAGGGTTATTAGGAAGACTTGTATGTGATTACCGAATGTTGTTCGGAGTCCCGGATGAGATCCCAGACGTCACGAGGAGTTCCGGAATGGTCCGGAGGTAAAGATTTATATATGGGAAGTCCTATTTTGACCACCGGAAAATGTTCGGGATTTTTCGGTATTGTACCGGGAAGATTCTAGAAGGTTCCGTAGTGGGGCCCACTTGCATGTGGGGACCCACATGAACGTGGGTAGTGGGGGCAAGGCCCCACACCCCTGGTCAAGGCGCACCAAGATTCCCCCTTAGAAGCACTAGTAGAAAAAGGGTCAAACGTGAAGCACATTAGTGCCGGTTTGTACTTGAGCCGGCAGTTCCAACGGCTAGCCGGGCCGCTTTCATTAGTACCGGTTCGTGGCGAACCTTTAGCACCGGTTCGTGCCACGAACCGGTACTAATGAGAGTGGTGGCAGGATGTTGTCATACTGGGACCCCTCCAGCCCCTTTAGTACTGGTTCTTGGCACGAACCGGTACTAAAGGTCGTCCTACATAAACCCTTCATCCACCCGAGCTCGCTCTATTCTTCCCCTTTCCCCTCTCCTCTCTGTTCTTCCCCTCTTCCTCTCGAGCTCATCACACATTTTGCCCAAAATTTGTCAAGATTTGAAGGCCCCCATCCATTCAAATGACCACAAAGGTTAGCAACTTTGTCCTTTCATCTCTCATTGCTAGATTAGCTCTTGCAATGCTTTATATAGTGATTAATTTGTGAGTTTAGTAATTTGGGAGGAAATATATATATGTGCTAGTATTTGATTTATATGCAATTTGAGGTCAAAAATAACACTTAGTTTGCATATGTAGGTGTGGTTTACTTAGTGCCTTCTAAATCTCCGTCGTAACCACCGTCAATCGCCCGCACCGTCCCGTCGCCGACACCACCTTGTGGTGAGCCTCTTGTTCATGAAATTTTATATAAAAATTGATGTTTGTGTGATTTGGATATATAGTTACTCGTATAATTATCTTACCCGTACGTTGTTTGTTATACATATAGTGCCATGGTTTTGATATCCGTCCCCGTCGGCCCTCGTCCTTGTTACGATTCAGATGTGGTATATATATTCTATTTTAAAACTAGTTGCATTTCGTGTTTATGACAAATTATGCCCATCAAGTTGACATAGAAATTTTTTCTAGGTGGTATGTGAACCGGAAATTCCAACCGACCCTATTGTCGAGAGGTTAAATTTAGTTGAAAGAGAAAACGAGTACTTGAAAGAAAAATTGAAAAGAATTGAGGGGGAGAAGATGGAATTGGAGTTGCATGTTGCCGATGTCGTCGATGATCACAAGATCAAGATGGAGAAAATGCGCTTGAAGATTAGAAATTTTAGAAAATATGCCATCGATAGTGAGGCTTGGTATCATTATGCTATTAGATCAATTGTTACCTTAGTTGCGATCTTGATCGCATTTGTTGTTGCATTTAAATGCTTTAGCTAGAGAGTTATTTGTTTGTTGCATTTAAGTGTTGTATGAACTTTATGTATGAACTTGTATTAATTTGGTTTATTCGGTGTTGTGTAATGAAGATGAGCCGGCAATGGATGTACGATGACCGATGCTCACTCCAGTTCATTGAGGGCGTGCATACTTTTCTGCTTGCGGCTGAGGCAAACAAGCGGGCAGATGGTTTTATGCCTTGTCCATGTGCTGGCTGTAAGAATGGTCACAATTACTCTACGTCAAGAACCATTCACGTCCACCTGTTTGAGTCCGGTTTCATGCCCCACTATAATGTTTGGACCAAGCATGGAGAAAGGGGGGTTATGATGGAAGACAATGAAGAAGAAGAGGACGACGATAGCTATCCTGGCCATGGGTTCCCTGAATACGATGATACAACAATGGGGGAAGAAGCTGAGCCAGTAATGCGGGAAGAAGCTGAGCCGACAATGCAGGAAGAAGCTGAAGAAGAGGCATCAGATGAGCCCATTGATGATCTAGGTCGGGCCATTGCCGATGCAAAGAGAAACTGCGCAAGTGATTTGGAGAAGAAGAAGTTGCAGCGCATGTTACACTAGTAGAAAAAGGGTCAAACGTGAAGCACATTAGTGCCGGTTTGTATTTGAGCCGACACTAATGTATACATTAGTGCCGGTTCCAACGGCTAGCCGGGCCGCTTTCATTAGTACCGGTTCGTGGCGAACCTTTAGCACCGGTTCGTGCCACGAACCGGTACTAATGAAAGTGGAGGCAGGATGTTGTCAGAGTGGGGCCCCTCCAGCACCTTTAGTACCGGTTCGTGCCACGAACCGGTACTAAAGGTCGTCCTATATAAACCCTTCGTCCACCAGCACTCTGTTCTTCCCCCTTTCCCCTCTCCCTCTCCTCTGTTCTTCCCTTCTTCCTCCCGAGTTCATCACAAAATTTGCCCAAAATTTGTCAAGATTTGAAGGCCCTCATCCATTCAAATGATCACAAAGGTTAGCAACTTTGTCCTTTCATCTCTCATTGCTAGATTAGCTCTTGCATTGGTTTATATAGTGATTAATTTGTGAGTTTAGTAATTTGGGAGGATATATATATATGTGCTAGTATTTGATTTATATGCAATTTGAGGTCAAAAATAACACTTAGTTTGCATATGTAGGTGTGGTTTACTTAGTGCCTTCTAAATCTCCATCGTAGCCACCGTCGATCGCCCGCACCGTCCCGTCGCCGGCACCACCTTGTGGTGAGCCTCTTGTTCATGAAATTTTATATAAAAATTGATGTTTGTGTGATTTGGATATATAGTTACTCGTATAATTATCTTACCCGTACGTTGTTTGTTATACATATAGTGCCATGGTTTTGATATCCGTCCCCGTCGGCCCTAGTCCTTGTTATGATTCGGATGTGGTATGTATATTCTCTTTTAAAACTAGTTGCATTTCGTGTTTATGACAAATTATGCCCATCAAGTTGACATAGAAATTTTTTCTAGGAGGTATGTGAACCGGAAATTCCAACGGACCCTATTGCCGAGAGGTTAAATTTAGTTGAAAGAGAAAACAAGTACTTGAAAGAAAAATTGAAAAGAATTGAGGGGGAGAAGATGGAATTGGAGTTGCATGTTGCCGATGTCGTCGATGATCACAAGATCAAGATGGAGAAAATGCGCTTGAAGATTAGAAAGATTAGAAAATATGCCATCGATAGTGGGGCTTGGTATTATTATGCTGTTGGATCCATTGTTACCTTAGTTGAGATCTTGATCGTACTTGTTGTTGCATTTAAATGCTTTAGCTAGAGAGTTATTTGTTTGTTGCATTTAAGTGTTGTATGAACTTTATGTATGAACTTGTATTAATTTGGTCTATTCGGTGTTGGATAATGAAGATGAGCCGGCAATGGATGTACGATGACCGATGCTCTCCCCAGTTCGTTGAGGGCATGCATACTTTTCTGCTTGCGGCTGAGGCAAACAAGCGGGCGGATGGTTTTATGCCTTGTCCATGTGCTCGTTGTAAGAATGGTCACAATTACTCTACGTCAAGAACCATTCACGTCCACCTGTTTAAGTCCGGTTTCATGCCCCATTATAATGTTTGGACCAAGCACGGAGAAAGAGGGGTTATGATGGAAGACAATGAAGAAGAAGAGGACGACGACAGCTATCCTGGCCATGGGTTCCCTGAATACGATGATACAACAATGGGGGAAGAAGCTGAGCGGTTAATGCGGGAAGAAGCTAAGCCGGCAATGCGGGAAGAAGCTGAAGAAGAGGCATCAGATGAGCCCGTTGATGATCTAGGTCGGGCCATTGCCGATGCAAAGAGAAACTGCGCAAGTGATTTGGAGAAGAAGAAGTTGCAGCGCATGTTAGAGGATCACAAAAAATTGTTGTACCCAAATTGCGTAGGTGACAAGAAAAAGCTGGGCACCACACTGGAATTGCTGCAATGGAAGGCAGAGAATGGTGTATCTGACAAGGGATTTGGAAAGTTGCTGGTAATGATAAAGGATATGCTTCCAAAGGACAACGAATTGCCCGAGAGTACGTACGAAGCAAAGAAGGTTGTCTGCCCTCTAGGGTTAGAGGTGCAGAAGATACATGCATGCCCTAATGATTGCATCCTCTACCGCGGTGAGTACGAGGATTTGAACGCTTGCCCAGTATGTGGTGCATTGCGCTATAAGATCAGCCGCGATGACCCTGGTGATGTCGAGGGCCGGCGCCCCAGGAAGAAGATTCCTGCCAAGGTGATGTGGTATGCTCCTATAATACCACGGTTGAAACGTTTGTTCCAAAACAAAGAGCATGCCAAGGCGATGCGATGGCACAGAGAAGACCGTAAGAAAGACGGAAAGTTGAGAGTACCCGCTGACGGGTCGCAGTGGAGAAAAATCGAAAGAAAGTACGGGAAGGAGTTTGCAGATGACGCAAGGAGCGTATGGTTTGGTCTAAGCGCAGATGGCATTAATCCTTTTGGGGAGCAGAGCAGCAACCATAGCACCTGGCCTGTGACTCTATGTTTGTATAACCTTCCTCCTTGGTTGTGCATGAAGCGGAAGTTCATTATGATGCCAGTGCTCATCCAAGGCCCTAAGCAACCCGGCAACGACATTGATGTGTACCTAAGGCCATTAGTTGAAGAGCTCTTAAAACTGTGGAATGGAACAGGTGTACGCGCGTGGGATGAGCACATGGGGGAAGAATTTGACCTAAAGGCGTTGCTGTTCGTGACCATCAATGATTGGCCTGCTCTCAGTAACCTTTCAGGAGAGACAAACAAGGGATACCGCGCATGCACGCACTGTTTGGACGATACCGACAGTATATATTTGGCTAATTGTAAGAAGAATGTGTACCTGGGACATCATCGATTTCTTCCGAGCAGGCATCCTGTAAGAAAGAAAGGCAAGCATTTCAAAGGTGAGGCGGATCACCGGACGAAGCCTCGCCACCGTGCTGGTGCTGATGTACATGATATGGTCAAGGATTTGAAGGTGGTCTTTGGAAAGGGTCCTGGTGGACAACCTATTCCGAATGACGCTGACGGACGCACACCCATGTGGAAGAAGAAATCTATATTTTGGGACCTGCCCTATTGGAAAGACCTCGAGGTCCGCTCCGCAATCGACGTGATGCACGTGACGAAGAATCTTTGTGTGACCCTACTTGGCTTCTTGGGCGTGTATGGGAAGACAAAAGATACACCTGAGGCACGGGAGGACCAGCAACGTATGCACGGAAAAGACGGCATACATCAGGGTCATGCAAGCTACGCTCTTACCAAAGAAGAGAAGGAAATCTTCTTTGAATGCCTGCTCAGTATTAAGGTACCGTCTGGCTTCTCGTCGAATATAAAGGGAATAATAAACATGGCACAGGTTTTTTATGTGAAGGACATGTCTACCAAGCCAAGAAAAAGAAAAGATAAGGAAGCGAATGCATCGTACGATGAGCCAAAGCGGCACATAGTTCTTTCTGGGAAGAGAAACATCGTGGGAGTGGATGACAAGACAGACAAGTCAGAAGATTATGAAAAGTTTGATGAAATTGCTCCATTCACAGTGAATATTGAACCGAGCATCCCGTTAAATGATGAAGATTTTCCATGGCTACGACACAAAGGGACAGACGCGAAGAAAAAGTTTCACACCCAAAGATCTGGGATGTGATCGGCTTAACTATCATCACTTTCTTCTGTGTTTCACACCCCGGAGGGAATCTCTGTAATAGTTAGGGTAGCTAGTTATGTGTTTTGGCATTTGAAACGCGAAGAAATTTTATGTGCAAGCAAATTCTTTCATGCATTTACTGATTTTTTTTAGCTAAATGACCCTGAAGTTGAAAAGCATTTCAAATGAACTCAGAAAAGGATGAAAGTTGGCATGGCATCATAATTTCACCCACATAGCATGTGCAAAAAAGTAGAGAGGGTTACCGCAAAAACTGGATGCACTTCGTGTACAAAATGGACAATCTGTTTCGAAGTATTAGGGTTTCGGACGAAAACTCATCCGTTACAAAGGCATTTCATTTTTTAAATAACTTAAGCATTACCAAATTGAATATAATGATAAAACATACTAATATTAAACATAAGAAAAAAAGAATCACTGGAAAATGTATTTTTAAAGTTAAGTTATTCACAAACTAGTGATTCACACAAAATTCAAATAATTCAAAATTTAAACTATTCAAATTTAAAAACTACCGGCACTAACTGAAAGTTTCTAAAAACTATCAAAAATATTCACAAAGAAACTCTAAATACAGCAAAAAACAACTAAAAATAAATAAAACAAAATAAATAAAGCAGAAAAGAAAAAACTAAATGAAAAAAGCCCACCTACCGGGCCACAGCGGCCTGCATACGACTAGAAACCCATTCTGTTATTGGGCCAGGATGCAGGCCCGCAAGCCCAATAGGCCCCACAGGGCAGAGTAGCAGAGGTAGGCCCAGAAGGCCTGCTTTAGAGAGGAGCTCGAGACAGCAGCGGCGGCGGGGATTATAAGCAGGTGCGAGCGCCCTTCGGCTAGCAAGGTGGGACTAAACTTCTGCGCCCCTCGCCTGGCAGTGCACCCCCTTTAGTACCGGGTCGTGGCACCAACCGGTACTAAAGGGGGGCCTTTAGTACCGGTTGGAGCCACCAACCGGTACTAAAGGGGGTCGCTTCCCGCCGCTTGGGCTAGCCAAAACAGACCTTCAGTACCGGTTGGTGGCTCCAACCGGTACTAAAGGTGGGTTCTATATATACAACACTTCGAAAAATTTCATTCTCCCCCTCTGTTTCTTCCCGATCGATCGACGCCGCCCCCGTCCTACGCCGCCCCCGTCGCGCGCCGTTGCCGTCGCCGCCCTCATCCCCGTCGCCGCCCCTGTCCCCGTCGCCGCCCCCGTCGCCGTCGCCGCCCTCGTCTCCGTCGCCGCCCCGAGCCCGTCCCCGTCCCCGTCACGCCGTCCCCGCGTCGCCGCCCCGTCACGCCCCGGGCCATCGCCTCGCCGTCGCCTCGACCTTGCCCACGCGCGCTGTGAGCCCCTCCCCCGGCCCCTCTCCTCCCTCCAATCGATCGTAGTGCACACCGGCGCCGGCGCCGACGCCGACCGTAGCGCTATAACACACACTACATGCACACACACACACACACACACACACACACTACACACACATGTACACTAGACGCGCACACACACACAATTTTTCTGTTTTTAGCTTTTAGTTTTTTCTGTTTTTCTGTTTTTCATACAAAGTTTTAGATGAATTAATTAATTAGATTAGATTAATGTCAAATAGTATGTAGAAATGTTAGTTATAATATATATAATGTCAAATGTTATAGAAATGTTAGTTATATAGAAATGTTAGAAATTTTGAAAATGTTAGTTTTAGCTAGCAAGATGAATTAGATTAATTTCAAATTGTTAGACGATGATCGATGTTTTTTTAGTTTCTTATATTTTTAGTTATAAAATTTAGAATTTGCATATATGAAATCATCACAATCCATCATTTAAAAAATGTTACTTTACTTTTGCGGCATATAGTATTTTGTTGTCGACGATGCCCGGCCCGCATCCTCGCCGTCGACACGTCCGCGACGACGTCCTGCTTCAGAGGACCCATGTCCGGGACTGGGCTCCGCCGGGCTGGCACTGGGAGGTGGTACCTTCAGGGGCGCGACGCTTGGTGAGGAACCCGGCCCTGGGTCCCGTCGTCGACCCTCATCTCCTTTGGTGGCATTCGCGTGGGCCACTTTCGGTGCGGAGGGAGCCGGCCCCGCCGGAGGTGGTACGTCGCCGTGTCAGGGAGGAGGACGAGCACGTCCATCGCTACATGGCTGCTATGGACGTCAGGTTCTCCAATACCTGGCAGGTTCTTTGGGGAGATCACCCGAGCTATGATCCAGTGATGGTTCCTTCTCTTTGGGTGTCCACCGCCCGCACCTCAGGAACCGCGAGTGGCCTAGATTACTCTGTAGTATTCGATCTTTATTAGCTTGCTAGCTAGCTAGCTAGTGATGTATTCAATATTATATCTATATTATTCGAGATGATGTATTCCAGACTATATATATCTATTATTCGAGACGATGTATTGAGATTATATCTATTATTCGAGACGACGTATTCGAGATTAAATCTATTATTCGAGACGATGTATTCAAGATTATATCTATTATTCGAGACGACGTATTCGAGATTAAATCTATTATTCGAGACGATGTATTCGAGATTATATCTATTATTCGAGACGATGTATTCGAGATTATATCTATTATTCGAGATTATACTAAATTGTTTTATATTTCTTTTGGCATAGTTAAATAAAAGCTATGGCGGAAAATACCGACAGAGAGAGAGAACAGACCATGTTCGATATCATATGCGGGCCAGATGATGATCAGAATGAAGAAGATTTTGACGGCTCCGAATTTCTAAACAACACCGGAGAGGGTGATATGATATTCGATCGCGACGACCGAGAAGATGAAGTCATGAACTACGACGAAGAACATGTTGATCCTGAAACAACAAACACCGGCGAGGTATATATATTTATATAAGCACGAATCTGGTGATCATCGCATGTTTTAAATGAGTTGAAGATATATTAACGAATCGATCTTTCTTCTTTCAGCCATCCGGATCGAGCAAATCTTCAGGCAAAAGGATGAAACGAGGCCCGAACAAAAAGTTGAAGGAGGGCGTAAAGTACAATATCGAGGCATTCAAACCTAATGGCGAACCATTAGCGCCTAAGAAGATTGCGGACAAGTTCGTTCGTCAGTGCGGAGTTCTTGTGAAGGACCAACTCCCGATCTCCCTTCAAGAATGGAGAAAGCCAGCAAAGCCACGTCCAGATGTTACTTTTGTCGATGAGAATAAAAAAAATCTGCTTTGGGATACTCTCATGGAACATTTCACCCTACCAGATAATATCACAGAAGCAGATGTGCGGAAAGTCAAGGACGCTGCTTTTAGGAAGATGGCGGTTGCATTCAAGAACCACAAGAGAATGACGTGGGAGAAGTACATCAAGGGAGGAAGGAAGACTCCAGTATTCGAGGGGATACTAGAGAATCAAAGTGCTCATTGGGATGATTTCATGAAATTCAAGGATTCAGAATTAGCTAAGGAACGGTCGAGAATAAACAAGGCCAATGCCGAAAAAAAGGATAAGTTCTATAAGCTGGGGCCAGGTGGCTACGCGGTGGCAATGCCTAAGTGGGATAAGTCTGAGAAAGAGATGGAGGATGCAAGTGTCACTCCGGTTACTAAGAGCTGGCCCCCCAGGTGCAGGACTTGGTTCTATGCGCATGGGGGGGAGTTGGACCCGAAGACAGGCAATATTTCGACGAAGGCATGTCTGAACGGAGCCGACGATGCGCTACTTGTTGCAATAGAAGAGGCTCGATCGGGGCTGTTCCAGCCCAACAGAGAGAACGACGAGCTTACGCGTGCCCTGGGAAATCCTGAACACCCGGGAAGAACACGAGGCAAGGGCACTCTTCCGTGGTATGAGGGGTTTTCGGACTGGAACGCCGACTACAAAACCCGTGCGAGAAAGAAGATTGCGAAGGACAAGAAGAGGAAGATGGAGGAGGAGCAGAGGAAGCGGGACTATAAACACCTTTAAGGCCTAGAAGCAAGTCAAGCGGAATTGGCAGCTAAATTCCAGCGGCAGCAGGAGCAGATCGACTCACTTAGCCAGCAAAGGGGGTCTCAGCAGCTGCAGCAGCTAGCGGATGATCCAGCATTGGATACCACCGCCCCATCCATGCCGAGAAGCAGCGTGGGTTCCGCCCCGGGCCACGCAGAAGTGCTGGATACATACCCCGTGGATGACATCACGGAGAACACTAACTGCGAGCTACATTTCAAAATGAAGAACATATCCATGAAGGTGGCGGACGCCGTTGCTTTTTCAAATTCCCCCGAGGCAACCTTCCATTGCAACCCGATTCCAGCGGGCTATGCTCGTGTCTTGGTTGATGAGGTGGTGGACCCATATTCGGAGCTACAGCTTGACATTCCTGGAGGTGACGACGAGCACACATTGGGAGAGGCCATACATCGTGTCATCCTATGGAGAAAGGATTGCATCATCTTTCGAAGTGCGCCACCGAGTCAGCAGACTCCCGCTCCTCCAAGTCCACCAACGCGTGAGGCCACTCCTCCTCCTCCAAGTCCGGCAAAGTGTCAGGCCACTCCTCCTCCAAGTCCGACACAGCGTCAGACGTCCACTCCTCCTCCAAGTCCGGCACAACCTCAGGCCACTGCAAGTCCGGCACAGCTTCAGGCCACTCCTCCTCGTCCAACTCAGCCCCGTCAGCCGTCTCCGCCGCCTCAGCAATCGCAGAAGAGACACCCCGCAGCTATGGTGCGTAGCGGTACGTGTCGAGGTCATAATACAGGAAGTACAGGCGGAGGCAAGCGATATAATTATGGTCCAAACCTCAGTACTCCTCTTCCTGTGAGGGCTTACGACAGGACCGAGGAGCAAACCAATGCCATAGTGCAGGCAGAAGTCGACGCCCATTTTGGACCGAAACCGCCACCGCCGCCAAGGGAGAAAGTGCCTGTGGAAGTAGTTGACCACTTCATTCGTATGGCTCAACCACCAGCTCCTAAGCCTGTTGACACAGACTATGAGCGACACATCAGGAAGTGTAATCGACGACATCTACAGAAGGAGGCGAGCTCGAGCTCGAGCAAACAACAAGCACCCGTTGAAAAATGCGGGAAAACCGTTGCCCAGCTGGGAGAACAGGCGGCGCAATTGATCCCCCCGCTTGTTGTGTCGCCAACAACACGTGACAGTACGCGCGCCCAATATTATTGTGGGCAAACAGTTTACATTCCCGAGGTGGACGATGTGGTAATAACCCAAGAGCATATAATGCAGGCTGAAGAACTCAAGATCACTGTTGGACAACTCCTCGAGATCGAGGACATGCCTGCGATTAGAGAGGAGGAAATAAAACGGAAATATGTCTGGGGCCAACCTTTGGTCGAGCCAGAAGATGTCAAGAAGCTCCCAACGAGAATGTATGAATTGCATCAGTGGTACATGGACATTACCAAGAGATCCGATCGAGAGTCCCTCATGGTGCAAGTCAAGAAGGATCATTACTACCATGAGAATGCTGTGACCGTTGAGTATTCTGAACTGTTTCAGTTATACAATCAAGACGCACTCGACAAATCTATCGTTAGTTGCTATTGTTTGTAAGTGATTTCTTTTTGTAATTTAAGTGTCAACCTAGCTGTAGTGATCCTTTTGATCAATCATTACCTGTAATTATCCTCACTATATTCTTTTTTGTGGTATTATGCAGGATGAAGACGTATGAAATGAGAAAAGGTGGACGCTATGGCATTGGGTTCATTGACCCAAACACCGTTAATCAATACACATGGAAAATGAGCAAGTATTATGAAAAGCAGGTAGAGGACAGCATGCTAGAGTTCTTGAAGTGACTCAAATACAATGAAGATATATTACTTCCTTACAACTTCGAGTGAGTCACACTTTCTTGTACTACAAATTCTCTGTTTTTGCCTACTAGCTAGCTACATGTTTTTGCTTACATATGCCCGCTTAATTAAGACATGCAAACGTCTGTGTGCATGCAGATTTCACTGGATCTTGTGTATCATTAAAGTTGACGCCGGAACAGTTGAAATACTGGACTCGCTACTCAAAGCAAATAGTGACTACAACATCTTGTATGGGATAGTCAACAGGTAATTTCAATCATTATTAACTATATATCTCGGCCTATTTAGTTCGTCATTTCATGATATGAACTATTTAATAACCCCTTTATTCATTTTCTTTGTCGGCGGGCAGGGCTTGGGCAAGGTTCATCAGCATCACGGAAGGCGAATGGAAACCACAGCTGAAATGGTTTTGATCCAAGGTAAGTAATTAAGTAGTACTAGCTAGCTAGCTAGCTGCCATCTCTTTAATTATCATGCTTTGATTAATTATTATCTGATCAAATTAAATTCCATTCTCGTAATAAAGGCCCTGAAGCAGGCGCAGGGGACTAATCTGTGTGCATACTGCGTTTGCGAGAACATTCGCATGATGGCGTCCGAAAGGAACAGATCTCAAAGACAGGAATGGGTATGCATGTCAGAACACTATTCACAATTTTTACACCATTATCGATATCTAGTCACACAACTAATACACATGCATATTGATCTCCTTCTTAACAGTTCAAAGAGGTGCGGGACAAGCTCCTAGAAACGGAGCGCGTAGAAGCACTTCAAGAGGAAATAGCGGGATTTTTGCTCGACCAGGTCATAAATCCGAAGGGAGAATACTATTACCCGCTACCGCCCCCATCGACCAGGTCATGAACCACTTCCAATTGTCATCGTGCTCCGAAGGCACCAATTAGGCTAATGCCACTGGCTCCGAAGGCAACATGCATATGTAGGAGAAATTGTATATAGCTATACATGTGTGTATGTGTGAATTAATATGGTGGTTTGTGAGACATGATTGATGATATATATATGATTGGTTCTACTAGAAATTCTATATATATATATATGCATAACGTGTACAGTGTGTAGTACCGTAAAATACCAGCAAACGAAAAAGAATTAAAATGGAAAACACAAAATTAAATGAAAACAAATCATAAAACCAAAAACCCCCCAAATATTTTAGTACCGGTTGGTGTTACCAACCGGTACTAAAGGGATCCCGGCCCCCGGAGCTGGCTCGTGCCACGTGGTTTCCCTTTAGCACCGGTTCGTGCTGAACCGGTACTAAAGGGGGGGCTTTAGTGCCGAAACGTTAGTGCCGGTTCCTAAACCGGAACTAAAGGGCCTTACGAACCGGTGCTATTGCCCGGTTCTGCACTAGTGTTAGAGGATCACAAAAAATTGTTGTACCCGAATTGCGTAGGTGACAAGAAAAAGCTGGGCACCATACTGGAATTGCTGCAATGGAAGGCAGAGAATGGTGTATCTGACAAGGGATTTGGAAAGTTGCTGGTAATGATAAAGGATATGCTTCCAAAGGACAACGAATTGCCCGAGAGTACGTACGAAGCAAAGTAGGATGTCTGCCCTCTAGGGTTAGAGGTGCAGAAGATACATGCATGCCCTAATGATTGCATCCTCTACCGCGGTGACTACGAGGATTTGAACGCTTGCCCGGTATGTGGTGCATTGTGCTATAAGATCAGCCGCGGTGACCATGGTGATGTCGAGGGCGAGCGCCCCAGGAAGAAGATTCCTGCCAAGGTGATGTGGTATGCTCCTATAATACCACGGTTGAAATGTTTGTTCCAAAACAAAGAGCATGCCAAGGCGATGCGATGGCACAGAGAAGACCGTAAGAAAGACGGAAAGTTGAGAGTACCCGCTGACGGGTCGTAGTGGAGAAAAATTGAAAGAAAGTATCGGAAGGAGTTTGCAGATGACGCAAGGAGCGTATGGTTTGGTCTAAGCGCAGATGGCATTAATCCTTTTGGGGAGCAGAGCAGCAACCATAGCACCTGGCCTGTGACTATATGTTTGTATAACCTTCCTCCTTGGTTGTGCATGAAACGGAAATTCATTATGATGCCAGTGCTCATCCAAGGCCCTAAGCAACCCGGCAACGACATTGATGTGTACCTAAGGCCATTAGTTCAAGAACTCTTACAACTGTGGAATGGAACAGGTGTACGTGCGTGGGATGAGCACATGGGGGAAGAATTTGACCTAAAGGCGTTGCTGTTCGTGACCATCAATGATTGGCCTGCTCTCAGTAACCTTTCAGGAGAGACAAACAAGGGATACCGCGCATGCACGCACTGTTTGGACGATACCGACAGTATATATTTGGCTAATTGTAAGAAGAATGTGTACCTGGGACATCATCGATTTCTTCCGAGCAGGCATCCTGTAAGAAAGAAAGGCAAGCATTTCAAAGGTGAGGCGGATCACCGGACGAAGCCTCGCCACCGTACTGGTGCTGATGTACATGATATGGTCAAGGATTTGAAGGTGGTCTTTGGAAAGGGTCCTGGTGGACAACCTGTTCCGAATGACGCTGACGGACGCGCACCCATGTGGAAGAAGAAATCTATATTTTGGGACCTGCCCTATTGGAAAGACCTAGAGGTCCGCTCCGCAATCGACGTGATGCACGTGACGAAGAATCTTTGTGTGACCCTGCTTGGCTTCTTGGGCGTGTATGGGAAGACAAAAGATACACCTGAGGCACGGGAGGACCAGCAACGTATGCACGGAAAAGACGGCATACATCAGGGTCATGCAAGCTACGCTCTTACCAAAGAAGAGAAGGAAATCTTCTTTGAATGCCTACTCAGTATTAAGGTACCGTCTGGCTTCTCGTCGAATATAAAGGGAATAATAAACATGGCAGAGAAAAAGTTCCAGAACCTAAATTCTCATGACTGCCACGTGATTATGACGCAATTGCTTCCGGTTGCATTGAGGGGGCTTCTACCGGAAAACGTTCGATTAGCCATTGTGAAGCTATGTGCATTTCTCAATGCAATCTCTCAGAAGGTAATCGATCCAGAAATCATACCAAGGTTAGAGAATGATTTGGTGCAATGTCTTGTCAGTTTTGAGTTGGTGTTCCCACCATCCTTCTTCAACATCATGACGCACGTCCTAGTTCACCTATGCGAAGAGATTAACATTTTGGGTCCTATATTTCTACACAATATGTTCCGCTTTGAGAGGTTCATGGGAGTCTTAAAGAAATATGTTCATAACTGTGCTAGGCCAGAAGGAAGCATCTCCAAGGGCCGTCAAAATGAGGAGGTCATTGAGTTTTGTATTGACTTTATTCCTGACCTTAAGCCGATTGGTGTTCTTGAATCACGACATAAGGGCAGACTGGATGGAAAAGGCACGCTAGGAGGGGAACAAATAATATGTATGGACGGACATTCTCTCATTGAAGCACACTACACAGTTCTACAGAATTCCGCCTTGGTGGCTCCGTATATGGATGAACACAAGAATTTGCTACGCTCCAAACACTCGGAGCGGTCTGATGACTGGATTACACGTGAACAAACCAGGAGTTTCGCCAGCTAGTTGCAGACACGTACCATGCATGACACCTCTTTTGAAGATGACCTGTACTTGCTGTCCCCGTTACCATCTTCGAATATAATGACTTTCAAAGGGTACGAGATAAATGGTAATATATTTTACACGATCGCCCAAGATAAGAATAGCACCAACCAAAACAGTGGTGTCCGCTTTGATGCAGAAACCAAGACGGGAAAGGAAACATATTATGGTTATATACAGGACATATGGGAACTTGACTATCGACGTGGTTTGAAGGTCCCTTTGTTTCGGTGCAAATGGGTCAATATGACACGAGGCGGGGTAACGGAAGACCCGCAGTACGGAATGACAATAGTGGATCTCAACAATCTTGCGTATGCAGACGAACCATTCGTCCTAGCCAATGATGTGGCACAGGTTTTCTATGTGAATGACATGTCTACCAAGCCAAGAAAAAGAAAAGATAAGGAAGCGAATGCATCGTACGATGAGCCAAAGCGGCACATAGTTCTTTCTGGGAAGAGAAACATCGTGGGAGTGGATGACAAGACAGACAAGTCAGAAGATTATGAAAAGTTTGATGAAATTGCTCCATTCACAGTGAATATTGACCCGAGCATCCCGTTAAATGATGAAGATTTTCCATGGTTACGGCGCAAAGGGACACATGCGAAGAAAAAGTTTCACACCCAAAGATCTGGGATGTGATCGGCTTCACTATCATCACTTTCTTCTATGTTTCACACCCAGAAGGGAATCTCTGTAATAGTTAGGGTAGTTAATTATGTGTTTTGGCATTTGAAACGCGAAGAAATTTTATGTGCAAACAAATTCTTTCATGCCTTTACTGATTTTTAAAGTTAAGTTATTCACAAACTAGTGATTCACACTAATTTCAAATAATTCAAAATTTAAACTATTCAAATTTGAAAACTAAGGGCACTAACAGAAAGTTTGTAATTTTTTGTACCTAAAGAAAAAATATTCACAAAGAAACTCTAAATACACAAAAAAACAACTCAAAAATAAATAAAGCAAAAAAATAAAAAATAAAAGCCCGCCTACTAGGCCAGAGCGGCCTGCATACGACTAGAAACCCAACCTGTTGTTGGGCCAGGATGCAGGCCCGCAAAGGCCCAGTAGGCCAACAGGGCAGCACAGAACATGTAGGCCCAGTAGGCCTGCTTTGGAGAGGAGCTCGAGAGAGCTACCGCACGGGGGTTTATAAACCAGTGCGGTCGCCCCTCGGCTAGCGAGGTGGGACTAAACTTGCGCACCGCACCTGCGCCAGCGCACCCCCTTTAGTACCGGTTCGTGGCACCAACCGGTACTAAAGGGGGGCCTTTAGTACCGGTTGGAGCCACCAACCGGTACTAAAGGGGGTGCGGTTCCCGCCGCTTGGCCTGGCCAAAACAGGCCTTTAGTACCGGTTGGTGGCTCCAACCGGTACTAAAGGTGCCTTCTATATATACAACACTTACGAAAATTTTCATTCTCCCTCTGTTTCTTCCTCTGTTTCCCCATTGAAGCACCGTCCGCGCGCCCCGATCGATCGACGCCGTCACCGTCGCCGCCCCCGTCCCCGTCGCCGCCCCCGTCCCCGTCGCCGCCCCCGTCACCGTCGCCGCCCCAGGCCCGTCCCCGTCGCGCCGTCCCCGCGTCGCCGCCCCCGCGTCACGCCCCGGCCCGTCGCCTCGCCGTCGCCGTCGCCCCGCTGTGAGCTCTGCCCCTCTAACCCCTCTCCCTCGCCCCCGGCGGCCACCATGGGCACCGCCCCTCCCCGAGCCCATACACACACAAGCATGATGAACACACACACACACACGTACATATGTATGAATTAATGCATGTATATATTGGTATATACGTATTTTGTATTTTTAATTAGTTTAGATTTTTTAGATTATTATTTTTTCACTAGTATATATGTATGAATGCATGTTAGATGTATATAATTAGTGTTTAATTAGTATGGAATTTTTTTATATAATGTTGTTTTTCAGTTTTTTAATGGATGTATAGAAGTTGTGTTTTCTGTTTTTTAGCATAATTAGTGTTTAATTAGTATGGCAATTTAATATATGCATGTTAGATGGATATAGAATTTTGACATATGCAATGATAGCATAATTAGTGTTATATAGAAATGTTAGAAATTTTAGTTATCAAAATCCAATCATTAAAAAAATGTTACTTTTTGCGGGCATATAGCTAGTATTTGTTCTCGACGATGCCTGGCCCGCATCCTCGCCGTCGACCCGTCCGCGACGACGTCCGACTAACCCATGTCCGGGACTGGGCTCCGTCGGGCTGGCACTGGGAGGTGCTGCCTGGAGGGGCGCGCCGCTTGATGAGGAACCCGGCCCCTGGTCCCGTCGTCGACCCTGATCTCGTTTGGTGGCGTTCGCGTGGGCCAGTTTCGGTGCGGAGGGAGCCGGCCCCGCCGGAGGTGGTACGTCCATCGCTACATGGTTGCGTTAGAGGGCGGCAGGTTCTCCAATACCTGGCAGTTTCTTCAGGGATCTCACTTCAGCTATGATCCTGTGAGGGTTCCTTCTCTTTGGGTGTCCACCGCCCGCGCCGCAGGAACCGCGAGTGTCATAGATTCTTCTATAGTATTCGATATTTAATTAGCTACCTAGCCAGTGATGTACTATTCAATATTATATATTATTCGAGACGATGTATTCGAGATTATATCTATTATTCAAGATGATGTATTCGAGATTATATCTATTATTCGAGACGATGTATTCGAGATTATATCTATTATTCGAGACGATGTAATTTGAATACTAAATTGTTTTATATTTCTGTTGGCATAGCTAAATAAAAGCTATGGCGGACAATACCGACAGAGAGGGAGAACAGACCATGTTCGATATGATACGCGGGCCAGATGATGATCAGAATGAAGAAGATTATGACGGCTCCGAATTTCTAAACAACACCGGAGAGGGTGATATGATATTCGATGGCGACGACCGAATTGATGAAGTCATGAACTACGATTATGACGATGACGAAGAACATGTTGATCCTGAAACAACAAAGACCGGCGAGGTATATATATTTATATAAGCAGGCATCTGGTGATCATCACATGTTTTAAATGAGTTGAAGATATATTAACGAATCGATCTTTCTTCTTTCAGCCATCCGGATCGAGCAAATCTTCAGGCAACAGGACGAAACGAGGCCCGAACAAAAAGTTGAAGGAGGGCGTAAAGTACAATATCGAGGCAATCAGACCTAATGGCGAACCATTAGCGCCTAAGAAGATTGCGTACAAGTTCGTTCGTCAGTGCGGAGTTCTTGTGAAGGACCAACTCCCGATCTCTCTTCAAGAATGGAGAGAGCCAGCAAAGCCACGTCCAAATGTTACTTTTGTCGACGATAGACAAAAAAAACTGCTTTGGGATACTCTCATGGAACATTTCACCCTACCAGATCATTTCACAGATGCAGATGTGGAGAAAGTCAAGGACGCCGCTCTTAAGAAGATGGTGGTTGCATTCAATAACCACAAGAATCATGTATGGGACAAGTACATCAAGGATGGAAGGAAGACTCCAGTATTCGAGGGAACACTAGAGAATCAAAGTGCTCATTGGGACGATTTCGTGAAATTCAAGGATTCAGAATTAGCTAAGGAACGGTCGAGAATAAACAAGAAAAATGCCGAAAAAAAGGATAAGTTCCATAAGTTGGGGCCAGGTGGCTACGCGGTGGCAATGCCTGAGTGGGATAAGTATGAGAAAGAGATGGAGGATGCAGGTGTCACTGCGGTTACTAAGAGCTGGCCCCCCAGGTGCAGGACTTGGTTCTATGCGTATGGGGGGGAGTTGGACCCGAAGACAGGCAAAGTTTCGACGAAGGCATGTCTGAACGGAGCCGACGATAATATACTTGCTGCAATAGAAGAGGCTCGAACGGGGGTGTTCCAGCCCAACAGAGAGAACGACGAGCTTACGCGTGCCCTGGGAAATCCTGAACACCCGGGAAGAACACGAGGCAAGGGCGCTATTCCGTGGTATGAGGGGTTTTCGGACTGGAACGCCGACTACAGAACCCGTGCGAGAAGGAAGATTGTGGAGGAGAAGCAGAGGAAGATTGTTGACATGGATTTTAACCAAGATAAAATAAAATACATAAACCATATAAATATTAAAATATAAATACAAAACAGTAAAATTCTATTTTATCATTAAAAAATGAATTAAAAATATAATCAACCGCTCAAATAAAGGACTGAAAAAATAGGCGTATGATATATTTTTGAATATCGATAACGCACACATTAAACCGACAATTATAAAATGTGATGAAACACATTAGATTTTGTCATGAAGAAAATATAGAGGACACAAGGCTCGCATGCATGCCGTCACCACTAGCAAAAAAAATACAAACATAAAATTATCACGAGGGATGTTAAGATCACCAAAATGTTGGCTATATGAAAATGTTCGGCTTTGTTCCATCGACGAAATGAAATATTGAAACGGCGCATAAAAAATACATCACGCTAATGAAATATACGCGCGGTGTACTTGGTCAAATATTCAACTGATAATACACATGGCGCTTGATCATGAGTTGCATGCAAAAATAATTAACGTGCACACCCTGACCCTAGGCCTTAATGAACCATTTAATACCTGATCATGCTTAGCCCATTAAAAGAAATACGGCCACGTTGAATGGCTGCAGGCTTATGCATGCATGCTCAATAGTGACAAGGCCCACTAATTGATTAAAATAATCAAGCCCATACGGTGATTGGGAATAAATGGGCTAATTAGGCCAATGGCCAGTTCAAAGCTCAGTCAACTGTGATTAAGAAATAAAGAAATGAAAAAAGAGCCAGATACTCCCACGATCGCATGAGCACTGCCCACGATCTGGCAACGTGGGCGTGCGTCCAACAGCGCTCCATCGCTATCTGCCCTATAAATAGTGTCATGCTGTATACAGGAAAGAGGAGGTTAGACTGCCCATTCCATCGCTGCTGCATAGGAAGACTGCTGTACGCGAACACTGCAGCACACAAATACTGCTGCAAATATTCCACACACACACGAAGAGGGGGAGGTTTGGAGTGGAGCAAGAAGGTGAGATTCATGGTTCTCTCGTAATCCCTTTGCTTCTCTTGTTGGTGATCTACCCCATGTTTTCTCAATTTCTGCTCTTGGTTTGGCCACAATGACATGAGCCAAGTAGTGTTTTCTCATATCATGGTTCATGATCTGGTCATATGGACACAGTTCATGAATTCATCCCCATGTTAACCAATTTTTGCTCTTGGCTTGGTCATATTGACATGAGTCAGGTAGCTTTCTGCTTGATATGATGGTTCTTGATTTGGTCATATTGACACAGATCTAGAACTTTTCTTCAAGTAGCATGATCCTTGCTTTTTCCTTCATATGATGGTTCTTGATTTGGTCATATTGACACAGATCTAGAACTTTTCTTCAAGTAGCATGATCCTTGCTTTTTCCTTCATATGATGGTTCTTGATTTGGTCATATTGACACAGATCTTGAATTTTTTTTCTCCAAGTGACATGATTCTTGCTCTTGGCTTGGTCATATTGACACATCCCAAGTGGCCTTCATCCTCCACAAATTTGGCATTCTACTCTTGGCATGGTCATATTGACACATGTCAAGTAGTATTTTCACCATATTTGAGAGTTCACTCTTGGCATGGTCATGTTGACACATGTCAAGTAGTATTCTCACAAGTTTAATATCTTACTCTTGGCACGGTCATATTGACACATGTCAAGAGGCATTCTCACAAATTTGATAGTTTTTCTTGCCATGGTCATGTTGACACATGTCAAGAAATACAAGTTGCATGATGAGTTCCTCTGGTTTGGTCATATTGACACAAATCAAGGTATTTCTTCCCTTATGTAGAGTGAAGGCTTTGTTCTCAACAAAATCACGGCAAAGGTATGACTCAGGGAAAAACAACATAAAAAAATGAGGAACAAACTATATACTATAAGATGCATATAAAAAATATTGCAAAACAATAGGTGCTCGTCAAAAGACACCATACTTAGTCGCATGTTCAATGATCACATGTGCGCATGATATGCTAAAATTGAGTCATGTAGCAAAATTTAATTAACCTTGTTCATACCTGGGTGTATAGAAACTAATATTCTCACTTCATGATGATAAACAAAATGCCGCCCAACTCGTAAATGGTATTATATTAACCAAATGTCTCTAAAATAGACTAAATGGTTGCACTATATAAAAATGTGTTCGCCCCAAATAATGCTAGCCGTCATCGACAAATAACTAGATATTGGCGAATCTAGTGTATGCGCATGCAAAATAAAATGGACACGTCCTACCTAGCTAATTCTAGGTTAATTGGCGTACATCCACCCAACTAAAATAAATTGTATGGTCCCTTCATATGGACATACATTAAAAACACTAAAAGATGGCCAGAGTCATAATCTGAGTTTGATCGCACTCGAAATATTGTAGTGCACTTGCATATATGCCACTAAAACAAATTAAATATCTTTTATCTGCTCCATATATGTGTATGCTCAAAAAGGTCGCATCTAGCCTATCTTCGCATAAGATGAAAGTTAGATCATGCATCCCCCATACGGCTTGCAAATATTAAGAAAACGTAGATGTCATCTACTCATAAAACAAAGAGTACTACAACTGTTAGTACTAATGTATTTTGCATACACAGAACACGTGCGTGCATGATTTTATGCCCCATACGCATGCATCATGATGTTTGAATACTCATTTAACAGATTGGTTAACCATTAGGATGACTTTTTCATACAAAGTAAAGAAAATAAATCAAAGTCTATATATTGGTTAATCAACATGGAAAAGTAAGTGAACTCATTCAAGCATGCGCACATGTACTGCCAAATTCAGTACAAATCAAATGAAAGCAAATATAAATGAAAGTCATCACATATGATAATATCAACAAAGTCCAAGGCTCCCCCGAGCATGCCGGCGTCGACGATTGCGAGGAGGATTTTTCTTGTAGCATGTTGTAATAGGAATGTGTTGCAATCTTATGTAATAGATATGTTGGAATTCTTAATCAGGGGTTTTCTCTTCGGAGATGTAATTAACAGAATTTTTATGTAAATGTAAGAGTTCTGGAAATAAAGTACCTACAATGTTTGATCTCCATTTTATTTGCGCATTTAAATTATTCACTCTGTATCAATGACGTGGACGCGTGTTTTCACGCCCGCCATTTTCCCGTCATCAGATTCTGGCACGCCCGGTGGGACCTATTTCTCCCCTCATTTTCGAATTCCAACATTGGATTGCAACATATGAATTCCCATATATAGTACATAAAGCATAAAACATTATGTACCCATATACAAAAAAAAGTCAAAGAAAACTAATATATGGTTTTCTTTATTTGGAAGGCATGGAAGGTCAAGTGCCCCAGTCAGTGACACTCCGCATTGGAGACATTTGGCTTGATGTGCCAGTTGGTCCAAGTACGACTTCAGTGAGTCAACACCTGGATACTATGACTGCCTCGCCAACTGAACATGACCAAGGAATAGAAGTGGAAAAAGGGAAGACAATGGACAAATTCCACTATGAGCAGCCTATGAACAGGGGCATGATTATATTTCCCTCCGCATCATTTCTGCATGGAAGGACGTCAAAGGTTTAGAATAAAGTTCAAGTTTATGTTTCAGAGCCTATTCTTTCGCTAGATGATAAATCCATTGGAGAATGCTCTGAGACGGTTCTCAAGTTTCCCCTTGAACGCAAGAAAAAGTACCCCAATTCCCATGGCTGTGAAATATGTCATGTGAACCCAACATCAACATTGTCAAGTCCCTTGTCGTCATCAACACCTGTCACATATGATTCCTCTCTGACTTCGTTTGAGTCAATGTGCCATCAACCTCGGTGAAGAAATGTTCGCCATGTCAACCTTCACAATATTAAGGTCGGCAAAGTCCGTGTCCAATTCCCCAAGAGTGTGGACAACCATCATCCAGACCGCCTTTTTTCATATCAGCAAGGGCGGTATAAGAATTCATACTACGGTGACTAGAAACCCTTCAACAGTTGTTGCCTTCATCGGGTTCATCTGGAAAAAGTATCTTAATCACGCCAAGTGCAGTGTTGTTGGCCTTGACTGTGAATACACTAGATATGTCCACAGCAAAGAGCGTAAGAAGCTTCCACTTGAGCAACAAGTTGCTCTCTCTACTCAAGAGCCACAACGTGCTGCTATCTTGCAGCTTTGTGAGGGCAAGCATTACCTAATTTACCAGCTATACCAGGCTCAGGCCAGGAGTTTTATCCCTCCACTTCTTCGCAGCTTCCTTGACAATGACACAGTTGAATTTGCAGGTGCCGCCATTGGCAATGACATCACAAAACTCAAGTTCTATAACTTGGGTATCAAAAAACCCGTCGATGTGCAGGGACTGGGTATCAAGGTCCATAATCAAAAAGTTGGCAACTTGGCTTCATTGGAGAAGCTAGCAAAAAAGGTTGCAAACATAAGTCTTAACAAGGACAAAAGCATCACTGTCAGTCAGTGGGAGAAGTCCAACCTGGACCATGACCAGATCAAGTATGCATGTATGGATGCCTATGCGAGCTTCGAGGTTTATAGGCAACATTCCAACATAACCGGTTATCTTAGAACCCACTAAAATGTTTGTTTTGGGGTGAAGTATGTAACTGGTTATCTTAGAGCATGTTGAAATGTTTCTTCCCAACTGAAGTATGTAAGAAAAGATTGTTGAGTCTTGATCAAGGAAAATATGTGCACGACCATTGTTTCTTTATATTATGGTTTTGCCTATTTTGCTAGGTGCATTTTTAATATGACGATGCAGGGAAGCAAATGTTCTTGTATCATAATCATTTTGTTCTTATAGAAGACAAGTGAATCTGAATAGAAATGACTTATATTTTGCATTAATGATCACAATATAAATGTTGCAACATTATGTGCACTTAATTTAAAGAAAATTGTGACACACAAAAATAATTCCAACAACTTAAGAGTTTAAACAGTGATGCAAAAAAAATCACCAAACATGCTCCAATACCGCACGAGTATAAAATTAGGAGTCTAACTATGATGCAAAAATAAACACAAATCATAAAAGCTTACTCCAATAAACTTACGAGTCTAAACTGTGATGCAAAAAAAATCACCAAACATACTCCAATACCGCACGAGTATAAACTTAGGAGTCTAACTATGATGCAAAAATAAACACAAATCATAAAAGCTTACTCCTATAAACTTACGAGTCTAAACTGTGATGCAAAAAAAAATCACCGAACATACTCCAATACCTCACGAGTATAAACTGTGGTATAAAAAAACAAATATTCTCCAAAAAACTTATGAGTCTAAACTATGTCATCTAAAAAAATAAAAATATATTACTCCAATAACTTACGAGTTTAAACTGTGGCATAAAAATCTATCACTCCAATAAATTTACGAGTCCAAACTGTGATAGAAAAAAAAAATATTACTCCATACCCTCATGAGTATAAATTGGGCACACAAAAAAAAATACTCCAATGACTTACGAGTATAAACTGTGATGCAAAAAAGATCATCTAAAATACTCCGTACCCTCACGAGTATAAACTGGGGCACAAAAAAATTACTCCAATGACTCATGAGTATAAACTGTGATGCAAAAGAAAAATCATCAAATGTACACCATACCCTCATGAGTATAAACTGTGATGCAAAAGAAAAATCATCAAATGTACACCATACCCTCATGAGTATAAACTCTAGGCACCAAAATGAAAAAAAAAACTTGAAGTAGCTCCATAGTTTACGAGCTGAAAACATAAATGACAATTTAAATTGGTTAGTGCAGCCGGAATAATGAGCTTTGCAAATGAACAAAAAATAGAATAGGCCAAATGCTCGAGCGCTCTGCCAACACATAATGTGAGCGTAAAACACTCCCAGGCTAGATGAGTATAAACTAGTAGCCTCATTTGATTAAGAGGAATAAATATAATACTCCCAGGCTATATGAGTATAAATTTTTAGCCTCATGAAAAAAAACCTAACACTCCAAGCTATATGAGAATAAACTATTAGTTTCATATATTCGGAAAATTAATGCTCTAAGCTATGAGCACAAATCATTTGCCTCATGAGGATAAACTGAAACCTCATACTGCTCCAATGCTATATGACCCTAAACTATAAGCGTCATGTGAAACATTTTTACGCACATACAAAATGCTCTAATGCTATATGATGCTAAACTCTAAGCATGTTTTAATAATGTTAAATTTGATCCAACCTTCATGAGTTTAAACTCCTAAGTGTTAAGCTGTGCGCTCCAAGAAAAGTTCCGAGCCTAAATTGAAATTAAAAAAAATCATTGTGTGGATAAAATTGCACAACCACTTAGCTGGCACACAATTGACTAAAAAATCACGAGCCCATATACTCACGAGCAGTGCTATAAACACAAGAAATAAATATGTATAATCAAGTTTCGAGCTCTGGGCCCGAGTCGAAAAAAATATATTCTCTTCGAACCCAGACCTCGAGGGGCATTTGTTGACATGGATTTTAACCAAGATAAAATAAAATACATAAACCATATAAAATATTAAAATATAAATACAAAACAGTAAAATTCTATTTTATCATTAAAAATGAATTAAAAATATAATCAACCGCTCAAATAAAGGACTGAAAAAATAGGCGTATGATACATTTTTTTGTATCGATAACGCACACATTAAACCGAAAATTATAAAATGTGATGAAACACATTAGATTTTGTCATGAAGAAAATATAGAGGACACAAGGCTCGCATGCATGCCGCCACCACTAGCAAAAAAAAATACAAACATAAAATTGTCACGAGGGATGCTAAGATCACCAAAATGTTGACTATGAAAATGTTCGACTTTGTTCCATCGACAAAATGAAATATTGAAACGGCGCATAAAAAATACATCACGCTAATGAAATATACGCGCGGTGTACTTGGTCAAATATTCAACTGATAATACATATGGCGCTTGATCATGAGTTGCATGCAAAAATAATTAACGTGCACACCCTGACCCTAGGCCTTAATGAGCCATTTAATACCTGATCATGCTTAGCCCATTAAAAGAAATACAGCCACGTTGCATGGCTGCAGGCTTATGCATGCATGCTCAATAGTGACAAGGCCCACTAATTGATTAAAATAATCAAGCCCATACGGTGATTGGAAATAAATGGGCTAATTAGGCCAATGGCCGGTTCAAAGCTCAGTCAACTTGTGATTAAGAAATAAAGAGATGAAAATAGAGCCAGATACTCCCACGATCGCATGAGCACTGCCCACGATCTGGCAACGTGGGCGTGCGTCCAACAGCGCTCCATCGCTATCTGCCCTATAAATAGTGTCATGCTGTATACAGGAAAGAGGAGGTTAGACTGCCCATTCCATCGCTGCTGCATAGGAAGACTGCTGTACGCGAACACTGCAGCACACAAATACTGCTGCAAATATTCCACACACACACGAAGAGGGGGAGGTTTGGAGTGGAGCAAGAAGGTGAGATTCATGGTTCTCTCGTAATCCCTTTGCTTCTCTTGTTGGTGATCTACCCCATGTTTTCTTAATTTCTGCTCTTGGTTTGGCCACAATGACATGAGCCAAGTAGTGTTTTCTCATATCATGGTTCATGATCTGGTCATATGGACACAGTTCATGAATTCATCCCCATGTTAACCAATCTTTGCTCTTGGCTTGGTCATATTGACATGAGTCAGGTAGCTTTCTGCTTGATATGATGGTTCTTGATTTGGTCATATTGACACAGATCTAGAACTTTTCTTCAAGTAGCATGATCCTTGCTTTTTCCTTCATATGATGGTTCTTGATTTGGTCATATTGACACGGATCTTGAATTTTTCTCCAAGTGACATGATTGTTGCTCTTGGCTTGGTCATATTGACACATCCCAAGTGGCCTTCATCCTCCACAAATTTGGCATTCTACTCTTGGCATGGTCATATTGACACATGTCAAGTAGTATTTTCACCATATTCGAGAGCTCACTCTTGGCATGGTCATGTTGACACATGTCAAGTAGTATTCTCACAAGTTTAATATCTTACTCTTGGCACGGTCATATTGACACATGTCAAGAGGCATTCTCACAAATTTGATAGTTTTTCTTGCCATGGTCATGTTGACACATGTCAAGAAATACAAGTTGCATGATGAGTTCCTCTGGTTTGGTCATATTGACACAAATCAAGGTATTTCTTCCCTTATGTAGAGTGAAGGCTTTGTTCTCAACAAAATCACGGCAAAGGTATGACTCGGGGAAAAACAACATAAAAAAATGAGGAACAAACTATATACTATAAGATGCATATAAAAAATATTGCAAAACAATAGGTGCTCGTCAAAAGACACCATACTTAGTCGCATGTTCGATGATCACATGTGCGCATGATATGCTAAAAAATTGAGTCATGTAGCAAAACTTAATTAACCTTGTTCATACCTGGGTGTATAGAAACTAATATTCTCACTTCATGATGATAAACAAAATGCCGCCCAAATCGTAAATGGTATTATATTAACCAAATGTCTCTAAAATAGACTAAATGGTTGCACTATATAAAAATGTGTTCGCCCCAAATAATGCTAGCTGTCATCGACAAATAACTAGATATTGGCGAATCTAGTGTATGCGCATGCAAAGTAAAATGGACATGTCCTACCTAGCTAATTCTAGGTTAATTGGCGTACATCCACCCAACTAAAATAAATTGTATGGTCCCTTCATATGGACATACATTAAAAAACACTAAAAGATGGCCAGAGTCATAATCTGAGTTTGATCGCACTCGAAATATTGTAGTACACTGCATATGCCACTAAAACAAATTAAATATCTTTTATTTGCTCCATATATGTGTATGCTCAAAAAGGTCGCATCTAGCCTATCTTCGCATAAGATGAAAGTTAGATCATGCATCCCCCATACGGCTTGCAAATATTAAGAAAACGTAGATGTCATCTACTCATAAAACAAAGAGTACTAGAACTGTTAGTACTAATGTATTTTGCATACACAGAACACGTGCGTGCATGATTTTATGCCCCATACGCATGCATCATGATGTTTGAATACTCATTTAACAAATTGGTTAACCATTAGGATGACTTTTTCATACAAAGTAAAGAAAATAAATCAAAGTCTATATATTGGTTAATCCACATGGAAAGGTAAGTGACGTCATTCAAGCATGCGCACATGTACTGCCAAATTCAGTACAAATCAAATGAAAGCAAATATAAATGAAAGTCATCGCATATGATAATATCAACAAAGTCCAAGGCTCCCCCGAGCATGCCGGCGTCGACGATTACGAGGAGGATTTTTCTTGTAGCATGTTGTAATAGGAATGTGTTGCAATCTTATGTAATAGATATGTTGGAATTCTTAATCAGGGGTTTTCTCTTCGGAGATGTAATTAACAGAATTTTTATGTAAATGTAAGAGTTCTGGAAATAAAGTACCTGCAATGTTTGATCTCCATTTTATTTACGCATTTAAATTATTCACTCTGTATCAATGACGTGGACGCGTGTTTTCACGCCCGTCATTTTCCCGTGATCAAAGATGGAGGAGGAGAAGAGGAAGCTGGACTATGAACGCCTTCAAGGCCTAGAATCAGCGCACGCGGACTTGGCAGTCAAATTCCAGCGGCAGCAGGAGCAGATCGACTCACTTAGCCAGCAAAGGGGGTCTCAGCAGCTGCAGCAGCTAGCGGATGATCCAGCATTGGATACCACCGCCCCATCCATGCCGAGAAGCAGCGTGGGTTCCGCCCCGTTTGACGCAATGCTGGATAGATACCCCGTGGATGACATCACGGAGAACACTAACTGCGAGCTACACTTCAAAATTAAGAACATATCCTTGAAGGTGGAGGACGGCGTTGCTTATACAAATTCCCCCGAATCAACCTTCCATTGCAACCCGATTTCAGTAGGCTATGATCGTGTCATGGTTGATGAGGTGGTGGACCAATATTCGGGGCTAGAGCTTGACATTCCTGGAGGTGACGGGGAGCACACACTCGGAGAGGCCAAACATCGTATCATCCTATGGAGAAAGGATTGCATCATCTTTCGAAGGCCACCGACACCGCGTCACCCAACTCCTCGTCGAAGTCCACCACCGATTCAGCAGACTCCCGCTCCTCCAAGTCCACCAACGCGTGAGGCCACTCCTCCTCCTCCAAGTCCGGCAAAGTGTCAGGCCACTCCTCCTCCAAGTCCGACACAGCGTCAGACGTCCACTCCTCCACCAAGTCCGGCACAACCTCAGGCCACTCCTCCTCCAAGTCCAGCACAGCTTCAGGCCACTCCTCCTCGTCCAACTCAGCCCCGTCAGCCGTCTCCGCCGCCTCAGCAATCGTAGAAGAGACACCCCGCAGCTATGGTGCGTAGCGGTACAAGTCGAGGTCATAGTATAGGAAGTACAGGCGGAGGCAAGCGATATAAATATGGTCCAAACCTCACTACTCCTCTTCCTGTGAGGGCTTACGACAGGACCGAGGAGCAAACCAATGCCATAATGCTAAGGGAGAAAGTGCCTATGGAAGTAGTTGACCACTTCATTTGTATGGCTCAACCACCAGCTCCTAAGCCTGTTGACACAGACTATGAGCGCCACATCAGGAAGTTACATCGACAACGTCTACAGAAGGAGGCGAGCTCGAGCTCGAGCAAACAACAAGCACCCGTTGAAAAATGCGGGAAAACCGTTGCCCAGCTGGGAGAACAGGCGGCGCAATTGATCCCCCCGCTTGTTGTGTCGCCAACAACACGTGACAGTACGCGCGCCCAATATTATTGTGGGCAAACAGTTTACATTCCCGAGGTGGACGATGTGGTAATAACCCAAGAGCATATAATGCAGGCTGAAGAACTCAAGATCACTGTTGGACAACTCCTCGAGATCGAGGACATGCCTGCGATTAGAGAGGAGGAAATAAAACGGAAATATGTCCGGGGCCAACCTTTGGTCGAGCCAGAAGATGTCAAGAAGCTCCCAACGAGAATGTATGAATTGCATCAATGGTACATGTACATTACCAAGAGATCCGATCGAGAGTCCCTCATGGTGCAAGTCAAGAAGGATCATTACTACCATCAGAAACCTGTGACCGTTGAGTATTCTGAACTGTTTCAGTTATACAATCAAGACGCACTCGACAAATCTATCGTCAGTTGCTATTGTCTGTAAGTGATTTCTTTCTGTAATTTTAGTCTCATGCTAGCTGTAGTGATCCTTTTGATCAATCATTACCTGTAATTATCCTCACTATATTCTTTTCTGTGGTATTATGCAGGATGAAGATGTATGAAATGAGAAAAGGTGGACGCTATGGCATTGTGTTCATTGACCCAAACACCGTTAATGAATACACATGGAAAGTAAACAAGCATCATGAAAAGCAGGTAGAGGACAGCATGCTAGAGTTCTTGAAGCGCCTCAAATACAATGAAGATATACTACTTCCTTACAACTTCCAGTGAGTCACACTTTCTTGTACTACAAATTCTCTGTTTTTGCCTACTAGCTAGCTACATGTGTTTGCTTACATATGCCCGCTTAATTAAGACATGCAAACGTGTGTGCATGCAGATTTCACTGGATCTTGTGTATCATTAAAGTTGACGCCGGAACAGTTGAAATACTGGACTCACTACTCAAAGCAAATAGTGACTACAACATCTTGTTTGGGATAGTCAACAGGTAATTTCAATCATTATTAACTATATATCTCGGCCTATTTAGTTCGTCATTTCATGATATGAACTATTTAATAACCCCTTTATTCATTTTCTTTGTCGGCGGGCAGGGCTTGGGCAAGATTCATCAGCGTCACGGAAGGCGAATGGAAACGACAGCTGAAATGGTTTCGACCCAAGGTAAGTAATTAAGTTGTACTAGCTAGCTAGCTAGCTGCCATCTCTTTAATTATCATGCTTAATTAATTATTATCTGATCAAATTAAATTCCATTCTCATAAAGGCCCTGAAGCAGGCGCAGGGGACTGATCTGTGTGCATTCTGCGTTTGCGAGAACATTCGCATGATGGCATCCGAAAGGAGCAGATCTCAAAACCAGGAATGGGTACGCTTGTCAGAACACTATTCACAATTTTTACACCATTATCGATATCTAGTCACACAACTAATACACATGCATATTGATCTCCTTCTTAACAGTTCACAGAGGTGCGGGACAAGCTCCTAGAAACGGAGCGCGTAGAAGCACTTCAAGAGGAAATAGCGGGATTTTTGCTCGACTAGGTCATAAATCCGAAGGGAGAATACTATTACCCGCTACCGCCCCCATCGACCAGGTCATGAACCACTTCCAATTGTCATCGTGTGCTCCGAAGGTACCAATTAGGCTAATGCCACTGGCTCCGAAGGCAACATGCATATGTAGGAGAAATTGTATATAGCTATACATGTGTGTATGTGTGAATTAATATGGTGGTTTGTGAGACATTGATGATATATATATAATTGGTTCTACTAGAAATTCTATATATATATATATATATGCATAACGTGTACAATGTGTAGTATCGTAAAATACCAGCAAACGAAAAAGAATTAAAATGGAAAACACAAAATTAAATGAAAAAGAAATCATAAAACCAAAAACCCCCCAAACATTTTAGTACCGGTTGGTGTAACCAACCGGTACTAAAGGCCTCCGGGCCCCGGAGCTGGCTCGTGCCACGTGGTTGCCCTTTAGCACCGGTTCGTACTGAACCGGTACTAAAGGGGGGGCCTTTAGTGCCCACACTTTAGTGCCGGTTATGCAATCGGTACTAAAGGGCCTTACGAACTGGTGCTATTGCCCGGTTCTGCACTAGTGAAGGAATAAAATCATATCCCAAAGGGATAAGATCAAGATCCCTAAAAAGGGGGGATAACAATCGGTGGGGAAAGGAAATGATGGGATTTCTTCCCCCCACCTTTGTCAACGCCCCAATGGACTTGGAGGGCAAGAAACCAGCCCCCTCCATCCCTATATATAGTGGGGAGGCACATGGGAGCCGAACCCATCCCAAGGCGCAGCCCCTCCCCTCCCCAACACCTCTCCTCCTCCGTTAAGAGCTTGGCGAAGCCCTGCCGGAGTACTGCTGCTCCACCACCACCACGCCGTCGTGCTGCTGTTGGAGCTTTCTTCCTCAACCTCTCCCTCCTCCTTGCTGGATCAAGGCGCGGGAGACGTCCTCGCTCCGTACGTATGTTGAACGCGGAGGTGCCGTCCGTTCGGCGCTAGGATCATCGGTGATTTGGATCACGACGAGTACGACTCCATCAACCCCGTTCTCTTGAACGCTTCCGCTCGCGATCTACAAGGGTATGTAGATGCACTCCTCTCCCTCTCGTTGCTAGAAGACTCCATAGATTGATCTTGATGACACGTAGGAAAATTTTAAAAATTCTGCTACGTTCCCCAACAAAATAGTCGTACTCGACCCTATCGTAGGTTTTCATCATATCCAGCTTGAATGCACAGTGACGATGTTTCAAAGACTTGTTGCGCTTCATAAAATGTAGGCACTCATACGCAACAATGATATTATCCGTGATCAAACGTCCAGAGACAAAGGCTGACTGTTCTACTGATATGATATCTAGAAGCACCATCTTCAGACGATTGGCGACAACCTTTGAAGCAATCTTGTACAACACGTTACATAAGCTAATGGGGCAAAATTATGAGAGCAATGTTGGATTTTTTACCTTTTGGGATCAACACCAAAAAAAAGTTTGATTAATACCTTCAGCACTCTCTTGCCCCTCTACTATTTTGAGAACAGCCGTTGTCACCTCAGCTCCAGATACCCCCAATGTTTCTGAAAAAAGTGGGCAGGAAACCGTCCGGCCCCAGCGCCTTCATCGGATACATTTGATATAATGCAGTTTTGACTTCCGCCTCTGTATATGTTGCGTCAGGGAGGGCTTGCATGTCGCGTATAATTTTTCTAGGGACCGCATCCAAAATCTCATGCATATTACTCCCTCCGTTCCTAAATACTTGTCTTTTTAGGCATTTCAACAAATGACTACATACGAAGCAAAATGAGTGAATCTACACTCTAAAATATGTCTACATACATCCGTATGTAGTAGTCATTTGAAATGTCTAGAAAGACAAGTATTTAGGAACGGAGGGAGTAGAACAGCCCTCCGAGGTAAAAAGATTTTTATAGTACTCACTTGTCATCTCCTGAAGCTCGGTCACATCCTCTCTGATTTGACCGTCAGGCCTAGTCAGGGCCTTGATTCTTTTCTTCCTTCTCCGCACTGATGATCTCATCTGAAAATATTTAGTATTTTTATGTAATATTTCTTCTCTTTGGTACAACTCAACAAGGCGATTAGTAACCTTGATCTCTAGCCGGCTTGGCCCAGTCCGGCCTTGTATGTTTTTCAATGCCTCAAACTGTCTTTTCCATTGTTTTATCTCACCCTTCACACTTCCAAATGTGTACCGATCCCAGTTGTGCAGATTTTCGCCTAGCGCTTTGAGCTTCACTTGGACCTCATTCACAGACAACGCCGCTGGCTTACTCCCCCATTCTGATTGTACAAAAGAATCAAGCTCCGGGTGATGTTCCCACATCATCTCATACCTGAAACGGCTTGATAGGCCCTCATCCGCATCTGAAGAAAGTTTTAAGACAATAGGTCCATGGTCAAAACAAGCTGTCGATAGGTTCTCAAGCTCCGCTCCAGGAAAAACAGAATTCCAATTTGCATCCGCCACTGCACGATCAAGGCGGACTCGATAAAAGATCCACCAGAAACCCTCTGATCAAAAGTCCAACTGTTAAAAGTATAGGACCGTAGTTGTAACGTGACATTGTAACGTGATTGTATTTGTTGAGGCGCAGGTTGTTGGCTAGGATAATCTCTATCTCATGTATAGCTTGGAGTAGAGGGCAAGTTAACAACCAACTAACCACCTGCGCCTTATCATGTAATTGCTTTGCCTATATTAACACAAAGGCGTCCCTACCAGAGGCAACACGCTTAACCCTAGCTTTTACATGGTCATCAGAGCCCTTCTCGAGATCATCCATGGCGACACCTTCAAACTCCTTCCCATCCTCTCCGTTTGTTCACGCCGTCTCCGAGAAGCTCAGCAAGAACAACCAAGCCCTATGGCGGGCGACGGTCCTGTCGGCGATCAGGGGTGCTCGCATGGAGCAGTACCTCGACATCGATCACCCGGTGCCACCCATGCACCTTGAAGAAGCCACATCCGATGGCAAAAGCAAGACAAAGAAGCCCAACCCGGAGTTCCAGACCTGGTACGCTCAAGATCAGCAAGTCTTTTCTTACCTTCTGACAACTTTGCCCCGTGAGATGGCCGTCCAGGTCGCTACCTGTCACACATCGGCGGAGCTCTGGAACACGATTGCAGAGATGCTTGCGTCTCACACTCGTGCCTAGACTGTCAACGTGCGCATCACCCTCGCCAACCTGCAGAAGGGGAACTCCTCCATCACCGACTACGTCGGGAAAGTCAAGTCTCTGTGTGATGAACTCATCGCAGCAGGGAAGAAGATCGACGATGATGACATCATCTCTCACATCCTTGCTGGCCTGGACGAGGAGTTTGATCCGGTGGTCTCTGCTATGTGCTCCAGAGTGGAGCCGATCACCGTGCCCGAGCTGTTCTCTCAGCTCATCAGCTTCGAGACGAGGATGAAGCTTCGCGGCGGAGTGTCACAATCCTCTGCTAACGCCGCCACCAGAGGTCGCGGGCGCGGTGGTGACCGTGGCCGTGGCCGTGGTGGAAACGGCAACAATGGTGGTGACCGTGGTCGCCCCCACATCAAGCCTGGCGGCCGCGGTGGACGAGGAGGAGGCCACTACAACAACAACGGTGGCGGGGGCAACTACAACAACAATGCCCCTGCACCGAGGATCCAGTGCCAGATCTGTGGCAAACTGGGCCATCCAGCGTGGAAGTGCTGGAAGCGCTATGATGAAGCCTACCAAGGAGGAGAAGAGAGGACGACGAACCTGGCAGCACCTCAGTATGGGGTGGACACAAACTGGTACCTTGACAGCGGTGCCACCGATCACATCACAGGAGACCTTGAGAAGCTGACTGTCCGCGACCGCTACACCGGGAACGAGCAAATCCACACTGCTAGTGGAACAGGTATGGCTATAGAACATATTGGTCACTCAGCTATTCGTACCCCTGATCGTGATCTTTACCTAAATAATATTCTTCATGTTCCAGAAGCTAGCAAGAGTCTAATCTCTGCTAGTCGCCTTGCTCTTGACAATGATACATTCTGTGAAATTCACCCTCACTCTTTTCTTGTTAAGGAACGGGGAACGAGGAAGGTTCTTCTTCGAGGCAGGGGTAGATGTGGTCTATACCCCGTCAAGCACAAGGGATCCAACGTCAAGAAGCAGATGCTTAGTGCCACCAAAATATCTTCGGATAGATGGCACCGACGTTTAGGTCATCCATCTCCTTTAGTTGTCAGGAGGATTCTTAGTCAAAATAAACTCCCTTGTGCTAGTTTTTCCAGTAGTGATTCTGTTTGTGATGCCTGTCAACAGGGAAAAAGTCACCAGTTATCTTATCCAAAGTCAATAAGTGAATCCAAGTTTCCTTTAGAACTTATTTTCTCTGATGTTTGGGGACCTGCTGTTGAAACAGTAGGCAGAAAGAAATATTATGTGAGTTTTATCGATGATTTCAGCAAGTTCACATGGATATATTTGATCAAACACAAGTCTGAAGTTTTTTTAAAAATTTCATGACTTTCAGCATCTTGTTGAACGACAGTTTAATCGCAAAATTCTTGCTCTTCAGATAGATTGGGGAGGGGAGTATGAAAAACTCAACTCTTTCTTCACCAAAATAGGAATATCTCATCATGTATCTTGTCCTCATGCGCATCAACAGAACGGGTCAGCAGAGAGAAAACATCGACATATAGTCGAAGTGGGCTTGTCCCTTCTTGCCCAAGCCTCTATGCCCTTAAAATTTTGGGATGAGGTGTTTATCACTGCTACCTATTTGATCAATCGTCTCCCTAGCAAAGTTATCAAGTTTGAAACCCCTCTTGAGCGATTGTTCCATGAAAAACCCAATTATTCTGCACTTAGGATTTTTGGGTGTGCTTGTTGGCCCAATCTCCGACCCTATAACAAGCACAAACTTCAGTTTCGTTCCAAACAATGCATTTTTCTTGGATATAGCAACCTTCACAAAGGTTTCAAATGCCTTGATATTTCAACAGGACGAGTGTATATCTCTAGGGATGTCATCTTCGATGAAAATGTTTTTCCCTTCTCTACACTTCACCCAAATGCCGGTGCACGGCTTCGGGCAGAAATTCTTCTTTTGAGTCCGGAGTTACTAAATCCAACCGATCATGGGGATGAAAATTATGCTGATGATCATCTGTTATATAGCCCTACCTCTGATGGAGATAGCGGTGAAAAAAAACTGCACTCCAAATGCTTGTGATTTTATGCAACAGCAGCAGGAAACACCTGGCAGCGAACACGAGGCAGATTCGCCTGGACGCGCCGATTCTGGAGCTGACACGGGAACAGATCCCCAGGCGGATCCGGTGACACCCTAGGCAGATCCTCTGACGCCGCCTCCACCAGAGTCCGGGGCCATCCACTCCTCGGGCGACGCCTGGCACGGGTCTCCAGGCCGGTCGGGTGGGCCTGGGCCTGGTCACCTGTCCCCCGCTGTGCAGCGCACTGATGGTGGGCGCGACCGCGCACTGGCCCGTGGGCACGTGACGCCCGCTGATTCGTCAAGGCGGGATTCTCCTGCGTCACCAGCACGCGATCCGCCATCGCCCGACCGCGCGACAGGCGAGGTTGGTCCTGCTGTTGCGGGATCTGGATCTTCTGCAGATGCCGCACCTGTACACTCAAATACGCCTCCTCGGATGACTACATGAGCACAACGAGGTATTTTAAAGTCCACAGTCTACAAATATGGGACACACAGGTACACTAAGCACTTCAAATTTGCAAATTTTGCTTCTACTGGTGAGCCCCAAAACTTGACCGAAGCTCTAGCAAATGATAATTGGAAAAATGCCATGAATGTAGAGTATAATGCACTTATGAAAAACCAAACTTGGCGTTTGGTTCCTCCTAAACGAGGGAGGAATATTATTGATTGTAAATGGGTGTATAAAATTAAAAAGAGACCTGATGGCACAATAGATAGGTATAAGGCTAGACTAGTAGCTAAGGGCTTCAAACAACGCTATGGTATTGATTATGAGGATACTTTTAGTCCTGTAGTTAAAGCTGCTACTATTAGACTTGTTCTGTCTATTGCTGTCTCCACGGGATGGAATCTTCGCCAATTGGATGTCCAGAATGCGTTCTTACATGGCGTTCTCGAGGAGGAGGTCTATATGAGACAACCACCTGGGTTTGAAAATGGTTCAAAGCCACATCATGTGTGCAAGTTGGACAAGGCCTTGTATGGTCTAAAGCAGGCACCGAGAGCCTGGTATTCAAGATTAAGTGCAAAGCTTCAGCAACTTGGTTTTAAGCCTTCAAGGGGTGACACCTCTCTTTTCTTCTTCAAGAAAGGGAAGGTGATGATATTTATGTTAATTTATGTTGATGATATAATTGTTGCCAGTTCCTCACAGGAAGCTACCACAGCATTGTTATCAAATTTGAAAAATGAGTTTGCTCTTAAAGATCTAGGAGAGTTACACTACTTCCTAGGCATTGAGGTAAAAAAGTTGCATGATGGTATTATGTTAACTCGGGAAAAATATGCCAAAGATGTAATCAGCCGTGTAGGCATGAAGAATTGCAAACCCTCCAGCACACCTATGGTTGTCACTGATAAGTTGTCATTATATGAAGGAGAATTACTAAGCCCAGAAGAAGGAACTAAGTACAGAAGTGTAGTTGGTGCTCTCCAGTACTTGACACTAACAAGACCTGATATATTCTTTGCTGTTAATAAAGTTTGTCAATTCTTACATGCTCCTACATCTGCACATTGGACAGCTGTAAAAAGGATATTGAGATATCTTGAAGGGAGTGCCAACACAGGGCTGAAATTGTGTAAATCTTCTTCAACCACAGTAAGTGCATTTTCTGATGCAGACTGGGCTGGATGCCCTAATGATAGAAGATCTACAGGGGGATTTGCAATCTTTCTTGGGTCGAATATGATATCCTGGAGTGCTAAGAAGCAGGCTACAGTGTCACGCTCAAGCACTGAGGCAGAATATAAATCTTTGGCAAATGCAACAGCTGAGGTAATGTGGATTGAAACTTTACTTGATGAACTTGGCATTGGAAGAACAAATGTGTCGTGCTTATGGTGTGACAATCTTGGAGCAACGTATTTGTCTGCAAATCCAGTGTTTCACGCACGAACAAAGCACATAAAGATTGATTACCATTTTGTACGAGAAAGGGTTGCACAAAAGCTGCTAGATATTCAGTTCATCCCAACAGGAGATCAAGTTGCAGATGGGTTCACAAAACCGTTACAAGTCAAGCAACTACAAGCCGTCAAGCGCAATCTGAACCTTGATATGTTAAGATTGAGGGAGGATGTTAAAAGTATAGGACCGTAGTTGTAACGTGACATTGTAACGTGATTGTATTTGTTGAGGCGCGGGTTGTTGGCTAGAATAATCTCTATCTCATTTATAGCTTGGAGTAGAGGGCAAGTTAACAACCAACTAACCACCTGCGCCTTATCATGTAATTGCTTTGCCTATATTAACACGAAGGCGTCCCTGCCAGAGGCAACACGCTTAACCCTAGCTTTTACACCAACCTCTACCTTCGTAGCCTAGGTCCACCAATCCTCATACATCAAGAGCGTCTCTGAAGCCTTGCATCTGTCCTTGGGCTCTAGGATTAACTCCATCATGTTCAGATTGTGTGAGTACTTCATTAAAATCACCGAGAACCACCCATGGTAAGCTTAAGCCCGCTGCAATAGAACAAAGAGTGTCACGTTTTATATCTCTCGGTGACCTGAGATTCTCTGTATATGCATGTCAACCTCCAAGGTGCTGGACCTAGATCCTGGATCGAACAGTCTATATGATACCTAGAGTAACCAACAACTTCCAGATTTATTTCATTGTTCCAAAAAATTACAAGACCTCCACTTCTACCAGAACTACCCACTGCAAAAGAATTATTATAACCAAACGACTGAGTTAAAATCTCAGCTCGTGCTCTAGGAAGTTGTGTTTCGACAAGACACAGCGCGGCCGGGGTAAATTTGGCCTTGAACTCACGAACCTCTCGAATTGTCGCGGGACTACCCAAACCATGACAATTCCAATAGAAAGTATTCATTGGGATCGACGGTCCTCCACAAGGGAGGCCGCCTCAGTCATTAGGTCCATCTCACGATCTTCTCCATTTGCTCCTTGCCTCCTTCTCTTGACAATAGGAACTTTCCCTGGTGTCGTAGCTGGATCGTCTGAAGACGAAGCTGGCGCTCCACCTTCAATTAGCATAACAGTTCCTGCAACCTTGCCTGCTAGATTAGGGACCGACTGCCCCCTAACGATAAGTGATCCATCAGCTGCCACCAAACGTGTGTATATGACGTGTTGTCCACGATTATTTGTTGGATCAACGCCGTTTCTCACACCGGCATGCGCTCCCTCGAAGCTTCAAGGCCGGGCCTCAGCGCCTGTGCACCGACGGTGTGCCAGCAAGTAATTTGCTACCATAAAAAAATTTAACTGCACGTTGCCCAGCGACATCTTCCTCTCCCACCCAATCTCTCTTCCCTCCTCACCCGTCCTAAAAAAGACAATCTCTCATTCCCCTCGCTCTGCCCCGGTCCGAAGTGTGACAGGCTAGGGTTTCTGTCTCCGCCGTCGCCCTCCCTCTCGGACGCATAGTCGCCTTGCCGCCGGCCACCTCCCGTCGTCGCCTCCCCATACCGCTGGATGCCGCCTCTTACAGCTTCCCCTCGGCCCCTCTCATCGATTCGGTAACCGCTGTCGGCCTCGCCTCCCTTTGCCTCCACTTGCCCGCCGTGTCACGCCAAATGCGGAGGTACAACTTTCATGAGCGAGACCACTTGGTGAAGCACGATGGAGGCCGGCGCTGGTCGCGGGCGAGCTCACCAGGGCAGGCAGGTGGGAGGCCGGTGTTGGTAACCGGAGGAGGAGGCGGTTGCGGGGTGGAGGTCGGGAGGAGTTGGGGCAAGGAGCGCACATGTGTGTGTGTGTGTGTGTGTGAGAGAGAGAGAGAGAGAGAGAGAGAGAGAGAGAGAGAGAGAGGGGAATACACAAGGCGCAGCAGTGATGGGAGGCTGGCGGTGGCGGCGAGGGAGAGCATGCCAATGTGGGTAAATTGGGTGGCACTCATACAGTACGAGACCTGATGTGGCAGATCACAATTCTGTGAAGTTTCAATAATACATGGGTTTGATTGGAACATTTTAATTTCAGCATTAGGAAACACCATATGCTACCCTTTAAGAAATTGTTCTCGGGAGTTGTTTGCTACTTATGTGACAATCGTGTCTTTTTAGCCATGCGCATACTCTGTCTGATTGAGATAGTGCTAATCATTAAATTCCCAGTGCTTGTGACTCAACTTATTTACTGTCTTCAGTTCGCATAATCTTCAGTACCTTTGCGTCTCTGTAAATATATGTATTGGGTTTCTATCTGCATCAAATGTTTGATTGTTTATGTCTGGATTATTGTTCTCGAGAGTACTATTTTCAAGAAATAGCTCTTTCCAGTTTTACCGATAATTATTGTTGCCTTCTGGTAAAAATGGACCAAACAATATCTCAACATGATGCCTTCAAGTCAATGAGATCCTCCGGGTCTCACTATGCTTAAAACATCTACCTGTTCAGGATCTTATCTTTATTTTTTATTTTCGTTCCAGCCATGTGGATGTGGAAGATCTTTCCAAAAAAAAAAAAAATTGGGAAGACCTGACGAACCATCAAGATTTTCTTTGTAACTATATGTCCAAGTAATTGTGATGAACTCCTAAAAAATGTAAATGTGATGAATAGAAGGTTGCTTCCATCTTTTTCGGTTATATATCTTGCAGGTTGTTCTTAGAGTAATGCAGCGCAACAAGAAGTTATGTGGTCGCAGTTCTTTTATGAGAACATTGCTGGTGGACCTTCAAAGTAATGAAGCTAGAAAACTTTGCATCTTCATATAGTTGTAGTGATGTAATAGAAAGAATTCATCTATTTCTCCCCATTGTAACTTGTGATTGTATCGCTCCAATAATGTTCTTCGTATATATGGAACTAATGTTAAGTTTATTTCATGTGGTCTTTGAGATAACTTGTGTTTATGTTCTTACTAGAGCGTTTGTTCTTCGTATATTACGTTTTATGTTCCGACTATACAAAATGACTAAAAAGCTACACGTGTCAGCAAAAATCGGCGCAGCATAGCGCGCGTTAGCTTCTAGTTCAGATCATCTTGCGTGTAGTCCATATCTGTCCTCGTCCGCAACATTACTTTCTCTCCTTGCTGCCCCATTTCCGTACCTCCCTCCACGGTCACCTCTTCCTCCCATCTTGCCTCGTATGCCGCCGCCGCCCCCCCCCCCCCCCCCCCCCCCTCGCCTACCTGCACCGCGACCCTCAAACGGCCGACTGGGTAAAGGTTCTGAATTCCACATAAGCCACTCTCTTGCTCATTACGTGGCTATCTCCGAACGAGCTCTCGACAAAAAAGGCAGGACGTGGGCTAGCTAGATCGATACCATCAGTACCGAAAAAGGCTTTCGCCCCGCTTTATAAATAAAGCACCAAACCACAAACATCCAGTACAACGACACGCCACGCCACCGCAACACACGCACACACCCAAGACAGGATACATAGGCGCTGAGCGCAGCAACACCACTCCTAGCACTACCGCCCTGAAGATATGAAGCTACATATGACGAACCATGTGCTCCAAAGCGGCGCCTTCAGGAAGGATACGACATCGGAGCGCCGCCACCGCCCGATCCAAGGATCAGAGTTTTCTCCGGAGCCGCATGACGAGCAATGAGAGCCGCGACGACGCCTTCAAGAAGGGAGCGATCTTCGCCGCCGCCGGTTCGTCCGAAGATAGAGCAGGTTTTCACCTCGGCCAACAATCACTGCCACCGGACGCCACACCCCGGCAACCACGCCGCCCACACGACCATGATGACCGGGCAGCACCAAGGCACGGGCTTTGTCCAAGAGCACCGCGCAACCACCACCACCAAGGCCGCAGCCAGCATCCAAGACCTCGACACCACCTCACCCGTGACCCGCCGCACCCCAACTAAAGATACGAGCGGAAAGGACCCACCTTTCGCGCCCCTGGGCGACCCCCAGCGTCGAGACCCAATAGGTCGGCCAGAACTGGCATCCATCGACCCATCCTGCTGCCCCAAGCGCGAGATGAGCTCGGTCCTGCAGCGACGAGAGGGGGACGAGGTCAGTCCTGCTGCATCGTGCGCAAGATGAGCTCGGTCCAGCTGCATCGTGCACGAGACGAGCTCTGTCTTGCGGCAACGGGCGCGAGACGAGCGGTGGACCGCAGCTGGGAGAGGGCCAGCCCTTTGATGGGAGTAGTGCCCGAGCGACGAGGAGATGGGGTGAAGGACGAGACGGTCCGACCGCAGACAAACCGACGCCGGAGGAGCCGGCCGTTGCCGCGGCCAGATCCATCGAGCCACCGTGAAGCCGCCACGACAACGGAAGGCCACCGAGACCTGCCCATGCCGCCGCCCACGGCCGGAGCAGCAGCCACGCCTGGCCGCTGCCCATCCGCGTCGCCCGGCGAGCTCCAAGCGGCGGAGCCGCCGGGCACGCACCACCGGAACCACCGCCACTGCGCCGCCACCCCGACCAGCCGAGGGAGCCTCGGTCAGGGCCGCCGGCCGCAGCCCTAGCCGTCGCGGCCCGCGCCGCCGAGAGGCCAGATCCGGAAAAGCCACCGCGGCCGCCGACTCCGACCTCCAGCCCGCACCACCACCACCATCTGCCGCGGTGTCACCACCACCTGCCGCGGCCACGGCAGAGGAGGCCACCGGCAGCCCACGCCGCCCGCAGTCCGTGCCGCCATGAGCCAGATCTGGCCGCGCAGGAGCCGCCGCCGACTCGGGCACAGGCACGCCACCCGCCTAGCCGCCCACCGCGGGGGGGAGGGAGGGACGACAGGGAGCCGCCCCAGCCCGCCGCACCGCCATGGAGCCCGGCCGTAGCTCCACGACCCTGCCCGGGGCTCCGGCCCGCGCCAGAGACGCCCGAGCGGGGGGACAAAGGGGGCCCTGCCGCCGCCGGCAGCAGCCGGGCTTCGCCCGTCCCCGCCCCTGGGCGGCGGCGAGGGAGGAGGAGGGGGGAGGAGGAGGGAGCGGCGGCGAGGGATGGGGTTGGCCTCCGGCCGCCTCGCGGAGACGACGCGAAGGCGAGCCAGCCTTCCCTTCGATACCATCAGTACGTACGGTAACGACGAATTGCAGTGCACATCAGAATTATATATCATTAGTATAGTACTACTAGTAAGACATGTGCTACCATGCCATATAATAAGAGGGTAATTATAAATCACCTCCTATTTAGAGTTGAGTTGAGGTGCGAGTAACATGCATGCATGCAAGCACCGATCTATACCAAGAAAGAAATACTCCCTCCTTCGTCAACCAGAAATACTTGTCGATGAAATGAATAAAAATAAATGTATCTAAAACTAAAACATGTCTAGATGCATTAATTTCTTCGACAATATTTCTGAGAGGAGGTATGTACATATGTATGTACGAATGCTAGCGAAACGAGCAACGTTCGCGGTTACGAATCTACCCGTGAGTTCCAAGGAGGTGTGACGAAAACCAAAAATGGGATGGAGGGCCACCAACGGCGGCCAACTACTCCCACCCGGACAACACTGCCGCGTTCGATCCTCACATTACACGCGAATGAACCGTCGGTCGATCGGCTCAAGACTCCAAAGTAGATCGTGAATGTGATCGGACTGACAGCTGAATCCGATCTAGTAGCTACCTATTTTGTGTCCAGATATAGGGTACCTTTTTGAAAGGCGTTTGCCGTGCCTTTTCTGCGAGGACACTTACACCAAGCACCGGATGCAGCACGTGCGAACTTACTGGTACTTACTACTACGACATGTATATTAGTTACATGCATGGCCTTCGTGACACGGTTGTAGTCAGCTACACATGCATAAAACATGCATCTATTGCACACTCGTCCAGAACCTCATACTCCGCTGCTACACACCGGCCAACCCGTCGCTAAGAGCATTCACAGGCGGACGCTCCAAATCCAACTTAAACGCCTAGACGGACAGTCCGGTTAGTGACCAGTCATAAAAAAACGATTCGGACGGACTTCTCAAACATGCTTCAAACGCCCCGGCTAACCGGCACCTATCATATCTAACCCAAATCTAGGGTGGATATAAGGGCACCCACGCGCGTCCACCACGTCAGGCCCGACAGCCCTAGCCCACCACAAATTGCATGAAATCTACCCCTTCGACCTACCAGATACATGTTGGGGAACGTAGCAGAAATTCAAAATTTTCCTAGGTGTCACCAAGATCTATCTATGGAGAGACTAGCAACGAGGGGAAGGAGAGTGCATCTACATACCCTTGTAGATCGCTAAGCGGAAGCGTTCAAGAGAACGGGGTTAATGGAGTCGTACTCGTCATGATCCAAATCACCGAAGATCCTAGTGCCGAACGGACGGCACCTCCGCGTTCAACACACGTACAGCCCGACGATGTCTCCCACGCCTTGATCCAGTAAGGAGAGAGGGAGAGGTTGAGGAAGACTCCATCCAGCAGCAGCACAACGGCGTGGTGGTGATGGAGGAGCGTGGCTATCCTGCAGGGCTTCGCCAAGCACCACAGAAGAGGAGGAAGAAGAGATGCAGGGCTGCACCAACGAGAGATCGAATCGCGTGTTATGGGCAGCCCTAGGCCTCACTATATATAGGGGAGAGGAAGGAGGGTGCGCCCCCTCTAGGGTTCCCACCCCTAGGGGGGGCGGCAGCCCTAGATGGGACTTGGGGTGGCGGCCAAGAGGGGAGGGGAGAGGGAGGCGCACCAATATGGGCCCTAAGGCCCATATCCCCTTAGGGTTTGCTCCCTTTCCACCTCTTAGGCACCTTGGGCCCTTGTGGGAGGCGCACCAGCCCACTTAGGGGCTGGTCCCTCCCCACCCTTGGCCCATGCAAGCCTCCGGGGTTGGTGGCCCCACTTGGTGGACCCCCGGGACCCTCCCGGTGGTCCCGCTACGTTACCGATAAACCCCGAAACTCTTCCGGTGACCAAAACAGGACTTCCCATATATAAATCTTTACCTCCGGACCATTCCGGAGCTCCTCGTGACGTCCGGGATCTCATACGGGACTCCGAACAACATTCGGTAACCACATACAAACTTCCTTTACAACCCTAGCGTCACCGAACCTTAAGTGTGTAGACCCTACGGGTTCGGGAGACATACAGACATGACCGAGACGTTCTCCGGTCAATAACCAACAGCGGGATCTGGATACCCATGTTGGCTCCCACATGTTCCACAATGATCTCATCGGATGAACCACGATGTCAAGGACTTAATCAATCCCGTACACAATTCCCTTTGTCTAGCGGTATTGTACTTGCCCGAGATTCGATCATCGGTATCCCTATACCTTGTTCAATCTCGTTACCGGCAAGTCTCTTTACTCGTTCCGTAACACATCATCCCGTGATCAACTCCTTGATCACATTGTGCACATTATGATGATGTCCTACCGAGTGGGCCCAGAGATACCTCTCCGCTTACACGGAGTGACAAATCCCAGTATCGATTCGTGCCAACCCAACAGACACTTTCGGAGATACCCGTAGTGTACCTTTATAGCCACCCAGTTACGTTGTGACGTTTGGCACACCCAAAGCACTCCTACGGTATCCGGGAGTTGCACAATCTCATGGTCTAAGGAAATGATAATTGACATTAGAAAAGCTTTAGCATACGAACTACACGATCTTTGTGCTAGGCTTAGGATTGGGTCTTGTCCATCACATCATTCTCCTAATGATGTGATCCCGTTATCAACGACATCCAATGTCCATGGTCAGGAAACCGTAACCATCTATTGATCAACGAGCTAGTCAACTAGAGGCTTACTAGGCACATGGTGTTTTCTATGTATCCACACATGTATCTGAGTTTCCTATCAATACAATTATAGCATGGATAATAAACGATTATCATGAACAAGGAAATATAATAATAACTAATTTATTATTGCCTCTAGGGCATATTTCCAACAGTCTCCCACTTGCACTAGAGTCAATAATCTAGTTCACATCGCCATGTGATTAACACTCACAGGTCACATCGCCATGTGACCAACATCCAAAGAGTTTACTAGAGTCAATAATCTAGTTCACATCACTATGTGATTAACACTCAATGAGTTCTGGGTTTGATCATGTTGCTTGTGAGAGAGGTTTTAGTCAACGGGTCTGAACCTTTCAGATCCGTGTGTGCTTTACAAATCTCTATGTCATCTCCTAGATGTAGCTACCACGTTCTATTTGGAGCTATTCCAAATAACTGTTCTACTTGGAGCTATTCTAAATTGTTGCTCCATTATACGTATCCGGTATCTCTACTCAGAGCTATCCGGATAGGTGTTAAGCTTGCATCGACGTAACCCTTTACGACGAACTCTTTTACCACCTCCATAATCGAGAAAATTCCTTAGTCCACTAGTTACTAAGGATAACTTTGACCGCTGTCCTGTGATCCATTCTTGGATCACTCTTGTACCCCTTGACTGACTCATGGCAAGGCACACTTCAGGTGCGGTACACAGCATAGCATACTGTAGAGCCTATGTCTTAAGCATAGGGGACGACCTTCGTCCTTTCTCTCTATTCTGCCATGGTCGAGCTTTAAGTCTTAACTTCATACCTTACAACTCAGGCAAGAACTCCTTCTTTGACTGATCCATCTTGAACACCTTCAAGATCATGTCAAGGTATGTGCTCATTTGAAAGTACTATTAAGCGTTTTGATCTATCCTTATAGATCTTGATGCTCAATGTTCAAGTAGCTTTATCCAGGCTTTCCATTGAAAAACACTTTCCAAATAACCCTATATGCTTTCCAGAAATTCTACGTCATTTCTGATCAACAATATGTCAACAACATATACTCATCAGAAATTCTATAGTGCTCCCACTCACTTCTTTGGAAATACAAGTTTCTCATAAACTTTGTATAAACCCAAAATCTTTGATCATCTCATCAAAGCATACATTCCAACTCCGAGATGCTTACTCCAGTCCTCAGAAGGATTGCTGGAGCTTTGCATACTTATTAGCATCTTTCAGGATTGACAAAAACCTTCCGGTTGTATCACATACAACCTTTCCTCAAGAAAATCATCGAGGAAACAATGTTTTGACATCCTATCTGCAATATTTCATAAATAATGAAGTGACTGCTAATATAATTCCAACAGACTCTTAGCATCGCTACGAGTGAGAAAGTCTCATCGTAGTCAACTCCTTGAACTTGTCGGGAAACTTCTTAACGACAAGTCGAGCTTTCTTAATGGTGACATTTACCATCATTGTCCGTCTTCCTTTTAAAAAACCATCTGTACCTAACAGCCTTACGACCATCAAGTAGTTCTTCCAAAGTCTACACTTTGTTTTCATATATGGATCCTCTCTCGGATTATATGGCCTCGAGCCATTTATCGGAATCCGGGCCCACCATCGCTTCTCCATAGCTCGTAGGCTCATTGTTGTCTAGAAACATGACTTCCAAGACAGAACTACATACCACTCTGAAGTAGTACGCATCCTTGTCATCCTACGAGGTTTGGTAGTGACTTGATCTGAAGTTTCATGATCACTATCATAAGCTTCTACTTCAATTGGTGTAGGTGCCACAGGAACAACTCTTTGTGCCCTGCTATACACTAGTTGAAGTAACGGTTCAATAACCTCATCAAGTCTCCACCATCCTCCCACTCAATTCTTTCGAGAGAAACTTTTCCTCGAAAAAGGACCCGATTCTAGAAACAATCCCTTATTGCTTTCGGATCTGAGACGGGAGGTATACCCAACTGTTTTGGGTGTCCTATGAAGATGCATTTATCCGCTTTGGGTTCGAGCTTATCAGCCTGAAACTTTTTCACATAAGCGTCGCAGCCCCAAACTTTTAAGAAATGACAGCTTAGGTTTCTCAAGACCATAGTTCATACGGTGTCATCTCATCGGAATTACGTGGTGCCCCTTTTAAAGTGAATGTGGTTGTCTCTAATGCCTAACCCATAAACTATCGTGGTAATTTGATAAGAGACATCATGGTATGCTTTATATCCAATAGGGTGCAGTTATGATGTTCGGACACACCATCACACTATGGTGTTCCAGGCTGTATTAGTTGTGAAACAATTTCCACAATGTCTTAATTCTGTGCCAAACTCGTAATTAAGATATTCATCTCTATGATCACATCATAGATCTTTTATCCTCTTGTCACGACGATCTTTCAACTTCACACTGAAATTACTTGAACCTTTCAATAATTCAGACTCATGATTCATCAAGTAAATATACTCAACATCTACTCAAATCATCTGTGAAGTAAGAACATAATGATATCCACTACATGCCTCAGCACTCATTGGACTGCACACATCAAAATGTATTACTTCCAACAAGTTTCTTTCTAGTTCCATTTTACTGAAAATGAGGCTTTCAGTCATCTTGCCCATGTGGTATGATTTGCATGTCTCAAGTGATTCAGAATCAAGTGAGTCCAAACGGTCCATTTGCATGGAGTTTCTTCATGCATATACACCAATAGACATGGTTCGCATGTCTCAAACTTTTCAAAAACGAGTGAGCCTAAAGATCCATCAACATGGAGCTTCTTCATGCGTTTTATACCGATATGACTTACGTGGCAGTGCCACAAGTAGGTGGTACTATCATTACTATCTTTTGGCATGAACATGTGTATCACTACGATCGAGATTCAATAAACCATTCATTTTACGTGTAAGACCATTGAAGGTATTATTCAAATAAACAGAGTAACCATTATTCTCCTTAAATGAATAACCGTATTGTGATAGACATAATCCAATCATGTCTATGCTCAACGCAAACACCAATCTCGATGGTAGAGGGAGCCTACGATATTTGATCAACCTTGGAAATACTTCCAACACATATCGTCAGCTCACCTTTAGCTAGTCTCCATTTATTCCGTAGCTTTTATTTCGAGTTACTAACACTTAGCAACCAAACCGGTATCTAATACTCTGGTGCTACTAGGAGTACTAGTAAAGTATACATTAGCATAATGTATATCCAATATACTTCTATCGATAGCCTTCTCATCTACCAAGTATCTAGGGTAATTCTGCTCCAGCTGCTGTTCCCCTTATTACAGAAGCACTCAGTCTCGGGTTTGGGTTCAACCTTGGGTTTCTCCACTAGAGCAGCAGCTGAATTGTCGTTTCATGAAGTATCCCTTATTGCCCTTGCCCTTCTTGAAACTAGTGGTTTCACCAACCATCAACAATTGATGCTCCTTCTTGATTTCTACTTTTGTGGTGTCAAACATCGCGAATATCTCAAGGATCATCATATATGTCCCTGATATATTATAGTTCATCACGAAGCTCTAGCAGCTTGGTGGTAATGACCTCGGAGAAACGTCACTACCTTATCTGGAAGATTAACTCCCACTCGATTCAAGCGATTGTTGTACTCAGACAATCTGTGCACAAGCTCAACGATTGAGCTTTTCTCCTTAGTTTGTAGGCTAAGAGAATCGTCGGAGGTCTTATACCTCTTGACGTGGGCACGAGCCTGAAATTCCAATTTCAGCCCTCGAAACATCTCATATGTTTCGTGACGTTTCAAAAACGTCTTCGGTGCCTCAACTCTAAACCGTTTAACGGAACTATCACGTAGTTATCAAAACGGTATGTTAGATGTTCGCAACATCCACAGACGTCGTTCGAGGTTCAACACACTGAGCGGTGCATTAAGGACATAAGCCTTCTACGAAGCAACGAGGACAATCCTCGGTTTACAGACCTAGTCCGCATAATTGCTACTATCAACTTTCAACTAAATTTTCTCTAGGAACATATCTAAACAGTAGAACTGAAGCGCGAGCTACGACATAATTTGCTAAGACCTTTTGACTATGTTCAGGATAATTAAGTTCATCTTATGAACTCCCACTCAAATAGACATCCCTCTAGTCATCTAAGTGATTACATGATCCGAGTCAACTAGGCCGTGTCCGATCATCACGTGAGACGGACTAGTCAACATCTGTGAACATCTTCATGTTGATCGTATCTTCTATACGACTCATGCTCGACCTTTCGGTCTTCTGTGTTCCGAGGCCATGTCTGTACATGCTAGGCTCGTCAAGTTAACCCTAAGTGTTTTGCATGTGTAAAACTGTCTTACACCCGTTGTATGTGAACGTAAGGATCTATCACACCCGATCATCACGTGGTGCTTCGAAACGACGAACTTTAGCAACGGTGCACAGTTAGGGGAGAACACTTCTTGAAATTGTTGTAAGGGATCATCTTATTTACTACCGTCGTTCTAAGCAAATAAGATGTATAAACATGATAAACATCACATGCAATCAAATAGTGACATGATATGGCCATCATCACTTTGCTCCTTCTGATCTCCATCTTCGGGGCTCCATGATCATCATCGTCATCGGCATGACACCATGATCTCCATCATCATGATCTCCATCATCGTGTCTTTTTGAAGTTGTCACGTCATCTATTACTTCTACTACTACAGCTAACGGGTAGTAATAAAGTAAAGTAATTACATGACGTTTATGTTGACACGCAGGTCATAAATAAATAAAGACAACTCCTATGGCTCCTGCCGGTTGTCATATTCATCGACATGCAAGTCGTGATACCTATTACAAGAACATGATCAATCTCATACATCACATATATCATTCATCACATCCTTTTGGCCATATCACATCACATTGCATACCCTGCAAAAACAAGTTAGACGTCCTCTAATTGTTGTTTGCATGTTTTACGTGGCTGCTATGGGTTTCTAGCAAGAACGTTTCTTACCTACGCAAAAACCACAACGTGATATGCCAATTGCTATTTACCCTTCATAAGGACCCTTTTCATCGAATCCGATCCGACTAAAGTGGGAGAGACAGACACCCGCCAGCCACCTTATGCAACTAGTGCATGTTTGTCGGTGGAACCGGTCTCACGTAAGCATACGTGTAAGGTTGGTCCGGGCCGCTTGATCCCACAATACCGTCGAATCAAGATAAGACTAGTAACGGCAAGCATATTGAACAAAATCAACGCCCACAACTTCTTTGTGTTCTACTCGTGCATAGAATCTACGCATAGAACTAGCTCATGATGCCACTGTTGGGGAACGTAGCAGAAATTTAAAATTTTCCTACGTGTCACCAAGATCTATCTATGGAGAGACTAGCAACGAGGGGAAGGAGAGTGCATCTACATACCCTTGTAGATCGCTAAGCGGAAGCGTTCAAGAGAACGGGGTTGATGGAGTCGTACTCGTCGTGATCCAAATCACCGAACATCCTAGTGCCAAACGGACGGCACCTCCGCGTTCAACACACGTACAGCCCGACGATGTCTCCCACGCCTTGATCCAGCAAGGAGAGAGGGAGAGGTTGAGGAAGACTCCATCCAGCAGCAGCACAACGGCGTGGTGGTGATGGAGGAGCGTGGCTATCCTGCAGGGCTTCGCAAAGCACCACAGAAGAGGAGGAAGAAGAGATGCAGGGCTGCACCAACGAGAGATCGAATCGCGTGTTATGGGCAGCCCTAGGCCTCACCATATATAGGGGAGAGGGAGGAGGGTGCGCCCCCTCTAGGGTTCCCACCCCTAGGGGGGGCGGCAGCCCTAGATGGGACTTGGGGTGGCGGCCAAGAGGGGAGGGGAGAGGGAGGCGCACCAATATGGGCCCTAAGGCCCATATCCCCTTAGGGTTTGCCCCCTTTCCACCTCTTAGGCACCTTGGGCCCTTGTGGGAGGCGCACCAGCCCACTTAGGGGCTGGTCCCTCCGCACCCTTGGCCCATGCAAGCCTCCGGGGTTGGTGGCCCCACTTGGTGGACCCCCGGGACCCTCCCGGTGGTCCCGCTACGTTACCGATAAACCCCGAAACTCTTCCGGTGACCAAAACAGGACTTCCCATATATAAATCTTTACCTCCGGACCATTCCGGAGCTCCTCGTGACGTCCGGGATCTCATACGGGACTCCGAACAACATTCGGTAACCACATACAAACTTCCTTTACAACCCTAGCGTCATCGAACCTTGAGTGTGTAGACCCTACGGGTTCGGGAGACATGCAGACATGACCGAGACGTTCTCCGGTCAATAACCAACAGCGGGATCTGGATACCCATGTTGGCTCCCACATGTTCCACGATGATCTCATCGGATGAACCACGATGTCAAGGACTTAATCAATCCCGTATACAATTCCCTTTGTCTAGCGGTATTGTACTTGCCCGAGATTCGATCGTCGGTATCCCTATACCTTGTTCAATCTCGTTACCGGCAAGTCTCTTTACTCGTTCCGTAACACATCATCCCGTGATCAACTCCTTGATCACATTGTGCACATTATGATGATGTCCTACCGAGTGGGCCCAGAGATACCTCTCCGTTTACACGGAGTGACAAATCCCAGTCTCGATTCGTGCCAACCCAACAGACACTTTCGGAGATACCCGTAGTGTAACCTTTATAGCCACCCAGTTACGTTGTGACGTTTGGCACACCCAAAGCACTCCTACGGTATCCGGGAGTTGCACAATCTCATGGTCTAAGGAAATGATAATTGACATTAGAAAAGCTTTAGCATACGAACTACACGATCTTTGTGCTAGGCTTAGGATTGGGTCTTGTCCATCACATCATTCTCCTAATGATGTGATCCCGTTATCAACGACATCCAATGTCCATGGTCAGGAAACCGTAACCATCTATTGATCAACGAGCTAGTCAACTAGAGGCTTACTAGGCACATGGTGTTTTCTATGTATCCACACATGTATCTGAGTTTCCTATCAATACAATTATAGCATGGATAATAAACGATTATCATGAACAAGGAAATATAATAATAACTAATTTATTATTGCCTCTAGGGCATATTTCCAACAATACATTTGTTTTCTCCTCACTTCTTCCTCCTCCGCGATGGACATCTCGTAGCCCCGCCGCCCCCATTGCTCCGTAGCCGTTCCGAGCCTCTCCGCCGCCAGCACTGGCACAACAGTCCTGTCTCCCGTCCTCATCGCCGGCCTGGGCACCACCGCGATACGTCAGGCAACTCTCGAGCTGCGCTATGTATGATGGACGTGCATGGATGTGCGAGTATGGATTTGAGATATGTGGATGCCGGACATGAGATATAAGGGGTTGTCTAGATGCGTCCGCGGACGTGTCCGGGCACGTCTAGGGTGGCGGATTTGATTTTTCATTTTAGGTGTTGGGTGGCGTATTTGCCATGTCCGACATTAGATGCTCTAAGCGTAGCCAAATGATCATGTCCGTCATCGGCAAGGCCCATGTGACACGATGTGGAAGTTTTATGTACAACAAAGAAACCCGTGGGTGGAGCCTATAGGCGTGGGTAATGCAGGATGCCACAAGTATAAATTTGCAACAATTCATGTTGTACTCGTCGTCAAGGGTGCTCCTAATCGGTGCCTCGATCACCCGATCGCGGAACTGGCCCCGCACAGAACACTTGTGGGCGCTGGCCCATTAGTATGCCGCGCGCAGCTCGGTCAACGGCTGACTAGTTAACCGGTCAACTATTGACTTTCGGGCAATAAGCAAAAGAAATATAAATAAAAGAACCAAAAAATTGTGAACTAAAAATGGTTCAATTTTTTAAAAAGTTCATGGGATTTGAAAAAAAATCATTAGAAAAAATTTCACAAATTTGGAAAAAAAAATCATTGATTTTCATAGAAAATCACAATTTTTAAGAAAAGTTCATGAATTTGAAAAAAAGTTCACCAAATTTTCAAAAAGGTTCAAGATTTTGAAAAAATAATCATCTATTTTTAAACAAAGAACACCAAATTATAAAATGTTTCATGAATTCGAAAAGAAATTCATCGATATTGAAAAAAGTGCGTGCATTTTGGAAAAAGAAAAAGAATAAAAAATAAAAATAATATATAAAGGAAAAGAAAAAACAAAACAAAAACCATCATGAAAAAACCTTATTGAAAAAAAGAAAGAAATGGTTGGGAAGCTTCTGGTAATGCCCGTCGTCAGGTCCCCTATATGACACTCGCCAAAACGTACTCCATGCGGTTTAGGGTATGGGCTGACCCAGTCAGGGTACTCCATGCGGTTTTCCAGCGGGTTTTCAATTTTCTTTCAGGTTTTCATATTTTCAGTTTTCATTCAAAATATATTACTTCAAGAAAAAAATGTTCACAAAGTTTAATAAAGTTAGGAATTTCCAAAAAATGTCCATATTTTTTAATATCCATGAAATAAAATTTTCCAAAATATTAAAAAATCATAAATTATGAAAGATGTTATAAAAAATTGAAAAGTAAAAAATTAAAAATGTATTCCTCAAATTTAAAAAGCTATTCTTGAATTTTAAAAAGTGACTGTGAATTTGAAATTATTCTAGAATTTTATGAAATGTTCATATATTTTTAAAAGCATTCACATATTTAAAAAATATTCTCAAAATTTAGAAATTGTTCATGTATTTTAAATATATTCCTGATTTAAAAAAATATTTACGGACTATAAAATGATCATTAGATGGAAAAAGGTTTTAGAATGGAAATAAAAAAGTTAAAGAAAAGAAAGAAATAAATGATGAAAAAGAAAAGGTAAAACTAAACGGATTTGCTAAAACTCATTCGAATGCTTTTTTTGGTCTCATTCACTTTTGTGGCCGTCAGATCAAAACGCTCCGCGATTCGTTTTTCTGAGCGACGCGAGCGTGCGCTGCTCGTACCGTACGAGGAGCAGCTCATGTGCGTGAGCTTTACCAGGCTTTTTGCTTGCTTATTTGCCCGAGCTGGGCTGTGTGAGCTTTTTGTTTTCCTATTTACCCGACAAAAAAGAAAGATGGGGGTCAAAGGATGTGAACGCTGCGTAGCTTTTTGCATGTTTTGTCATTTGTTTACTGTAGCTTTCAGGGGTAAGCTCTTTGTAAGGACTTTTTTTATCATGATTAATTGCTGTTCTAGTTTTTTTGTTTTTTGTTTTTTGTTTTTTTTTCTTATTTCACTATATTTAATAGATCTTTGTTTCACTCTTTTCTTATTTTTATTATATTCATTTTATTTTAAGTATAATATTCATTTGTTACCCAAGATTGCAAATTGATTGTTTAGGTTTTACTTTTACAAAATTTTCCTCTTATTATTACTATTACTACTACTACTATTATTATTATTATTATTATTATTATTATTATTATTATTATTATTATAGAAGAATCACCGTGCCAACACATTAACGAAGTTTAGATTGAAAAATAGAGTGTCGGTGGGACAGGAGCCAGTTACATGTCTACCACTAGACATGCAACTACAAGTGATGTAACCCGGTTGCAATTGCACCGGCACAAAGCAATTGCAACTGGTGTTGGGAGGGGAAGTTGTCGGGGCCACTTGCATGTCCGTATTAGAAATGCAACTGCAAGTGTTGTAATTCGACTGCAACTGCACGAGGCACAAAGCGACGACAACTGGGGGTCCGCAGAGGAGTTGTCGGGATAGTTGCATGTCCACCACTAGACATGCAACTGCAAGTGTTGTAACCCGACTGCAGCTTCAAGCGTTGTTACCCGACTGCAAGTGCAGTGGGGCACAAAACACTTCAACTGGGGTCGGGAAAGAAGTTGTCAAGGCCAGTTGCATGTCCACCACTAGACATGCAACTGCAAGTGTTGTAACCTGACTGCAACTGCACGGTGCACAAAGCAACTGCACTTGGGCTAGGAGAAGTGTTGTCGAGGCCAATTGCATGTACATCACTAGACATGCAACTACAAGTGTTGTAACCCGACTGCAGCTTCAAGCGTTGTTACCCGACTGCAACCGCAGGGGGCACAAAACACTGCGACTGGGGCCGGGAAAGAAGTTGTCGAGGCCAGTTGGATGTCCACCAGTAGGCATGCAACTGCAAGTGTTGTAACCCGAATGCAACTGCACGAGACACAAGACTGCAACTTGGGCTAGAAGAAGTGTTGTCGAGGCCAATTGCATGTACATCACTAGACATGCAATTACAAGTGTTGTAATCCGACTGCAACTGCACGAGCACAAAGTGGCTGCAACTGGATCAAGCGGGAGTTATCGGGATCAATTGCATGTACACCACTAAACATGCAATTTGCAAGCATTTATCTATTCTTAAATATTTTTACTACTAAAAATGGTGTAGTATATGTATATACATGACGTGTTTTATGTATGTACATGCGTGCCCGTTTGAAAGCATGTAGATGCAGCCGGCCGGGACACGAAAAGAGAAAAAATACAAACGCGGAGAAGACGAATGAAGACACACGCACGCAACAAAACTCACTCCACTCAATGTCACGTCGCACCCAGCTCACATGTACGAGCCATACATGCAGCCGAGGGAAGGACGTACGTGGAACAAACAACAACAGCGTGGCAGATACGATCAAGTCCAAAATGTTTTCTCTTATTTTCCTCTTCGCTTTCTATACAAGCCCAAATCATTTTTGATCAAAGCCCGCTGATAGAAGGGACAACAACAATTAAAAAGAAGTCCAGCAACCCATATAGGATGAACGAGATCAAATGATTCTAGGAAGAAAAAAAGATGAATGAGACCAAATTATATCTCAGCTAATGAGTTCTAGGCACTCCCAAAACTAAAATAAAATTGTAAATGTATGCCCGCTTTGTAAATGTATTCATCAGTGATGGCATCTCAATGTAGTGGAAACAGTGGTAGAGAAAATCCGATGCTTTTAGCACCATATTCCGACACACGTGCATATAAAATCATATTTGATACATTCATATCTAGACAAATTCATGACAAGAATTTTGGGATGGAGGGAGTACTATACTAAAGCATTCTGATCGAGTAACCAAACATGCAGTTATTAAAAGGACACCGGGAGCACTAGTAGACGATCTCATCCCTGTTCTTGATCCAATTGCCCTTGGCCCTCATCAGATGGATGGAGAATTAATGGAAATGGGATAAAGAACTGCTGCCCATGTTTCAACGGATATCAAAAGGTCCTTCCTCCATGAACCTCGTCCCCGCCTCTTCCTGTTCTTTTGTTTCTATTTTTCCTCGTTTGAAGTACTCCAGTAGAATGGCAGCGACGGTGATGAGCTCACCGCCGTCGCTGAGCTGCTTGGCATGAAAAAGTGCGCTGCACCGCTGGCCCGCGTAGCACAGCGTCTCCACCCACACCTGGGCGAGCAGCTCCAGCGTGCCCACTGCGTCATCTTGGACCTCCTTGCTGACGACGATCTTGGCACCAAGCTCGCATCCTTTATCCAACATGGATACGAGATGGCCTTGTGTTGTGTGATCAACACGTAGTAGCGGATAACGGCTGTTCCTCCCTGTATCCCCATAGGTCTTGAGAAATCTGGCCACCTCCTCGGGTGAGCTGTAAGGCGTAGCAGCAGCATCACGCGGACCACGCACGATGAGGCCAAAGCACACCTCGATGTAGGAATTGTGGTTGGCAGTGGGACCGAGCATGTAGGGGCGTGAGGCGAGGAGGTAGAGCATGTAGTTGGAGAGCGCCTGGACCGCCTCGGCAAGATGACTCACCCGCTTATGCTCATGCTCCTGCTCCTGCTCCTCGCTGCTGCTCGTCATGGTCATGGAGTAGATGTAGATGTTGGTGGCGATGTGCCAGACAAGGATCTTTTCTTCCACGCTCCAGGTCAGGCCCTCATACAATCCCCACCTCCTGAGCTCCGCTTGACCCCGTGAATCAAAATGTATAAGGCTGTCGTCGTCATGGCTAAAGAGCCTGAGGTCACCCCCCTTGCTCAGGATGTAGTCCACCACCAGCTCCTGGATCAAGGGCGAGACAGGGATGGAGCTCGAGTAGGCCATAGCGTTCCACCACACCTCCCTCCCCATCCAATTGGCCAGCCTGCTTCTCTTGCTGACCCTGCTGCGAGCGGCCAGCTGCAACAGGTTGTGCTGCCCCATGGAGGCCGACCAGTACCTTGCCCAGTCCGCTGCGCGGACCAGCCGGCGGACGGACAACACCATACGGCCGAGCGAACCGCTGACATGTCTTGGTACCCATGCCGCCGCCTTGAGCCACCATCTTGGCCTGCCGGCGCGTGGTGTTGTGGTGCCGGGTATGTAACGCAAGGTCTCGCGGAGGGAGTCATCCGGCCCATGACTTATGAGCAGCACGCATGCCCAACTCGAGAATAAGCCTCTCAACGCCGACACCACCTCCAGGACAAGGGCACCTACCAGCAGGACATAGGTGACAGCCACATCTACCGCCCGATGTTGATGACGATGTTGATGACGATGGAACAGCAGGAAGGCGACGGTGGTGGCCGCCGGCGAGAGCATACGGATGCAGAGGCCGTACCAAGTGTGCATCACCTCAGCCTTGGTGTACAGGACGTCGTGCATCAGGGACAGCTGCATCTCAACCACCTTGTACAAACGGCCCTCCTCCCGGAGATACGAAGCATGTCCGTATCCTGCTTCGTTGATCAGCCCCTTGATCATTTCCTTGGGAACCCCAAGCGTTCGGTGAGCCATCAGTAGGCAGTCTTCAGTGTCCCATGGACGCTTGTCTAGTATGTCTTCCAGATTGTTGCGTGAGAAAACGAAGGCCGAATGCTGTAAAGCTTGGTAGTTCTTCCCCACCGGGTTGCTGCCAGCGCACCGGAGAGCCCAGACCCTCTCCGCGTACTTGACGACACCCACCACAAACATGAGGATGCCGGCCCACCGGAGCAAGGCCGAGCCACCAACGACAACGGAGGTGTAGAAGAGGACGTAGCCGGCGGCGGTCACCTGCACGGCAAGCGTCTGCAAGTGCCGCAGCCAGAGCCGGTTGTCCTCGACGGCGTAGGCGGTGATGTTGTCCTGCCCGCCCAGATGGAGCAGCAGGAACGGCGCCCAGAAGGCCATAAGCTCGTGGTCGAGAGACCGGCTGGCGGCGGACAGGTGGCCCAGCACGTAGATGGCCGTGCCGTCGGCCAGCATGTACGCCGACCAAGCCAAGAACCTTACCGCGCCGGAGTCAACGCGCCGCCGGAATTCCGCCAGCATGAGCAGCGCCACCTGGAGCGTCAAGCTGAGCAGCACCAACGGCTGGATACCCCATTCTTTCCATGTTGCGATACCCCATTCTTTCCATGCTGCTCCTCCGGCCATATCGATGTCGATCTGCAGCTCAACCCTGCTTCTGAAATCACCACAAGTACAAATTACAGACCCGCCATTTGATTAAGGGGGAAATTGGAAATATAACACATGGAATCTAGGTTTGACACTTAATTCGTCCAACTTTCAAATAATGACACTGCAGCAACGAATTTTTTCAACATTTGACATTTTCTCCTCTTCTCTTATTTCCCAGGCCATATCCCTCTCCTTTTCTATTTATAGAGACCTAAAGTGACCATTATGTCCCTGAACCCACTTGGAAGATTACTGTGGAGTAATACTCTTGTAATTAATCAAGGCAGGAGCTACTACGAGCTCGAAAGAATGCAGCTGCTGCCGCTACGCCGGTGAGCTGCTAGTCCGGCTAGGTCCGTGGCTGATTCTACCATACGTTGCCACGGGGTACGAGGTAGACGACGCGCGGGCGCTCACCACGTCGGGAAAATATGTTTTATTAGAGCACCTGCACCCAGACCCGTCTATTTTACCATTCATTTTTCGCATAACAATCCGGGCAAGCACATTTCTCTTTTTTGTTTCTCTCACATAAAACATGTTTTGAACTTCAAACTTCCACAGCACAGCAAAGCTTTCTATCTAGAATCTGGGATAAAACTTTCAGATTTTTTTCGTCCAATATAAATATACGAATTAAGAATCTTTTGGTCAAAAAATCTTATTTTTAGAATTTATGTCGGGCCAAAAAATATGAAAGTTTTATCTCACGTTCTAGTTAGGAAGCTTTATTGTGCTGCAAAGTTTGAGATTCAAGACATGTTCTATATGAGAGAAACAAAAAGAGAAATTTACATGTAAATTGTTAGTTGTGTTGCACAAATCTCAAAACAATATTGGAGAGTTAAGATAGATGGGCCTGGGTCCAGATGCTCAAATAATCTGCATCCACCACGCCGGCGTTGCTCAGCCGGAATCCGGGAGCGATAGCGAAGCCAACGACCATGCCTCCTGCACTGGCACCCATGTACTCCGGGTGGAACTCGGCGCGGCGGCCGGCCTCGAAGTGGCTGGGAAGCTGGTTGTTGGAAATATGCCCTAGAGGCAATAATAAATTGATTATTATTATATTTCCTTGTTCATGATAATCGTTTATTATCCATGCTAGAATTGTATTGATAGGAAACTCAGATACATGTGTGGATACATAGACAACATCATGTCCCTAGTAAGCCTCTAGTTGACTAGCTCGTTGATCAATAGATGGTTACGGTTTCCTGACCATGGACATTGGATGTCGTTGATAACGGGATCACATCATTAGGAGAATGATGTAATGGACAAGACCCAATCCTAAGCCTAGCACAAGATCATGTAGTTCGTATGCTAAAGCTTTTCTAATGTCAAGTATCATTTCCTTAGACCATGAGATTGTGCAACTCCCGGATACCGTAGGAGTGCTTTGGGTGTGCCAAACGTCACAACGTAACTGGGTGGCTATAAAGGTACACTACAGGTATCTCCGAAAGTGTCTGTTGGGTTGGCACGAATCGAGACTGGGATTTGTCACTCCGTGTAAACGGAGAGGTATCTCTGGGCCCACTCGGTAGGACATCATCATAATGTGCACAATGTGATCAAGGAGTTGATCACGGGATGATGTGTTACGGAACGAGTAAAGAGACTTGCCGGTAACGAGATTGAACAAGGTATCGGGATACCGACGATCGAATCTCGGGCAAGTATCGTACCGCTAGACAAAGGGAATTGTATACGGGATTGATTAAGTCCTTGACATCGTGGTTCATCCGATGAGATCATCGTGGAACATGTGGGAGCCAACATGGGTATCCAGATCCCGCTGTTGGTTATTGACCGGAACGTCTCGGTCATGTCTGCATGTCTCCCGAACCCGTAGGGTCTACACACTTAAGGTTCGATGACGCTAGGGTTATAGGGAATAGTATACGTGGTTACCGAATGTTGTTCGGGAGTCCCGGATGAGATCCCGGACGTCACGAGGAGTTCCGGAATGGTCCGGAGGTAAAGATTTATATATGGGAAGTCCTGTTTTGGTCACCGGAAAAGTTTCGGGGTTTATCGGTAACGTACCGGGACCACCGGGAGGGTCCCGGGGGTCCACCAAGTGGGGCCACAAGCCCCGGAGGGCTGCATGGGCCAAGTGTGGGAGGGGACCAGCCCCAGGTGGGCTGGTGCGCCCCCCACAAGGGCCCAAGGCGCCTAAGGGGAGGAGGGGGGGGCAAACCCTAGGGCAGATGGGCCTTAGGGCCCATGCCTGGTGCGGCTCCCTCTCCCCCTCCACCTGGCCGCCACCCAGATGGGATCTGGGGGCTGCCGCCACCCCTAGGGAGGGAACCCTAGGTGGGGGCGCAGCCCCTCCCCTTCTCCTATATATACTTGAGGTTTGGGCTGCCCAAGACACATGAGTTCCTCTCCTTCTTGGCGCAGCCCTACCCCTCTCCCTCCTCGTCTCTTGCGGTGCTTGGCGAAGCCCTGCTGGAGTACCACGCTCCTCCACCACCACCACGCCGTTGTGCTGCTGCTGGATGGAGTCTTCCTCAACCTCTCCCTCTCTCCTTGCTGGATCAAGGCATGGGAGACGTCACCGGGCTGTACATGTGTTGAACGCGGAGGTGCCGTCCGTTCGGCACTAGGATCTCCGGTGATTTGGATCACGACGAGTACGACTCCTTCAACCCCGTTCTCTTGAACGCTTCCGCTTAGCGATCTACAAGGGTATGTAGATGCACTCTCCTTCCCCTCGTTGCTGGTTTCTCCATAGATAGATCTTGGTGACACGTAGGAAAATTTTGAATTTCTGCTACGTTCCCCAACAGTGGTATCAGAGCTAGGTCTATGCGTAGGTTCTATGCACGAGTAGAACACAAATTGTTGTGGCCGTCGATTTTGTCAATTTGCTTGCCGTTACTAGTCTTATCTTGATTCGGCGGCATCGTGGGATGAAGCGGCCCGGACCGACCTTACACGTACTCTTACGTGAGACTGGTTCCACCGACTGACATGCACTAGTTGCATAAGGTGGCTAGTGGGTGTCTGTCTCTCCCACTTTAGTCGAATCGGATTCGATGAAAAGGGTCCTTATGAAGGGTAAAAAGCAATTGGCATATCACGTTGTGGTTTTTGCGTAGGTAAGAAACGTTCTTGCTAGAAACCCTTAGCAGCCATGTAAAACATGCAAGCAACAATTAGAGGACGTCTAACTTGTTTTTGCAGGGTATGCTATGTGATGTGATATGGCCAAGAAGAATGTGATGAATGATATGTGATGTATGGGATTGATCATGTTCTTGTAATAGGAATCACGACTTGCATGTCGATGAGTATGACAACCGGCAGGAGCCATAGGAGTTGTCTTTATTTATTATATGACCTGCATGTCATTGAACAACGCCATGTAATTACTTTACTTTATTGCTAACCGGTAGCCATAGTAGTAGAAGTAATAAGTTGGCGAGACAACTTCATGAAGACATGATGATGGAGATCATGGTGTCATGCCGGTGACAAGATGATCATGGAGCCCCAAGATGGAGATCAAAGGAGCTATATGATATTGGCCATATCATGTCACTGTTTTTTTTATTGCATGTGATGTTTATCATGTTTTTGCATCTTATTTGCTTAGAATGACGGTAGTAAATAAGATGATCCCTCATTAAAATTTCAAGAAAGTGTTCCCCCTAACTGTGCACCGTTGCGAAAGTTCGTCGTTTCGAAGCACCACGTGATGATCGGGTGTGATAGATTCTTACGTTCACATACAACGCGTGTAAGCCAGATTTACACACGCGAAACACTTAGGTTGACTTGACGAGCCTAGCATCTACAGACATGGCCTCGGAACACAAGAGACCGAAAGGTCGAGCATGAGTCGTATGGTAGATATGATCAACATGAAGATGTTCACCGATGATGACTAGTCCGTCTCACGTGATGATCAGACACGGCCTAGTTGACTCGGATCATGTAATCACTTAGATGACTAGAGGGATGTCTATCTGAGTGGGAGTTCATAAGATGAACTTAATTATCCTGAACATAGTCAAAAGGTCTTCGCAAATTATGTCGTAGCTCGCGCTTCAGTTCTACTGTTTAGATATGTTCCTAGAGAAAATTTAGTTGAAAGTTGATAGTAGCAATTATGCGGACTAGGTCCGTAAACGGAGGATTGTCCTCATTGCTTCATAGAAGGCTTATGTCCTTAATGCACCGCTCAGTGTGCTAAACCTCGAACATCGTCTGTGGATGTTGCGAACATCTGACATACACATTTTGATAACTACGTGATAGTTCAGTTAAACGGTTTAGAGTTGAGGCACCGGAGACGTTTTGAAACGTCACGAAACATATGAGATGTTTCGAGGGCTGAAATTGGAATTTCAGGCTCGTGCCCACGTCAAGAGGTATAAGACCTCCGACGATTTTCTTAGCCTGCAAACTAAGGGAGAAAAGCTCAATCGTTGAGCTTGTGCACAGATTGTCTGAGTACAACAATCGCTTGAATCGAGTGGGAGTTAATCTTCCAGATAAGATAGTGACGTTTCTCCGAGGTCATTACCACCGAGCTGCTAGAGCTTCGTGATGAACTATAATATATCAGGGACATATATGATGATCCTTGAGATATTCGCGATGTTTGACACCACAAAAGTAGAAATCAAGAAGGAGCATCAATTGTTGATGGTTGGTGAAACCACTAGTTTCAAGAAGGGCAAGGGCAAGAAGGGATACTTCATGAAACGGCAAATCAGCTGCTGCTCTAGTGAAGAAACCCAAGGTTGAACCCAAACCCGAGACTAAGTGCTTCTGTAATAAGGGGAACAGCCACTGGAGCAGAATTACCCTAGATACTTGGTAGATGAGAAGGCTGGCAAGGTCGATAGAAGTATATTGGATATACATTGTGTTAATGTGTACTTTACTAGTACTCCTAGTAGCATCATGGTATTAGATACTGGTTCGGTTGCTAAGTGTTAGTAAACTCAAAATAAAAGGTTGCGGAGTAAAGGAGACTAGCTAAAGGTGAGCTGGCGATATGTGTTGGATGTTTTTCCAAGCTTGATGTGATCAAGCATCGCACGCTCCCTCTACCATCGAGATTGGTGTTTGCGTTGAGCATAGACATGATTGGATTATGTCTATCGCAATACGGTTATTCATTTAAGGAGAATAATGGTTACTCTGTTTATTTGAATAACACCTTCAATGGTCTTGCGCCTAAAATGAATGGTTTATTGAATCTCGATCGTATTAATACACATGTTCATGCCAAAAGATATAAGATAGTAATGATAGTACCACCTACTTGTGGCACTACCGCGTAAAGTCATATCGGTATAAAACGCATGAAGAAGCTCCATGTTGATGGATCTTTGGGCTCACTTGTTTTGAAAAATTTAAGACATGCGAACCATGTCTATTGGTGTGTATGCATGAAGAAACTCCATGCAAATGGACCGTTTGGACTCACTTGATTTTGAATCACTTGAGACATGCAAATCATACCACATGGGCAAGATGACTGAAAGCCTCGTTTTCAGTAAAATGGAACTAGAAAGCAACTTGTTGGAAGTAATACATTTTGATGTGTGCAGTCCAATGAGTGCTGAGGCGTGTAGTGGATATTGTTATGTTCTTACTTCACAGATGATTTGAGTAGATGTTGAGTATATTTACTTGATGAATCACGAGTCTGAATTATTGAAAGGTTCAAGTAATTTCAGGATGAAGTTGAAAGATCGTCGTGACAAGAGGATAAAAGATCTATGATATGATCATAGAGATGAATATCTGAATTACGAGTTTGGCACAGAATTAAGACATTGTGGAAATTGTTTCACAACCAATACAGCCTGGAACACCATAGTGTGATGGTGTGTCCGAACATCATAACTGCACCCTATTGGATATGATGCATACCATGATGTCTCTTATCGAATTACCACGATAGTTTATGGGTTAGGCATTAGAAACAACCACATTCACTTTAAATAGGGCACCACGTAATTCCGATGAGATGACACCGTATGAACTATGGTTTAGAGAAACCTAAGCTGTCATTTCTTAAAAGTTTGGGGCTGCGATGCTTATGTGAAAAGTTTCAGGCTGATAAGCTCGAACCCAAAGCGGATAAATGCATATTCACAGGACACCCAAAACAGTTGGGTATACCTCCTGTCTCAGATCCGAAAGCAATAAGGGATTGTTTCTAGAATCGGGTCCTTTCTCGAGGAAAAGTTTCTCTCGAAAGAATTGAGTGGGAGGATGGTGGACACTTGATGAGGTTACTGAACCGTCTCTTCAACTAGTGTGTGGCAGGGCACAGGGAGTTGTTCCTGTGGCACCTACACCAATTGAAGTGGAAGCTTATGATAGTGATCATGAAACTTCAGATCAAGTCACTACCAAACCTCGTAGGACGACAAGGATGCGTACTACTTTAGAGTGGTACGTATTCCTATCTTGGAAGTCATGTTGCTAGACAACAATGAACCTACGAGCTATGGAGAAGCGATGGTGGGCCCAAATTCCGATAAATGGCTCGAGGCCATAAAATCCGAGAGAGGATCCATGTATGAAAACAAAGTGTAGACTTTGGCAGAACGGCTCGATGGTCGTAAGGCTGTTGAGTACAGATGGATTTTAAAAGGAAGACGGACAATGATGGTAAATGTTACCATTAAGAAAGCTCGACTTGTTGTTAAGATGTTTCCCGACAAGTTCAAGGAGTTGACTACGGCGAGACTTTCTCACTCGTAGCGATGCTAAGAGTCCGTTGGAATTATATTAGCAGTCACTGCATTATTTATGAAATCTTGCAGATAGGATGTCAAAACATTGTTTCCTCGACGATTTTCTTGAGGAAAGGTTGTATGTGATACAATCGGAAGGTTTTGTCAATCCTGAAAGATGCTAATAAATATGCAAAGCTCTAGCAATCCTTCTAAGGACTGGAGTAAGAATCTCGGAGTTGGAATGTACGCTTTGATGAGATGATCAAAGCTTTTGGGTGTATACAAAGTTTATGAGAAACTTGTATTTCCAAAGAAGTGAGTGGGAGCGCTATAAAATTTCTGATGAGTATATGTTGTTGACATATTGTTGATCGGAAATGATGTAGAATTTCTGGAAAGCATATAGGGTTATTTGAAAAGTGTTTTTCAATGGAAAACCTGGATTAAGCCACTTGAACATTGAGCATCAAGATCTATAAGGATAGATCAAAACACTTAATGGTACTTTCAAATGAGCACATATCTTGACATAATCTTGAAGGTGTTCAAGATGGATCAGTCAAAGAAGGAGTTCTTGCCTGAGTTGTAAGGTATGAAGTTAAGGCTTAAAGCTCGACCACGGCAGAATAAAGAGGAAGGACGAAGGTCGTCCCTTATGCTTTTGTCATAGGCTCTATACGGTATGCCATGCTGAGTACCGCACCTGATGTGTGCCTTGCCACATGTCTGGCAAGAGGGTACAAAGGTGATCTAGGAGTAGATCACCAGATAGCGGTCTAAATTATCCTTAGAGGAATAAGGATATGTTTCTCGGTTATGGAGGTGATAAAGAGTTCGACGTAAAGAGTTACGTCGATGCAAGCTTAACACCTATCCGGATAGCTCTGAGTAGAGATACCGGATACGTATAATGGAGCAACAATTTAGAATAGCTCCAAGTAGAATAGTTATTTGAAATGGCTCCAAATGTAGCGTAGTAGTTGCATCTACAAGATGACACGGAAATTTGCGAAGTACATACGGATCTGAATGTTGCAGACCCGTTGACTGAAACCTCTCTCACAAGCATAACATGATCAAACCTAGAACTCTTTGGGTGTTAGTCACATGGGGATGTGAACTTGAGTGTTAATCACATATCGATGTGAACTGGATTATTATCTCTAGTGCAAGTGGGAGACTGTTGGAAATATGCCCTAGAGGCAATAATAAATTGATTATTATTATATTTCCTTGTTCATGATAATCGTTTATTATCCATGCTAGAATTGTATTGATAGGAAACTCAGATACATGTGTGGATACATAGACAACACCATGTCCCTAGTAAGCCTCTAGTTGACTAGCTCGTTGATCAATAGATGGTTACGGTTTCCTGACCATGGACATTGGATGTCGTTGATAACGGGATCACATCATTAGGAGAATGATGTAATGGACAAGACCCAATCCTAAGCCTAGCACAAGATCATGTAGTTCGTATGCTAAAGCTTTTCTAATGTCAAGTATCATTTCCTTAGACCATGAGATTGTGCAACTCCCGGATACCGTAGGAGTGCTTTGGGTGTGCCAAACGTCACAACGTAACTGGGTGGCTATAAAGGTACACTACAGGTATCTCCGAAAGTGTCTGTTGGGTTGGCACGAATCGAGACTGGGATTTGTCACTCCGTGTAAACGGAGAGGTATCTCTGGGCCCACTCTGTAGGACATCATCATAATGTGCACAATGTGATCAAGGAGTTGATCACGGGATGATGTGTTACGGAACGAGTAAAGAGACTTGCCAGTAACGAGATTGAACAAGGTATCGGGATACCGACGATCGAATCTCGGGCAAGTATCGTACCGCTAGACAAAGGGAATTGTATACGGGATTGATTAAGTCCTTGACATCGTGGTTCATCCGATGAGATCATCGTGGAACATGTGGGAGCCAACATGGGTATCCAGATCCCGCTGTTGGTTATTGACCGGGGAGTTATCTCGGTCATGTCTGCATGGTTCCCGAACCCGTAGGGTCTACACACTTAAGGTTCGATGACGCTAGGGTTATAGGGAATAGATATACGTGGTTACCGAATGTTGTTCGGAGTCCCGGATGAGATCCCGGACGTCACGAGGAGTTCCGGAATGGTCCGGAGGTAAAGATTTATATATGGGAAGTCCTGTTTTGGTCACCGGAAAAGTTTCGGGGTTTATCGGTAACGTACCGGGACCACCGGGAGGGTCCCGGGGGTCCACCAAGTGGGGCCACAAGCCCCGGAGGGCTGCATGGGCCAAGTGTGGGAGGGGACCAGCCCCAGGTGGGCTGGTGCACCCCCCACAATGGCCCAAGGCGCCTAAGGGGAGGAGGGGGGCAAACCCTAGGGCAGATGGGCCTTAGGGCCCATGCCTGGTGCGCCTCCCTCTCCCCCTCCACCTGGCCGCCACCCAGATGGGATCTGGGGGCTGCCGCCACCCTAGGGAGGGAACCCTAGGTGGGGGCGCAGCCCCTCCCCTTCCCCTATATATACTTGAGGTTTGGGCTGCCCAAGACACATGAGTTCCTCTCCTTCTTGGCGCAGCCCTACCCCTCTCCCTCTCGTCTCTTGCGGTGCTTGGCGAAGCCCTGCTGGAGTACCACGCTCCTCCACCACCACCACGCCATTGTGCTGCTGCTGGATGGAGTCTTCCTCAACCTCTCCCTCTCTCCTTGCTGGATCAAGGCATGGGAGATGTCACCGGGCTGTACGTGTGTTGAACGCGGAGGTGCCGTCCGTTCGGCACTAGGATCTCCGGTGATTTGGATCACGACGAGTACGACTCCTTCAACCCCGTTCTCTTGAACGCTTCCGCTTAGTATGTAGATGCACTCTCCTTCCCCTCGTTGCTGGTTTCTCCATATATAGATCTTGGTGACACGTAGGAAAATTTTGAATTTCTGCTACGTTCCCCAACACTGGTAGCTACACAAATCCAGGAACCCTCCACCACCGCCGACGCTGCCGTAGCAGGCAGCAGCTAGAGGAGTCCGAGGAGCGAGCAGAGGCCGCCCGCGAGTGAATTGCAGAAAACCACCACATTTGGGGTTAGCTTTGCGGAAAACTACCTAGTCCCTAATTATTTGCAAAACGCACCGCGGATTCAGTAAACTTGTTGCAAATAGCACTGATAAGGTGATCTGGCCCGTTTGATCACTTTCTGACAAGTGGGGTCTGATTGTAAGAAGCTGACTTGGCAAAGTTTTGACATACAGGCCCCTGGATCTGAAAAGAAAAAGCAATCAGAGCCCCCCTGCTTCGACCCCGTCTGGATCGGGAGAGCCAGAGCCCCCGAGCTAGCCACCCCCCGTGCCACTCCGACGACCTCGTCGCCGGCGACCACCGCTGCCCTGTCCACCATCTCCTTCCTCCTCCCTTTTCTTTTCTTCTCCACTGCTGCCTCGTCTACCATCGGCGACGGCCAGAAAGGCGAGAGGTGAGGCCGCGTTGGCCGGGATTGATGACGCGGGTCGCCATGGCTGTGGATCTTGCCGTCGCGCGCCCTCGCGCCCGTGACGCGCGCAGAGAGAGGAGAGGAGGAGGTGTTCCCCGGCGAGGCCGACCTCGTCGGCGCAGACAGCCACGCAGTGGAGGAGGTCCCTGCGAAGAGCTCCTCGACAGTGCCGGTCGGGTCGGGCCCGTGCGCCGCCGTGCGGTTGGAGCCGGGCGGTTGCTCGACCATGGCCTCGACCGTGCTTGGAGAGCAGCAGGGGATACAAGCCGTCGCGGATTCCGACGCTGTCGACATGGCCGTGGCTGCCAACGGCTGGGCTAGGTAGGGGCGAGGTGCGGGTCGTCCCAGAGGAGAAGGAAAGAAAATGGGAGGAGGATGGCGGGGCAGCGGTGGTCGCAGGCGTGCTTGTCGGCTGCGGCGAGGTCGCCGGCCCTCCGCCCAGCGCGTCGCTCCAGCGTCGCCGGCCAAGCAGCGCGGCGGAGGCCATGAACCCGACGCCCAGCGCGCCTCTGCCCGAGGGGTGGGGGGCTGATTGCTTTTCAGTTTTAGATCAAGGGGTGTGTGTGTAAATTTTTTGCTCTTACAATCTGACCCCACTTGTCAGAAAGTGATCAAACGGGCCAGATCACCTCATCAGTGCTATTTGCAACAAGTTTACCGAATCCGCGGTGCGTTTTGCAAATAATTAGGGACTAGGTACTTTTCCGCAAAGCTAACCCCAAATGTGGTGGTTTTCTGCAATTCACTCGGCCGCCCGCACGGTGCCCTGCTCCTGTTCGTCCTACTCCTGGCCGGCGCGGTGGCCGCCAAGACAGCGCCGGAGGAACCCACATTGCCCTCCACAACTCCCCTTCGCCGCGTCAACCGACGCTGGGGCAGCTGCGGTCGCCGGGGTGGGGGTCAAATCCAACTCGGTGCTGGTGGCATTGCTGGACTTGCACTACGCGGAGCTGGCGGAGCTGGTGGAGAAGGCCCTGCTGATCCAGACGCTAGAGGACGCCGTCGGGAGGCACAACGTCACCATCTTCGCGCCGCGGAATAAGACGCTGGAGCGGGACCTCGACCCGGAGTTCAAGCGCTTCCTGCTCGAGCCCCGGAACCTCAAGTCGGTCTAGTCGCTGCTCCTCTTCCACGTCCTCCCCTCCCGCCACCCCGCGGGCTCATGGCCCGCGGCCCACCACCTCACCCTCTCCGGCGAGGAGATCGAGCTCGCCATGGGCACCAATGGCGTCGCGCACGCCGCCATCACGCGCCCAGACGCGGTGCTTAGGCCGGGCGGGGTTATCCACGGCATCAAGCGCCTTCTTGTGCGGCGGTTGAAGTCCCAGTTAGGCGATTAATTAAAACGGATTTGATCACATGTACTCCCTCCGTTCCAAAATATTTCCTCTGTCCCATAATATAAGAACGTTTTTAACACTACACTAGTGTTAAAAACGTTCTTATATTATGGGACGGAGAGAGTATTTGACTTCCATTTGTTAAAAAATGGATGTATCTATATACTAAAACATGTCTAGATACATCTATATATTAACAAATGAAAGTCATGTGTTGTGGAACGGAGGGAGTAGAGTGGAGTGATCTGCCAGCTAGCTAGCGTGATTCCCCACTAATTGAGATGATTGATTACTGGTGCAGTTTCCCCACTAAAGATGGGATGGAGGGGCTGTTTTTTGGGAAGTCCCAAAAAAAAAAAATTGGAAGTGAGAGGGCTTTTGGGCACGGGCTAACAACGGAGATTTACGGGGTGCCTTAACACTAATTAACCTCTCCTTCTTGATTTTCAGGAAGTGGGGCCTTTCCTCTTTCTAACCCCATTCAAACTATGCCACATGTGCCAGTCCGTAAACCCTGTAAATTTCTGCCCGTGTGTGTAGCATCGCCGATCGGTTAGATAGGTGTTTTTCCCTCAAACTGCTACTTTTTGGAACTTGAGTTTTTTTGGTCTTAGGACTGAAATGAGAATGTTGAAAAAGGAGTGAACGAATGAGTATCAACCCAGATCTTCACAAGTAGAATATAAAAGCTGAGTGCAGAACTAATTAAGCACAAGAGAACCCCAGCCTTTGGATATTGGGTTTGACGGCTACCATCTCACAGATGGTTGACTGTGTGACTCTAGTAAGAACTCTGAACAAACATGGCGGATGTGATGGAAAAAAGAGCAAACAAACAAACCCCTCCCATAAACCCCGACACTAATTTGAGATCGAGGGAGGATGGAGACGGTCAGGTTGGGAACTTCTGAGAGGCCGGCCGGTAAGATCTAGATCTTCTGAGCAGCTAGCGTAACAAGTTGAGCAGCATAACAAGTGAGATCTAAAATGAATTCAAGGCAGCAAAATCACGCATGCGACAAGAGCATTTGCAACTGGAAAAAAATCTTTATGGAAACTAATTACCAGACGAGGCTTGCCTGCTCCGCCCATATGCACCGATCCGTGCTTCCGCTCCACTCGTTTTCAATCCAACTGCCTCGCGTAATTTTTCCTCCCACTTGTCTATTTTTTAGCCAAAAATAGGAAAACCAACCCCGTATTTCTGTTTGCCTTCTCCCTCCCGTAATACTCGCACCGGCCGCATTAAATCTTGATGGAAATTTCTGCTAATCTCACAATATAGCACGCCAACATACAAAGGCCTGCTCGCCAAAGTTTAGACTAGCCACAATAGAGAGTAACATACACATATCCCTAGGCTATACTACTACCTTTATAATGGGTAGTAACATAATTGTGGTGTCATGCAAAGATTCATTTATTAGGTTATAAACTCATATTGCATTGGGACATGTGATGTTACAGTAACTAGCTAAGGCCCTGTTTGGTTCATAAGTCCTAGGACTTTTTTTAGTCCCAATTTATAAGTCTCAAGTCTCTAAAAAGTCCCTATATGTTTGGTTTGTGGGACTTAACATGGACTAAAAGGCCATACTACACCTATAAGTCCCTATAAGTCTCTCCTTGAGAGTCTTATTTCATAAGTCTCAAATGCCCATTTTAAGTCCAAGTCCCTTCTGTTTGGTTTAGATGGGACTTATAGAGACTTTTTTAAGTCCCTACATCAATAAGTCTCTGTAAACAAACAACCTCTAAGTTACTCAAACTATCCCTCTTCGCATTAACTAATTGCCATATAAGCAAATTTGCTGAGTTAAACTCGATGTTACTGCTAAAGTTACTTTCACTGTGGCTAGTCTTTGAGTTCTTCCCGGCGGTCATCGTTGTATTGAAAACGGTACATGCATCGGAGCATATGGGGGGCGTTGTATTGAAAACGGTACATGCATCCGAGCATATGGGGGGCGTTGTAACGAGGAATCCTCCTTGAATGATGAATCCACTCGTTTTCAATCCACCGTTGTAATGATAAATCTTGTCTCGTATGGTACATGCATCCCTCCGTCCACAAGTACTTCCCTGCGGTCAACGTTGGGGAGGTAGAGCCAGGTGGTCGTGCTCGGCATCGCCGACGCCCACGGTCGGCCGTGCCGAGGACGCCGTCTCCTACAACCTCACCCCACCACTGTCCACAGTCGTTTTTCTTGATTTCTTGCGCCATGGCGTGCAGCACTCGAGAAGACCAGAAGCTCCGCTCAGCGTGCAGCATCGGCGAAGCTCAGTACGGTGTCGACCTCACACTCAATGGAGGTGCTCATCAACGACGTGTTGCGCGTCCCTCGGGGTGTGCGTTCGGTTAATACGGTTATTCGGGTTACGAATAAATACGGTATGAAATACCAGTACGGTTTGGTTTCGATAAATTCCAAAGTACTCCCTCCGTTTCAAAATAGATAACTTAATTTTGTATTAATTTTAGTACAAAGTTAGTATAATCAACCTGTGATTGAGTTGGTTAGGTGGACAGTGGTATCCCCAACCCATCAGGGCTCAAATTCTGGTGCTCGCATTATTCCTGGATTGAGGTGCTCATAGGGATAGGGTATGCGTGTGTGCGTTCATAGGGATGAGTGTATGCGCGTGTATATGAGCGCTTGTGTCTGTACTGATGCTTAAAAAAAAGTTGGGTCATTTATTTTGAAACGGAGGGAGTATTACCCATGAGAATTTTTTTTACATTCATATGCGTAAATGGTTATCTCTCCAGCTAGCGGGTTGCAAGATTGATCACATTGCACAAATTGCACATGCATTGCATCCGTTCATGCATATGCCCCTCCTTCATGGATTGATGGTACATGCATGTGCAAATCAAATTATGTACTCATTCGCAAAAGAAAAATCAAATCAAATTGTGTGCTATGGCGTGCGCGTGTTGAGCAGTACGTAGTAGATGAACCTGATCGATAGCTTTTTGCGCTCGATCGGGGGCAAAAAAAAAGGAATTGCGACTTAGCTGTTTGCGTACGCAAGTAGTGGCTTGCGCGCTAGACGGAATCGATCCAAACTGATTGACCACGTCTCACGCTCGATGGTTCGTTCCCGGTAGGTAGGATTGGCGATGGTAAATTGTGGTGGTCATGGTAGAGTTGCCGGGTATCTCCGTTCCAAAATATAAGGACGTTTTTTACACTAGCACGTTCTCTCTTCATCCCAAAATATAAGAACGTTTGGGAGTGGTTTTTAGGTCTCTATCCCATGGTAAACTGGGGGTTGGATGGTAAAGGGGTGGAGTATTACATTGTGGTGGCCACGTTCATCCTCACACACGGAGGATGCTGCATGCAGGAAATTAATGGAGTTCATTTGCAAATGCATCCACGCACGAGTAATAAGTAACAGATAATGTGGGCAAGCAATATGCGGAATCTGATGTAACAAACTGTTGTTACAAAGCCATAATATACACAAGGGTATATACGTACACGAGGGCGCTCCTGCTGCCGGACTCGAAGAATGGCGGAGAGCTGCCTGCCTGGGATTCGCAAAGGAGGTGTGGATGGATGCAGGGGCAGAAGCATGCATGTGTGGAGGTGTTGATGCGTAGGAGGGGGGAGAGCTGTGTGCTTGCCCTCGTCTGAAAAAGAAACTGTGGAGATCGATATGATCAGCAGCGGCAAGGAATGAAGGAAACTCTTCCTGACCTGCAGGCAAAGAAAGCATCCTGCAGCTAGCCCGCTCCCTGCGCCAAAGAACAGTTCTGCATCACCAGTGGCCGGCCAGTGGGGTCTTCGTTTACTTGCCGCTGGGTCTTCGTTCCAATACAAACATCATTGCTTGAAGCAAGCATCACCAGTGGGCCTCAGATCTCGCGCTGATAGCAGCAGCGGATTTGAAAAAAAAAAAGCGTGGATCATGGCACTAGAGCGGTGACATGGAACACACTGTAGCTTGTAATAGAAAATGTCCAAGTAGAACATAGGAGAATGCCACTCGCGTTTGGTGGCGCACACTTATGTTTGATAATCTCTTGGATTTTTTATGTGGCGTGTGAATTGAAGACAAGTGAGGTTCATTATCTTGGAAGAGATAAATGATGACACTACTTGCCAGTCACTTAATTTCTCGTGGTTTGGTTTGTAAAATCTTTCGTGCTTGTAGAAAAGAAAGAGGGGAAGAAACATTCCTTCGATCCAGCCGGCCGGCCGCAGCGCCGCCGATTCCACCCGTCAACGACACCCAGAGCTCGCAGAGCACAACCGTCGCTCGCTGCCGGCCAATCACCCGTTCGCCGCTGCCGCGTCTCCCAACCGCTCGTCGTCGTGCGGGCACAATTGAAAAGCACAAGGAAAAAAATGAGGTGACAGGTACCAAAACCCATGAATAGAAACCGTCACGGTAAATTGAGAAAATAAAATTACGACGCTGGACCAGTCACACCAACAGGTCCGATAGAGCCAACCGGCAACCAGGCGGTCACTAGTCCGACCCGGGTGCAGAATTTGTTATTCTACACCTATATACATAGGGAAACAACTGTTCTCGGCCGGCTGATAATCACAATGCGTCCACCATCTTCGTTGCGTGCCGCTGATAATCACAATGCGTCCACCATCTCCGTTGCGTGCCACGCGTCCTCAGCATAGAGGCAAGTGCAAGCACCTATTTCAACAACAATGGTGTTGTTGTAAATCTTGGCGGGAACGACCACTGTGATGTGACGCGGCTTTGTTTTGAAGAAATATAGTCTTGCAACAAGTCCTTTGTTGCAAAAAATAAAATCCGCAACAAGACGTTGCTGCAGAAAAACTCTACAAGAAAAAATCCGCAGCAAGATGTCTATTGCAAAGAAACCCGCAACAAGACGTATGTTGCTGAAAATTCTGCAACAAGATGTCTGTTGCAAGAAATTTTCGCAATAAAGAATGTGTTGCAATGGTGGATGGTAACATTCGGCCACTCGATGCGTCAATCCAACAGCTCGCATCCGGCCAATCTTTTAAAAAGATCAGCCGGTGGACGCGTAGCGCGCCCCATATACATATGTTTGTTTTGTCATTTGTTACTGGCTTTTCGCAAAAGAGCTTAAAATAGAAAAAACATGAGACATATATGTCTTTGTACGAGAGTATTATCTTTACTGGAGTACTAGTAGAATGCCCGTGCGTTGTTACGGGCTACAATACATATAAATAAATTATACAGATAACTAAGGTGGTTTCCAAGGTCAAATCTTATTTCTTCCTCATACGTCTTAGCTAGACTATGTAGGGGAAATGTAATTGTTGTCGCTTATCTTCAATAGGCAAGCCTAACAGAAAAACCCCACCCCACGATGCACCTTCCTTTTGCCTGTCGGACCCTTCCCTTCTCCCTCCCCTCCCCGCTCAGTTTTCCGCTGGAGCCCTCTCCTTTAAAATCTGATGATGCCCACCTCACCTTCCCCATGGCACCCTCTTTCCTTCAGACCGTACTTCCCCATGGACCGCCAATGAGGACTCCCCCGCCAGCTGCCCTGCTTTCCGCCCTGATCCCTTCCCCACGTGTTTGTGCTGGTTCGCCACCGCAATAAGGGGGAGGAGGCGTGCATCGCCCATGACGCCCTCGAGCCAGGAAGGCAGATACGATGTCTCTTAAGTTGAATATTATGCATTACCACGAAACTAAAATATGATGTTCATTGTTGGGCATGTAACTGATACGCCATCGTGTTCGTTATTAACTCTTAAAGCAATCAATGCATGTACCCTTCTATCATAACCACAAAATTATAACTCGGTGAAAAAATGTGAACCACTCGCTCATGAAATATGTTGCAAAGCTCTAATGAAATGTAATTTGCCACATTTTCTAAAGTTGGAAAATTATTCCGCTCAAATATACGGAACTGAGCAGACCAGCCATAACCCCTATCCTGAACAGACCCCCATCCTGTACAGATGTAACGTGACAGGTGAGCCCAAGGTTTTAGTACGTGGAGGTGAGCCCAAGGTTTTTTAGTATGAGCCAAATGTTTTAGTATATACTTGTAGTCAAGCCCGTGCGTTGCAACGGGATAAAAATAATATGGTACACCCCTATCCTAAAGCATGGCTCAGAACGCACCACAACTTCACTTCCTCTATTTGAACATGGCACTCCATTTAGAAATGGTAGCTAGTTCAAAATTAATCAGCCCATATACTATCTTGTTAATTCCTGTAAAAATAGATTAAGAGGTTAATTAATTAGTCAACCCTTTGAATAGTAATTCTCACCTTTTGTGATATTTGGATTGGATGGTGAACTTCAGAAACTCACCTCATCTCCCCTTCTTCCTAACGTATACCCCCTTCGCTAGTCTCATGAAGACGAGATCTCTGAAGAATCAACATAGTACCTGTAGAAAGAAAATAGTTATGTACCAGTAGGAAGCAACCCTATGCATGTCCTCACTCTCATATGCCCGTGCGTTGCAACGGGAAAAAACAAATCATCGCATGTTCCAAGTGACCCATCGGTGTTACCACTCTCTTTGCCATCGTGGTCATGTTGTCCATCTATTCATGACGAACACGATCAATCTCAGGTAATGAGCCTGATCGTCACACTCTAGCACACACCTTTAGCAATCCCATCATGTGCCTCGCAACAGAAAAAATTATCCCTACTCCCTCCTACCAGAACAGAACACATCTAAATTGATGCCTACAAAATTGTTATAGTACAAAGCAAGCCAAATTTGCCATGCCTCTATGCTAGCAATTTTTTGGTTAAATTGAAAAATAATATAAATTTATTTTTAAGCTACCAAAACTTTGATTAGCTGTTATGTAGCGACCAGACCTCAGACGGTCCAATCTCTGTGCTCAGGTGTCATCCCTAGATCAGTAATGCTGACACCACACAGTACTTGAAGTATTTATAACAGAGTAGCAATCACACACTTATTACATCGAACGTCTCAAAAGAGAACTTATTACAATAATATGGCTTAAGGCCATCTAATACGATAACAGCGGAAGGATTGGAAGATAAAGTGAGTCCATCAACTCCAACGGCATAGCTGAGCTGCACGGCAATGACCTAAGAACCTTACTCCTCGTCTAAAAAGTCTGCAACATAATACGTTGCAGCCCGAAAACGGGTCAGCACATGAAATATGCTGGCAATATAACACAGTAGAGAAAGAATAGAATAATTCTATCACTACATGCATATATGGCTGGTGGAAAGCTGTATGGTTATAGTTTTTGCGAAAAGCCAATTTTTCCCTACAACAAAGGAATAGACTTTAATTTAACTATCATGGTGGTTGAAACATCATTGAGAAGGTACCCCCAACTCAATCCCAATTGAAGTAATTAACAACCCAACAATGTTAATTAAACATGGTGAGATACATGCAATAACTCAAGCACTATATACTCAAGAATTGTCCATAACCGGGGACACGGCTAACCATGATTAGATTGTACACTCTGCAGAGGTTTGCGCACTTTTCCCCACAAGACTCGATCGCCTTCGTTGGATTTCTCGCACTACATGGTGTTTGAGAAACGGATGACCGAGACACAGTCTTTCAGAAACATTAACTCTCTACTCCGGGTAGACCGTACCAAACCTACAAAACCCACTATGTAACACCCCGGATATGATTTTCCCAATATGTACTCCAACTCTTGCCGTTTCCGGATTTAAGTTATTTTATTTTCTCGGGTTCGGGTTTTTGTCTCCGTGTGTTGTTATCGTTGTCATGCATCTCATATCATGTCATCATGTGCATTGCATTTGCATACGTGTTCATCTCATGCATTCGAGCTTTTTCCCCGTTGTCCGTTTTGCATTCCGGCGCTCCGTTCTCCTCCGGTGGTCATTTCTACCTTTCTTTCGTGTGTGGGGATTAAACATTTCCGGATTGGACCGAGACTTGCCAAGCGGCCTTGGTTTACTACCGGTAGACCGCCTGTCAAGTTTCGTACCATTTGGACTTCGTTTGATGCTCCAACGGTTAACCGAGGGACCGAAAAGGCCTCGTGTGTGTTGCAGCCCAACACCCCTCCAAGTTGGCCCAAAACCCACCAAAAACCCTCTCCATCATCTAGAGCGTTTGATCACGATCGCGTGGCCGAAAACCGCACCTCATTTGGACACACCTAGCTCCCTCTACCTCTATATAAAGACCACCCTCCGAAATTCGCGGTTCCATTCTCCCCCTAACCCTAGATCCATCCGCCCCTGCCGCCGGACACGTCCGACCCCCACCGGACAAAAACGCCGCCGCCAACCGGGGCGCGCCACGTGGCAGCGGGCGCCCCACTTCACCGCCGCCACCGACGCGGGCCCGAAGGCCCAGCGCCGGCCCTCCCCGTCGCCCGACCGGCCCGAGCGGCCTCCCACCGCGCCTCCTCGCCTCACCGCCTGACGCTGCCTGCCGCCGCCTCCCCGAGGCCTCGCCGCCGCCGACGCGCCTCCTCCACGCCGGCCAAGGCCCCGGCGAGCAGCGCCCCGCTCGGGCCACCCTCGCCCCAGCCTTCTTCCCCGACGAACTCCGGCGAGCTTCAAGTCCCTCTCCGGCAAACCTCGTAACCCGTGCGGCTAGATCTGGATCCAGATCCAAAAACTCGGTTGACTTTTGCCTCAAACCCTAAATATTTTGCCCCTGTTCATCGTGCCGTAACTCCTCATCCGTAGCTCCGTTTTGGGCATATAGCATATCAAAATGTTCGCCTCAGAGAGCACATCATTTCATCTCATTGCATCATTTTCATTTGAGTTCATCTTGATGCCCGAAATGCTGTTAGAAGAATGCTATTTGAGATAATTGTCAGATCTGCTGCTCCATTTAGATAATTTTCATTTTTGCCATGATTATTGTGTGCATGATATGCCCCTGAGCTCTACATGTGTTTTGTTACATGTTTTGTCATCTATCCAGAGGTGCAACCCATGTATTTTTGTGATGTGTGTGGTGACTAGCACAAGCTTGCAAGGTGGAGCATTCGTTAATGCTGATTTCAGGGACTTAGCATTTGCACTAAGTCCTTGGACTGTTTATCTCAATATGCCATATGTTCATGTTGTTTCCTAGTGATCCGTGCCTCTTTTGAGGATGATCAGTAAGGATGTTTTGTTAATATTGTAGTGCTCTATCCATCCATGTCTTTGTTTGCAATTATGGAGCACCCTAGCTTGAGTCAATCGAGCTCTACTTTTGTCATTTCGTGAATCTGGGCAGATTGTCTACTTGTTAGCAATTTTGCCGAGGATGTTGTAGTTGATCCATGCATGCTATGTTATTGCTCTTGCCATATCTAGCTTGTATTTTGTGTATTCTTGATGGGTGTATGCTTAGATTGTCATGACTTGATCTGTAGTGACTGCATCGAGCTTGTAAACATGCCTACTTGATATCTGTTTCAGCATGCTCCAGTTTTCACTAAGTCTGAGAACTGATTATGTTTTTGCCATGTTCACATGCTTGCAAATGTATTTTCTGATCCCTTTTGGCTCAAGGTCATAAGGGACTTTTGTTAAGCTCTTTGAGTAGCTCCATGCCATGCTTTACTTTGCCATGTTCAGGTCCTGTAGCATATAGTTTTCATGCTCCAAAGTGGGTTACCTGATCTGAAATTCCAGACAAGTGTTGATTTCACTAAGTCTGAAATCTGTTTACCAAATGTATTTTTGCCATGCTTGTTTGAACCTGTTAATGGATGAATTGGCCGTAGCTCAGTGCTAGTATTTTGTTAAGCATCATGAATGGATCCCTGCCATGTAATTTGTTGTCATGTTTGGGTGTTGTAGGATGTTCATCTTGTTGCATTTAGTTGGCTACTTACTGTAAATCGCAGAACGTGGCCATATTTGAATTGCTTGCCATTCCCAAACCGTAACTCCGATTCCGGCGTTCTTTATATCGTTTTCAAGCGATTTCATCTCACCTTTCCAGTGGCACACTTGGATTTCCAAGTTGAGGCCAGGTTCATGCATTCCTTGTCAAATCTTGCATATGCATCACATATTGCATCCTGCATAGCATACCATCTTTGCATCATGTTGTTTGAGTTTGCACATGGTTGATTGTGTCCTTGTTGCTTGTTTGTCTTGTTTGGGTAGAGCCGGGAGATGAGTTCGCTAACGAGGAGCCCGTTGAGTTTGCTTTCGAGGATCCAGTCAACTCTGACAACTTTGCAGGCAAGATGATCATACCCTCGAAATCACTACTATCTTTGCTTTGCTAGATGCTCGCTCTTTTGCTATGCCTATGCTACGATGCCTACCACTTGCTTATCATGCCTCCTAAATTGCCATGTCAAACCTCTAACCCACCATGTCCTAGCAAACCGTTGATTGGCTATGTTATCGCTTTGCTCAGCCCCTCTTATAGCGTTGCTAGTTGCAGGTGAAGATTGGAGACCGTTCCTTGTTGGAACATTATTTACTTGTTGGGATATCATTATATTGCCTTGTTATCTTAATGCATCTATATACTTGGTAAAGGGTGGAAGGCTCGGCCTCTCGCCTAGTGTTTTGTTCCACTCTTGCCGCCCTAGTTTCCGTCATATCGGTGTTATGTTCCCGGATTTTGCGTTCCTTACGCGGTTGGGTGATAATGGGAACCCCTTGATAGTTCGCCTTGATTAAAGCTTTTCCAGCAATGCCCAACCTTGGTTTTACCATTTGCCACCTAGCCTATTTTTCCCTTGGGTTTCCGGAGCCCGAGGGTCATCTTATTTAAACCCCCCCGGGCCAGTGCTCCTCTGAGTGTTGGTCCGAACCAGGCAGCCTGCGGGGCCACCTCGGGGAAACTCGAGGGCTGGTTCTACTCGTAGCTTGACCTATCTGAGTGTGCCCTGAGAACGAGTTATGTGCAGCTCCTATCGGGATTTGTCGGCACATTCATGAGGTGTTGCTGGATTTGTTTTAACTTGTCGAAGTGTCTTGTAGAACCGGGATACCGAGTCTGATCGGAATGTCTCGGGAGAAGGTCTATTCCTTCGTTGACCGTGAGAGCTTGTCATGGGCTAAGTTGGGACTCCCCTGCAGGGATTTGAACTTTCGAAAGCCGTGCCCGCGGTTATGGGCAGATGGGAATTTGTTAATGTCCGGTTGTAGATAACTTGAACCTTAACTTAATTAAAATGAATCAACAATGTGAGTTACCGTGATGGTCTCTTCTCGGCGGAGTCCGGGAAGTGAACACGGTGTTGGAGTAATGCTTGCCGCAGGATGTTCTCTAGTTACTCGTTCGCGCTTTGCCTCCTCTTCTCGCCCTCTTTTGCGAACAGGATAGTCACCATATATGCTAGTCGCTTGCTGCAGCTCCACATATTTTACCTTGCCTTTACCTATAAGCTTAAATAGTCTTGATCGTGAGGGTGCGAGATTGCTGAGTCCCTCTGGCTCACAGATTACTTCCAAACTAGATGCAGGGCCTGATGACTCCGTTCCAGATGACGCGCTTGAGCTCAAGTGGGAGTTCGACGAGGACTCACCTCGTTACTACGTGTCTTTCCCTGATGATCAGTAGTGGTGCCCAGTCGAGGTGATCGGGACCGTGTCGCATGTTGGGTTATCTTTCATTTTGGCGCCGTAGTCGGGCCATGAGTGTTTGATTGTTGTAATGCTATTTATGTACTTTGATTGACGTGGTGAGTGTAAGCCAACTATGTATCTCCCCTTTTATTATCTATACTACATGGGATGTTGTGAAGATTGCCTAACTTGCGACATTGCTTTCAATGCGGTTATGCCTCTAAGTCGTGCCTCGACACGTGGGAGCTATAGCCGCATCGAGGGCGTTACACACTACCTGCTGATCTACCTCTTCAAGAGCTTCACGTAACCTACTCAACTATGCTAGAGCCCATAATAGCTTGTGGCTGCACACGGAAGTTTCTAGCATGAATCATCTTAGTTCCCTTTGAGCCTGGGTGGCGGTCCATAGGAAGATCACACGGGTACCCCGGGATTTCCAGAAAAACAGACAACACTGGGTTCCTCAGGTGCCTCAATCCACCCAGTTGTTTGATTAAGTTGCCACCTTAAGTTGAACCATTAATTAAGAATCTCACAACTGTCATGGATTTCACTCAAACCCGAACCACGTCTACGAGCATAGCATGGCAATATAAGCAATACGTAGAGGTATCTCCCAAGTGTTTGAATATAACAGGGCAATAGGTTCTACCTCAGCAACTACTTCCCAACCCACAAGTTAATGACATCCTAATCATGCAATGTTTGAGGATTGGAACTAATGCACAAAAACTGGGTTTGGAAAGAGTATGATCAATGTGTTACTTGCCTTGCTGACGATCCGCGAATCCTAGAGACTCGTAGTAACACGCTTCGCACTCTGGGAATTCTATCGCAAGCAAACAATAACATACATAAGTAACAAGCAACGATGCACAAGCAAAACTCAAACAAGAGAGGTTGACCAGAAAGTTCAACTTAAGAATTCTGGTTTGCAAAAGAATCAAATCGAACAAAGCAACAAAACTCAACCAGCGAACGAAAGAAACTTTGTTTACTAATCTGAACTTAGGTCAAATTTTATAGTAGCAAAAACTTGTTTGAGTTGATTAACCGGAAAGAGGGTTTCGAGATGAAACTCCACGCGCTTGAATCGCCTGATTCCGATAAACGAGCGAAAAGATAAACAGAAACTAAGATCGGATCCGAAATCGCGATCAGAAAAATCGCGGAATAAATCCGAGAAAAAGGAAAAACGAAGAACAGGTTAACAAAGTATTCTATGGTTTGGTAGATTAATTACCTCCATTCCATATGTATCTCCTAGTACACGAAGCCACTGATTGACTTGTTCAAGAAACACGGAGTCTGTTCTAAGGGTAATCCTTTGGACTTCCACGTGTGGAGACTTCAATATCCTTGATGATGGTTCCCCACCTGAACTCGGTAGTGCTTTATTGTAAGACTACTCTGTGGTCATGCTTGTCTTGGACAACATGTTCACATGTATGTAGCAGAACTAGCTCATGTTTTGGAGCTTGCTATCATAGTTCACCTCCCGAGAGTCTCGCAACGTTATCTCGTCGACTTGTGTTGCAACCTTTCTTTTCTAGACATGTTGTCTGAAAAATCCTGTTACCAGCCAGATCTGAATCTCAGGCAGATATGATGGCTGGAACATTTCCAAGATCTATGATGTAGGCCCCGACGAGGTTGATGTTCTGGCCGACACACCTAGCCGGAAGATCTATTATTGTAGTATCTTGAACGAGCAATTCGACCATCTTCTCCATGAGGATTTGGTATGACTTTTTCCACAAGTTGTTCCTTATGGATTCTTGTGCTCCCGAAGTCCGACCTTTTACTTGATGTTCTAGATACCAAACCATATCAATAAATGGGTTACGCTAGCACATCAAGGAGAACATTAGAAGTGGAGTGCTCAATGTCTCTCGGTCGATCATCCAGATTTTTACTTGGCCTCGCTAAGGTGAAATCTGGGAAGGTGTTATCTTCCTTTGCGTCTGCATCGTCCATCACTATTCATCATGGTAGTATGATGTGTCGCCAGGATCCTCGACATGGATGTTGGTAAGACCCTGATGAATATGGAATTGCTCAAGTTCTTGAGAGCATGCTTGGACACTAGGTTATATCCTCGGTATCAATTGGAATGTGCCTTCCGTATGCCGAGTTGTCCTATAACTCTAGTTTCCTCTCCAAACTGAGTATGCCATTCTCTCGAATTCTTTCAAACGATCAATTGTGATTTGCCTCAGGCTGGTATGAAGAGTTTCAATGATCTATGGATCAAAAGTAATTCTTTTTACCACTTAAGGTAATAATTCCATGAGTCACCTCCCCCAAGGTGCCTCGTTGTGGTATCATGGCAACCCAACTCCTCGCTACGTTGACACCGTTCACCACCCTCCTAGGTGTGGGAATTCTGCTATTTATTTAAACCTTGTCGTATGCTCATTTCCATCATTCTTGATGTGTGTATCGTCTCTCATCTCGACAGATGTCGCTATGTCTCGTTCTGTGAGTTGATCGTCGGTTGCTCGATCTTCGAGAAGATCGATTCTTCGAGAGTTTCCTTTCTTCCCGTGATCGTGTTGGATGGAGTTCTCAAAGCAAGACATCGAGACAAAGATGGTGATCGTGTCAACGTTCTTATGAAGTGCAACCTGGATCGTGAAGACCGTGTTAGCCTTGTGTCCCCTCTGTCTTCTTACCCCACGTCTTAAATCTCGGGACGAGATTCTTGTTTAGTGGGGGTGAGTTGTCACTGCCCTAGAATTCTGCTTTATAATTAGTTGCATCAGTGAGTGGCATCCATGCATCATGTCTAAATTTCCAGTGAAATTGAATTGAGGGAATTCTCAAGCCTCATAGATCATTTCTAAAAATGATCAACCTTAAAAATTGCTTCAAACGAACCCAAGAAAATGTTCCTGTTAAACTATAAAAATATTGGCAAGAAATAAAACTCAAACCAATATTTTTGGAGTCTCAGAAATATTTGTTTGGGGCATTTGAGTTAATCCAATAATTATTTGCATTGGACTTATATTTGTGATATATTAACTATATGTCCAATAATTCTGATAATTGTTGAGGGGCTTTGGAATAATCCATTTAGTCCCTGCAAAAATTATCAGAAGCGGAAAAATTAGTTTGGTTCAAAAACCAAATTAAAAACCATTTGCATAAATAGAAAACAGTAACAAAACAGAAAGGAGAGAGAGAGGGTTTTACCTGGAAGCCCAGTAGACAGCCGGCCCAGTCAGCCCAGCCGGTGTTGTCTTCAACCTTTGCCAGTAGGCATAGGCGAAGTCACACGCGCGCACGCGGAGGCCTCCACCTCCTGCTTCGCGGTGGCAGCCTCCTCGGCCTCCTAATCGCGCCATGGAGACGCCCGCGACCCCCTCGATCCTCTCCTCTCTCTCCGCACCTCGCTGCTCTCTCTCCCCTCCTCTGGTTCTCTTACCCTTGTTGTTCCCCACCTCACCGAACCGCGCCGCCGCCACCGATGAGCTCCACCACGGCCGCAACCACTCCCTCGCTCCCTCTCCGCGTCCCCGAGCTCCACCACGACCCCGTGGAGCAACACACCCGACGCACGCGACCAGAAGAGGCCCTAGTCAATCGGAGCGTCGTCGTCTTCACCTCCGGTGCCCGGAGATCAACTCCGTCGATTCGCCTCATCCAGAGCATCCCCGAGTCCGCTGAGCTTGTCTACGTGACCGCTGTGAGCTCACCGTCTTTTCCCCCTCGTTATCTTCGTCGTTTGCGACCTCCAGCGTCCGTAACCGCCGTGGCCGAGCTTCCCCTGCCGCCGGCCATGTCGCCGTCGTCGTTGCAGCCACTTCAGCTCGAGCCTGAGAGCGTCACCGTGCTCAGCATGTCTGCAGGAGCACGAAGCACCCCACCGCTCGACCCGCCATGCACTACAACGCTGATTCCGAGCTTGACCGAACAACGGCCGCCGCAAACCTCGTCGCCGGCATTGATTCCGGCGAGCCTTGCGCCCAACTCCGCCTCCTCTTGATGCGGGCGAGCAAGGGCTATGCCCTGGTGCCCTCAGCGCGCTAACCTGATGCCTCTAGCGCAAATTCGGCGCGCCCCGCCGTGTTCTGTGGTCGCCGCCGGTTGAACTCCGGTGAGATGACGTGGCCCGTCATTAGTAGCTAACCGCCCCACTAATTAACCCTCCAGTGACACCGACATATGGGCCCCACGCCCTTAATTAACCATAGTTTAGTTTCTGATTAGTTTTAACTAATAACCGTGGCCCCACCAGTCAGAGTTGACCCTGCTGACATGGTCGTTGACCGGACCCACCTGTCCGTGACACTGATGACCCCGGGTCACTGACTAGTGGACCCCACTGGTCAGGTTTGACCTGGGCTGGCACCGTTGACCTGCTGACGTCAGCATGATGTCATGCTGATGCTGTAATGATTTTCTAGTTTTAAAATAATCCAGGAAATTCCAGAAAATAGTATAAACTTCTAAAAATCATAGAAATTAAACCGTAACTCCAAATATGATAAATTATATATGAAAAATGATCAAAAAATCCAATCTATCCATCTGTACCATTCTCATGCATGTTAGAGAAACTTATAGCTACTGTTTAGGACAAATCAAATGAATGGCATTTAAATAACCATATGTGGAGTTTGAATTTGAACCTTGGGTTCAAACCAACTACACTTAATTGTGTTGCTAGTTGCATTAGGCCAAATCACATCATATTGCCATGACATAATCATGCATCATAATTGTTGCATTACATTGATTGTGTTCTTCCTTGTTTGCCGGTGTTTGTTCCCTCTCGATAGACGTGGTTCCGACGATGTGATCGATGACACCGATGAAGAACTATACTATCTTCAGAAGTGCCAGGCAAGCAAAACCCCCTTGTTCATTTCGATACAAGCCCACTCTCTCGCTCCTGCTCTCTTTTACTGCATTAGGACAACAATGTTTCAACTGTTACATGCTGCGGTAGCTGAACCCCTTTCCTCTGCATGACCTGTCATTGCCACAGTAAATAGATGAAACCCACTGGCATGAGTAGGAGTTGTTTGAGCCCTGATGTGCCTACTCATTCATGTTGTTGTCATGCCTGCTACTACTTAGAGTTGAGTCAAGTCTGATTCATCGGGGATGAATTGGAATGGTGTTGAACATGTCCTACTGTGTGTGAGCTAAGTGTGTGAACACGATTTGGTAAAGGTAGCGGTGAGAGGCCATGTAGGAGTACATGGTGGGTTGTCTCATTGCAGCCGTCCTCAGGAACTGAGTTCTGTGTTTGTGATCTGTGAACAGTTACTACCACACATTAGGCTCCGGGCGCTCCAAGCTCTCTCGACTTATTAATCAACTCGATCTCTGTCCAGGAGTTGCAACTAGTTTCTGGTGTTTGTAGGTAGTGTTAGTAGTCTACCAAGTGGCACCCGGTACAGGTGGGCTTGGGACAGACTAGGCACAGTGGCACGGTGTACCAAGTGGCACCCGGATGGTGGGCTTGGGAACCCTGCACACATCGTTTGGGGCCGTGAGCGACACCCCGGCCGGATCTCCTTGCGGATGGAACCCGAATAGGCGATAAACCTGGACTAGAGACTTGTTGGTTAGTCAGGTCGTGGCCGACTCCCTCGCCCGGCTTCCGCTTGAAGGTTGCCGAGGTACATGACGTGTACAGGGCGATAAGTGGCGAGAGCGTGTGAAGAAGTACACCCCTGCAGGGTTATCATTATCTATTCGAATAGCCGGATTCCTCGGATATGGAAACTTGGACCCCTTGCATAGTTCATAGACAAGTGAAAGTGGATACTCTAAAACTCGCAAGATAAGCGTGAGTGCTATGGATGGCGTTCTCGCAGGGAGACGGGAGCGGATCCATAGTGGTGCATTGGTATGGTGAATTTGTGGACTCGTGTGCGCCACCTCAAAAGAGTTACTTGAAGTCGTAGTTCAGGTTAGCCACTGAGTCAAAGCTGGCTTGCTACAGTTAAACTCCACCACCCTCTTTGTTGATACCGATGCATATGTAGTTAGTTCTGATGTAAGTCTTGCTAGGTACATTTGTACTCACGTTTGCTTATTTTATGTTTTGCAGAGAGACTTCAGTCTCGCTAGTAGTTCCACATGGACTTCGACGTTTAGTTTGTGACCTCAGCTACGATCTTGTACCCTTGGGAGGGTCTTGTAGATAGTCAGGCTCCTCAGCCTTCTTCATTTTTAGTTGTCTGTACTCAGACAAGTTAAGCATCCGTATGTGCTTGTTGCTTGTATGCTCTGTATGTTTGGTCATGAGACCCATGTTTGTAATATCTCGCTCTTCGGAGCCTAATGAATAATACTCTGAGTCGTAGAGTCTTGTTGTGATGCCATGTTGTATTGCACATATTGAGCATATTGTGTGTATGATTGAAATGCTTGGTATGTGTGGGATCCGACAACCTAGTTGTTTATCCTTGGTAGCCTCTCTTATGGGGAAATGTAGTCTTGTGCTTCCATGAGCCATAGTAGTCCGCTACAGCCCGGTTCAACGGATCGAAGTCCTGCTAGCCCAGCACTACTGCTCCGGAACACTTGACTGGCCGGCATGTGATTCACTTCGTTCCTGTGTCTGTCCCTTCGGGGAAATGTCACGCGGTGACATCCGGAGTCCTACCTAGCCTGCTACAGCCCGGGTTCCCGGAGTCCTGTTAGCCTAGTGCTACAGCCCGGATTCACACGCTGCTGACCGACATGCTCGATGTTGATTCATGTATGCCTGTCCCCGTAAGTTAGTGCCACTTTGGGTTCACGACTAGTCATGTCGGCCCGGGTTCTCTGTCATATGGATGCTAGCGACACTATCATATACGTGAGCCAAAAGGCGCAAACGGTCCCGGACCATGGTAAGGCGACACCCGTGGGAATACCGTGCGTGAGGCCGCAAAGTGATATGAGGTGTTACAGGCTAGATCGGTGTGACTTAGAATCGAGGTCCTGACACTGCTGCTATACTGGGATCAACATCTTTAGTGTCCTGCAACTTTTAGGGATTTCTTTTAGTTTTTTTTCTGAAATGTTTCTCCTTTTATGTTCTTCAACTGAAAATTGTTGTATGTACCTATTGCAGATTCATGTTGTAGAACAGGTTTGTGTCCCAGGGATTAGATTCTCCTCCACCATCTTCGCTTTGCTGCCTCTTCATGATGCAAGTCTAGCTCCGATGTCTGCAAGGTAGGTTTAATGATTTTTAGTGCGTTTCCTTCACCATTTGTTTGTAATAGTTATTCAGTTGTTGTTTTCCTTACATTGTTATCTCCTGTTGTGGTGAAACTGTCCTCTACTTTGCTCCTGTAGTTTTCCTCCTTAGTTTCCCCAATGTTCGTAGATCCATCTCTGGATTGGAATGTACCTCAAGGTTCATCACCAGTTTAATTTTAAGACATTTAGGTTTTTTTTTTGCAGTAGTTAATTGAGATTTTTGATTTTATACCTTGTATATAATGTCAGAATGAAGGAGTGCAGTGAAAGAAAATGATTCTTGCATCATAATTTTGGTTAGCCTTTTACCTTTTTATGTATTTTAATCATCTTTGCAAAGTTTTAGGTACTGTATCTCACATTTAATATGAGTTCTTCCTGTGTCAATCTCAGTAGATCCTCTTCATTACTGTCCTCATCATGCTCCTCTCGTGACACATTTTGAAAAGTAGAATGTCAGTGCTAGCATAATCATCAATAGCAAAGCTTATAGAAATAGATGAAAGCAGAATGTCAGTGTTAGCATAATCGCAATCATGCTTGAATGCATTCTGTAGGTTGTATTTTGCGCTTACAGTGTAATAACTAGGTACTTACAGTGTAAATACTTTAGTTTTCTTGATTTTTTACATTTGGAAATTGCTAGGTACTTACAGTGTAATTACTTTAGTTTTATTGATTTTACAGTGTAATTATTTGGGTGTTTACAGTGTAATTGTCTTTTGTCTCCATGTTTACACCGTCTTTTGCACTGTAACTTTCTATGATTTACACTGTAATATTCTAGGATTTACTGGGTTTAATTTGCACTGTAATTGCAGTGTAATTACACTGTAATTTTCTAGGATTTACAGTCGAAATCCCCTCTAAATTAAAGTAAACTACACCAGTTTTCACTGTAATTTTCTAGGATTTACAATGGAATTTTTACTAGGTACCTTTAGTTTACACTGGAATTTACTAGGTATTTACAGTGTAATTGTCTTTTGTCTCCATGCTTACACCGGTTTTTTCACTGTAACTTTCTATGATTTACATTGTAATTTTCTAGGATTTACTGGATTTAATTTACACTGTAATTGCAGTTAATTTCCTAGGATTTACAGTGGAATTTTTACTAGGTGGCATGATTTAATTCACACTGGAATTTACTGGGTTTACAGTGTAATCTCTTGTTTACACCGGGTTTTGCACTGTAATTCTCTATGATTTACACTGTCATTTGCTAGGATTTACAGACTAGGCACCTACAGTTTAATTTGCTCTGGAATTTATTGGGTATTTACAGTGTAATTGCATCTTTTGTCTACATTTTTCACTGGTTTTTGCACTGTAAATTTCTAGGATCCGCACTGTAATTTTCCAGGATTTACTGGCAGTGTAATTACCAGCAGTTACAGTTTGGAATTTATGGTGAATATACACTGGAAATTGTAGGTATTTTGTGTTTTACATGTATAGTTACATGGGGATTTACACTGGAAATTACTAGGATCCTACACTGTATGTTTTCTGAAATTTTTACTGTCTTTCCCATGTTAATTCCTTGTTGATGTCTCTTTATGTTTTTTCCCAGAATTATAGCTGATGTTGATCTCTCTGTTTGTAGATGAAGCAATTTCTTTGTGATTTGTTCAAGCAAGAGGTGAAGAGGGGTTTGCCCTTTGCGTGCGTTCCAGTGTGGACATGTGATGTGTCGTCCTGGAGATCAGGCGGATGCTGGCCCCTGATTTTCTGGAGGGGTTTGTTGTCCAGGACGAACCGGGTCAAATGTTTAGCCCAACCCGTTTAGGCGTTCTTTTTGTTATCTGTTCATATTTCTGCTATTTACAGGTGCCAGCTGTTGATTGGTGAGGGTATTTGATTGTTTTCGAATTGAAAAACAATTAAATGTCAAATAGACAGTCCCAAAAAATTTAGTCTCAATACTAGTTTTAGCCCCTCTTTAGTCAGGGGTGCTTGAAACTTTAACCTCTTAGGCCTTGTTTGGATATGTAGGATTAGCCCAACAGGTTTTCCGTGAATCCGTATAACCGCCTAACGGATTAATACCTTGTTTGGGTCCTCCAACAAAAACGTAGATAAGAATACTTCTGTTTTTAGAAAGCTGGAAAACTGTGTTTTATCAAAAACAACTATTAGTCGTTTTTGTGAAAACGGGATTAAAGAAAACTTGACGTAACAGAATTTCTTCTCTCCGCTCCTTCCTCAACAAACTCATCAGCTGAATCGTTCTCCAAAACAAACAAGGAACTGCGCTCGCTGGTTTCACCCTCTCGTAGCCCAAACAAAGTTTTTCTTAAACAGGGTTTGCACAAAAAAAGAGAGTAATACCCGTTTTACTAAAAATCAGCTGAAAACTTGTTTTTTAAAAATCCAATGATAATCCCCGCTATCCAAATAACCACTTAAAGAAACTATTTTTTGTCAGACTAAAATAAATCCCTTGGATCCAAGCACCCTCTTAGTTGGCCTCCATACCCTGCGTGGTCCTCCTTCACCACCATCAGGGGCCTCCACCGCGACGTCCACCGCCCGCGAGCGAGCCACAACGCAGCCCAGACCATCCACCCCGTGAGTCTGGCCAAGCTGGACGAACCACCAAGACCAACCACTGTTGGACCTAGATTCTGGGCCACTGCCCCGACATCTCTGCTGCCGACTACGAGAGCTGCACCAGTTGGGTCGACTTCCAAACCACCCAAGCAGCTTGGCCAGAGACCCCTACAACATCGATACATGGCTCCACCACATAAATCCATCGCCGTGATGCATTCCGAGGCCGTCGCCCCAGCTTCCACCTTCGCAGATCTGAGAGAAGAACCACCGTCTAGGGCCGCTGCCCCGGCACCCACAATACCCGCCACAGCAGATCCACCGGCATAGGCCTCCGTAGCGTCGCCGCACACCCACCCTGCCCCAGACCAAGAAGAACACCACCCGCCCAGCGGGCGTGAGCGGGAGGCATGCCAACCGGAGGCAGAGGCAAAGCCACCTGCTCCGTTGCCACGACACTGGGAGGCGCCGCCTGGACAGGAGGGGTCTAGTGAGGAGGAAGGAGTGCGGGAAGCATGCTAGAACCACCATCCGCGGCCGCGCCGCCGCCGAACACCCAAGTCACGACGCGCATGGCATCCACGGCCACCCGCCGCAGGCACACGCGCTGACCACATCGCCGTCAGCTACCTTCTAGCCGAGCACCGAGCGTGCACCATGCCACAAGCCACCCATCCGGGGCCGCCGCCCCGGCGTCCGCGACATGAGACCACCCACATGACGCCGCGCCCTGGCCACCACAACCTGCCGCACCGAGACCATTCTTTGCATGTCGGCCATCCACCAGATACACGACCGCGCCGCCACACGAGGGGACGCACCGCGGCCAGCTCGTGAGGAGCACGAGGGGAAAGGCCCCGCCGCCCCCACCGAGCAGGCCTGTCCCGGCAGTGAGGGGAGTAGATGGGGGAGGGGTGGGTTTGACCGTGGCTAGGTTTCGCCTCCCGTGTCGCCCGAGCCGAGCGACGCGGGGTGCCCTTCAGTTGAATACTATATTAAATCACCATCAGCATCACAAAGGTAAATTAAAAAACTAATAAGTAAACTGGCAAAGTTCACAGATATAATCCAAGTTAACGTTAACAGTGTGTATAACTAGTTGCATAATGTACTACTGTCTGGTAAAAATGGTTAAATGGGAAAGTGCAAAACTCAAGAACTTAGACCAATGAAAAGAGGCTCACCAGGCTGAAATCCAGGTTTTGAGCTCCATGAGGTCATGCTGATCCTGCACGTCCATTATCTGGGAGGGGGTAATTGGAGCTCTATGTAGCTTCTTTGATTTGGTCATCTATTCACGGCAAATAATACATCTGACATCACTCCTGAATATATAAAGAATCTAAATCATAATCAAGTTCCATCGTTGAATCAGTCAATCAACCAAAAAAGTCCTAATGAAATAAATGTACTCACGTATCGAGCTCATCTGATGTAGCACCTGGATTCATCTTGGAAGTTATCTTCCTGTCACGTACATAATCTGAAATGTGAATTCTGAAGTTGCGGAAGGTCTCATACAGCTCACGGATCAAGTGCAGTGGGGACACCATAGTTCCTGATATCAAAATAACAGGCCCGCCTTAGAAGTTCCTAAGGGGAAAGAACATAGTACGAGTACAGATTGGTGATTGCAATGGGTTCCATCACGAAGAAAACTTAAAATTAATCTAGGAACAGATAAGGAACAAGTAGTTAAGTATAGGACACAAGAAAGATATTGTCCCCAGTCACGAGAACATCCACGCGTCGCCGTAGTCCCCGGTCACCACCACCAACGCGGGCCTCGCCGTCGATCCAATCTCACTTCATCTATCAATACTACACAATATGGGCAGAGAATAATTATAATTAGTGTACTCTCATAACACATTAAAATGAATAGGGAAGAAAAGAAAGCAGTTTATTAGTTAGTGTTCTCTAAACTCGTTTCTCGTATCATTCACAGTTAAGTACCACACTCCATTAATTTTCAATTTGGTCAAATTGTCTCATACGTAAATCAAACAAATACAGAGGCGGAACAAAAGATTTGATGGAAACATCATACATTAGAGGAGGCAAGATCCTACATATCAAGTGGTTCAACACATATAAAACAAGACTGTGTCATGTCATACATGTCCATTTCTTGTATTTGGAGAAGAACCAGAACTACTGCACTGAATGCTGAAACTTCAGTTATTGCTGGAGAAACAAGTGTTTACATCCATCCTCTGACCATAACATCAAATAATCTGACCATTCACATGGGGGAGCACTCACAACTTTTACATCCACCAATGCGCCAACCAGGGTACTATCCCTTCATTGGTTTGCAAGTTTGACCAGCAACCAAGCTGAGGCATCAGTTCTCATAGATTAGCTGAAATCTTCATCTTAAAATCAACTCCATTTTTACCCCTGATTGATTTAGATAATACTTTTTTGTGACAGATTTAGTTGATACATTGTTTTAGTAGTCAAGCAAAAAATCAGTTCAGTTGTTTTCACATAGAATGGTCTAATTCGTCATTACAATATATCAAATTTGAACCTTAATAATAATCACCAATCAACTTTATTAGCACAGTTAGTGCAGAAAGTTAGGACTACGATTTAGCGACCCGGAAAATCCATCTTGTTAAAATTAATCCGATCGAGCACATATGGATGGGTATGCCTAACAGAAATATCACAGAAAATATCGATCTGCACCCGCAACTGGATAAGAGACCCATCAATTTAAATGAGGAAGGGGATAAAAGGCAAATAGGGCAAAATCGGATCTGCACTCAGAAGTACATAAAAATCATGTACGTGAAAAAGGACCAGAGAAATATTGTTGAGTAGTGCGTACCTGCTCCTCCCCGAAGGCACAGTTATATATGAACTCATAGTCGATCTCGGCGGTGCCAACAGAGAGTTGGATGCTGTCTACGCCAGTCGTGTAATCCTGATGTTGTTGGGGGCCTCTCTCCATTAGCTCTCGCACAGCCGGCCACCACCACCCTAGTTCCGCGACGCCACTGCTCACCACGGCTTGAAATCTGGACCGTTGTATCACCAGCACCACTACGGCCAGCTCCACCACGGTAGTTAGAGGCCACGTGGAAGAGAGAACCTGGGGCTAACGGGGGCGAGCAAAAGTTGCAGCAGAGGAGGATGGCCGGGGGTAGAGGTGGATGGGGGCAGCGGCGGCGGCCTCACGTGGGTGTGTTTTTGCCCTATCATCCGTAGAGATCGTGCGCGAGGCCACGGGGGAGGAGGACAGGCGGGATATCTGGTTTTCTGGGTTTTCGGTTGTATCTTCGTTGGATTGGTGAGGAGGAAGGAAAGTTATGCCAAAAACCGGAGATGGGAGGTTGGAAATCGCATGGAGAAAATCGGTGCGGAGGTGGGATCGATCGATGTGAGTGACCATAGGGGAGGGGGGACGACTGAAGGAACAATGTAAGAACGTACCATCAGAACCACATACTCCTCCTTTAGGAGTCTCTACTATTTAAAAGGAATGTAAGGTTCCCATTTCACCTTTCTTCCCACCACCCCTTCGTCTAACCTTCCATGTATATGATAATCAATCACCTTAATTTATTTACCTTCTGAACCAATTTCACTTTAATTTACTTACCAAACTTCTAATCAAAATATAAGGTAATTCATGGTAAAAATTTGATGAACATTTATTTACACAATCACATTATTATTGACATGTAAATCATAAGTTAACATAGTAGAATATTTATATCCCGTTGCAATGCACGAGCATTGTTCTAGTAGGGATTAAAAAAGTTTTGGTGGCGATGGTGTAATAGAAATTTTCGCCCGTCATGTGTTTTTGCATTTAACCCCCTCACAAATTTGAAAAATAAACCCACCGTCCACTCATATGTCGGCCTTCTTGCACAAACACCCCGCGCCTCCTCTTCTTAAACGTGATCGGTCCCCGTCGCTCTCCTCTGCCCCCTTCGATCCCTCTTTCCTTCCTCCCGTGAAAGCCGGTGTACGATCTCCATTGCATAGCTTGTCTTGTTCTAAGCACAGAGGGCCCTGATTTGGGGGGTGAAGCTGATGGGTTGCACCGTAAATCCCCTCTTAACGACATTGCCAAAGGCTGCGAAACCGAGGTCCAAGCGGCTGATACGTCCCCAATGTATCTATAATTTTTTATTGTTTCATGTTATATTATATTCTGTTTTGGACATTATTGGGCTTTATTAGACACTTTTATATTATTTTTGGGACTAACCTATTAACCGGAGGCCCAACCCAGAATTGATGTTTTTTGCCTATTTTAGGGTTTCGCAGAAAAAGAATATCAAACGGAGTCCAAACGGAATGAAACCTTCGGGAACGTGATTTTCGGAACGAACATGATCCAGAGGACTTGGACCCTACTTCAAGACATCAACCAGGAGGCCACGAGGTAGGCGGGCGCGCCTACCCCCCAGGCGTGCCCTCCGCCCTCGTGGGCCCTCTGTTGCTCCACTGACATACTCCTTCCTCCTATATATACCTACGTACCCCCAAACTACCAGATACGGAGCCAAAACCCTAATTCCACCGCCGTAACTTTCTGTATCCACGAGATCCAATCTTGGGGCCTGTTTCAGAGCTCCGGCGAAGGGGGCATCGATCATGGAGGGCTTCTACATGAACACCATAGCCCCTCCGATGAAGTGTGAGTAGTTTACCTCAGACCTACGGGTCCATAGTTATTAGCTAGATGGCTTCTTCTCTCTTTTTGGATCTCAATACAAAGTTCTCCCCCTCTCTTGTGGAGATCTATTCGATGTAATCTTCTTTTGCGGTGTGTTTGTTGAGACCGATGAATTGTGGGTTTGTCATAGTGTTTATCTATGAAAAATATTTGAATCTTCTCTGAATTCTTTTATGTATGATTGGTTATATTTGCAAGTCTCTTCGAATTATCAGTTTGGTTTGGCCTACTAGATTGATCTTTCTTGCAATGGGAGAAGTGCTTAGCTTTGGGTTCAATCTTGCGGTGTCCTTTCCCAGTGACAGTAGGGGCAGCAAGGCATGTATTGTATTGTTGCCATCGAGGATAACAAGATGGGGTTTATATCATATTGCATGAGTTTATCCGTCTACATCATGTCATCTTGCTTAAAGTGTTACTTTGTTCTTATGAACTTAATACTCTAGATGCATGCTGGATAGCGGTCGCTGTGTGGAGTAATAGTAGTAGATGCAGGCAGGAGTCGGTCTACTTGTCTCGGACGTGATGCCTATATACATGATCATACCTAGATATTCTCATAACTATGCTCAATTCTGTCAATTGCTCAACAATAATTTGTTTACCCACCCTGAATACTTATGCTCTTGAGAGAAGCCACTAGTGAAACCTATGGCCCCCGGGTCTATCTTCCATCATATTAATCTTCCAATACTTAGTTATTTCCTTTGCCTTTTATTTTACTTTGCATCTTTTATTTCTCTTTATCATAAAAATACCAAAAATATTATGTTAGCATATCTATCAGATCTCACTCTCGTAAGTGACCGTGTAGGGATTGAGAACCCCTTAACGCGTTGGTTGCGAGGATTTATTTGTTTGTGTAGGTGTGAGGGACTCGTGCGTGGCCTCCTACTGGATTGATACCTTGGTTCTCAAAAACTAAGGGAAATACTTACGCTACTCTGCTGCATCACCCTTTCCTCTTTAAGGGAAAATCAACGCAAGTGCTCAAGAGGTAGCAAGAAGGATTTCTGGTGTCGTTGCCGGGGAGGTCTACGCAAAAGTCAACATACGAAGTACCCATCACAAACCCTTATCTCCCGCATTACATTATTTGCCATTTGCCTCTCGTTTTCCTCTCCCCCACTTCACCCTTGCCGTTTTATTCGCCCTCTCTCTCCATTCTCCCTCTCTTTCTCTTTTTGCCTCCTTTTGCTCGTTTCTTGTTTGCTTGTGTGTCGGATTGCTTGCTTGTCATGATGGCTTTACCTAGATTTGGTGATCTTCACCTTAAAAGTTTAGAAGAGATCGAAAGCAACGTCAGGAGTTTTATGGTTTTACAATTTGAGCATAATAGCTTCTTTAGAAATGAGCTTAAAGAACAAAAAAGTTTTATGGGTTATATGAATAAAGATCTCGATGATATGTCTAAAGAATTTTATGGTTTGAAATCTCAAATTGCTTATCTTGAGAAGTTAATAGCTGAAGTTTCGGATAAGCAAGCCACCTTAGTTAATAAGATGGCCGCTAAACCGGAAAATTTTCTGGTAGATAAAGATGAAGATCTAAAAGTTATTGATGTGTCCCCTATTAAATCTTTGTTTTGCAATATGAATCTTGATAATGATGGGACTGAATATGATCCACCTTTACCTAGACGGCGTTCCAAGAATTCGGAGTCTTTAGATCTTGATGCTAAAATTGTTAAAAGTGGTATTGAAGAAGTCAAAACTTTAAATATTAATGAACCCACTATTTTGGATTTCAAGGAATTTAATTATGATAATTTCTCTTTGATAGATTGTATTTCCTTGTTGCAATCCGTGTTAAATTCTCCTCGTGCGTATAGTCAAAATAAAGCTTTTACTAAACATATCGTTGATGCTTTGATGCAATCTTATGAAGAAAAACTTGAGTTGGAAGTTTCTATCCCTAGAAAACTTTATGATGAGTGGGAACCTACTATTAAAATTAAAATTAAAGATCATGAATGCTATGCTTTGTGTGATTTGGGTGCTAGTGTTTCCACGATTCCAAAGACTTTGTGCGATTTGTTAGGTTTCCGTGATTTTGATGATTGCTCTTTAAACTTGCACCTTGCGGATTCCACCATTAAGAAACCTATGTGAAGAATTAATGATGTTCTTCTTGTTGCAAATAGGAATTATGTGCCCGTAGATTTTATTGTTCTTGATATCGATTGCAATCCTTCATGTCCTATTATTCTTGGTAGACCTTTCCTTAGAACGATCGGTGCAATTATTGATATGAAGGGAATATTAGATTCCAATTTCCGTTAAGGAAAGGCATGGAACACTTCCCTAGAAAGTAAATTAAATTACCTTATGAATCTATTATGAGAGCCACTTATGGATTGCCTTCCAAAGATGGCAATACCTAGATCTATCCTTGCTTATTATGCCTAGCTAGGGGCGTTAAACGATAGCGCTCGTTGGGAGACAACCCAATTTTATTTTTATTCCTTGCTTTTTGCTCCTGTTTAGTAATAAATAATTTATCTAGCCTCTGTTTTGGTTGTGTTTTTTGTGTTTAATTAGTGTTTGTGCCAAGTGGAACCGTTGGGAAGACTTGGGGAAAGTCTTTTTAATCTTGCTGTAAAAACAGAAACTTTAGCGCTCACAAGAACTGCTGCCATTTTTATTTGTAAAGTGCTATTTAGTTAGTTCTTTTTGCAGATGATTAATAGATAAATTACTCACGTCCAGAAATTTATTTTAGAATTTTTGGGGTTCCAGATCTTGCGTTAGCTACAGATTACTATAGACTGTTCTGTTTTTGACAGATTCTGTTTTTCGTGTGTTGTTTGCTTATTTTGATGAATCTATGGCTAGTAAAATAGTTTATAAACCATATAGAAGTTGGAATACAGTAGGATTAACACCAATATAAATAAATAATGAGTTCATTACAGTACCTTGAAGTTTTGTTTTCTTTCGTCAACGGAGCTCACGAGATTTTCTACTTTAAGTTTTGTGTTGTGAAGTTTTCAAGTTTTGGGTGAAAGATTTGATGGAGTATGGAACAAGGAGTGTCAAGAGCCTAAGCTTGGGGATGCCCATGGAACCCCAAGATAATCTAAGGACACCTAAAAGCCCAAGCTTGGGGATGCCCCGGAAGGCATCCTCTCTTTCGTCTACTTCCATCGGTAACTTTACTTGGAGTTATATTTTTATTTACCACATGATATGTTTTTTGCTTGGAGTGTCTTATATTATTTGAGTCTTTATTTGTTAGTTTTCCACAATCATCCTTTCTGTACACACCTTTTGAGAGAGACACACATGATTCGGAAATTGTTAGAATACTCTATGTGCTTCACTTATATCTTTTGAGTTATATAGTTTTTTCTCTAGTGCTTCACTTATATCTTTTAGGGTACGGTGGTGGATATTTTTTATAGAAACTATTGTTCTCTCATGCTTCACTTAGATTATTTTGAGAGTCCTACAAAACAGCGTGGTAATTTGCTTTAATTATGTTAGGCATTCAAGATTAATATTATTTTTCTTATGAGTGTGTTGAATACTATGAGAAGTTTGATACTTGATAATTGTTTTTAGATATGGAGAGGGTGATATTAGAGTCGTGCTAGTTGAGTAGTTGTGAATTTGAGAAATACTTGTGTTGAAGTTTGTGATTCCCGTAGCATGCACGTATGGTGAACCGTTATGTTAAGAAGTCGGAGCATGCTGTATTTATTGATTGTCTTCCTTATGAGTGGCGGTCGGGGACGAGCGATGGTCTTTTCCTAAAAATCTATCCCCCTAGGAGCATGCGCGTAGTACTTTGCTTCGGTAACTTGTATATTTTTGCAATAAGTATGTGAGTTCTTTATGACTAATGTTGAGTCCATGGATTATACGCACTCTCACCCTTCCACCATTGCTAGCCTCTCTAAATACTGCGCACCTTTCGCCGGTATCATACACCCACCATATACCTTCCTCAAAACAGCCACCATACCTACCTATCATGGCATTTCCATAGCAATTTCGAGATATATTGCCATGCAACTTTCCACCGTTCCGTTTACTATGACACGCTCCATCATTGTCATATTGCTTTGCATGATCATGTAGTTGACATTTTAGTTGTGGCAAAGCCACTGTTCATAATCCTTTCATATAAGTCACTCATGCATCATTGCTATCCCGGTACACCGCCGGAGGCATTCATATAGAGTCATACTTTGTTCTAGTATCGAGTTGTAATCATTGAGTTGTAAATAAATAGAAGTGTGATGATCATCATTCATAGAGTATTGTCCCAAATAAAATAAAATAAAGGGGGAGAAAGGCCAAATAAAAAAAGGAAGGTCCCCCAAAAAAGGGGCAATACTACTATCCTTTTTCCACACTTGTGCTTCAAAGTAGTACCATGATCTTCATAATAGAGAATCTCCTATGTTATCACTTTCATGTACTAGCGGTAATTTTTCATTATAGAACTAGGCTTGTATATTCCAACGATGGGCGTCCTCAAAATTCCCTAGGTCTTCGTGAGCAAGCAAGTTGGATGCACACCCACTTAGTTTCTTTTTGTTGAGCTTTCATATACTTATAGCTCTAGTGCATCCATTGCATGGAAATCCCTACTCAATCACATTGATATCTATTGATGAGCATCTCCATAGCCCGTTGATATGCCTAGTTGATGTGAGACTATCTTCTCCGTTTTTGTCTTCTCCACAACCACCATTCTATTACACCTATAGTGCTATGTCCATGGCTCACGCTCATGTATTGCGTGAAGATTGAATAAGTTTGAGAATATTAAAAGTATGAAACAATTGTTTGGCTTGTCATCGGGGTTGTGCATGATTTGAATACTTTGTGTGGTGAAGATGGAGCATAGCCAGACTATATGATTTTGTAGGGATAACCTTCTTTGGCCATGTTATTTTGAAGAGACATAATTGCTTAGTTAGTATGCTTGAAGTATTATTATTTCTATGTCAATATTAAACTTTTGTCTTGAATCTTTCAGATCTGAATATTCATACCACAACTAAGAGAATTACATTGAAATTATGCCAAGTAGCATTCCACATCAAAAATTCTGATTTCATCATTTACCTACTCGAGGACGAGCAGGAATTAAGTTTGGGGATGCTTGATACGTCTCCAACGTATCTATAATTTTTGATTGTTCCATGCTATATTATATTCTGTTTTGGACATTATTGGGCTTTATTATACACTTTTATATTATTTTTGGGACTAACCTATTAACCGGAGGCCCAACCCAAAATTGCTGTTTTTTTTGCCTATTTTAGGGTTTCACAGAAAAAGAATATCAAACGGAGTCCAAACAGAATGAAACCTTCGGGAACGTGATTTTCGGAACGAACATGATCCAGAGGACTTGGACCCTACTTCAAGACATCAACCAGGAGGCCACGAGGTAGGCGGGCGCGCCTACCCCCCAGGCGTGCCCTCCGCCCTCGTGGGCCCTCTGTTGCTCCACTGACATACTCCTTCCTCCTATATATACCTACGTACCCCCAAACTACCAGATACAGAGCCAAAACCCTAATTCCACCGCCGTAACTTTCTGTATCCACGAGATCCCTTCTTGGGGCCTGTTCCGAAGCTCTATCACAGTGGGCATCGATCACGGAGGGCTTCTACATGAACACCATAGCCCCTCCGATGAAGTGTGAGTAGTTTACCTCAGACCTACGGGTCCATAGTTATTAGCTAGATGGCTTCTTCTCTCTTTTTGGATCTCAATACAATGTTCTCCCCCTCTTTTGTGGAGATCTATTCGATGTAATCTTCTTTTGCGGTGTGTTTGTTGAGACCGATGAATTGTGGGTTTATGATCAAGTTTATCTATGAACAATATTTGAATCTTCTCTAAATTCTTTTATGTATGATTGGTTATCTTTGTAAGTCTCTTCGAATTATCAGTTTGGTTTGGCCTACTAGATTGATCTTTCTTGCAATGGGAGAAGTGCTTAGCTTTGGGTTCAATCTTGCGGTGTCCTTTCCCAGTGACAGTAGGGGCAGCAAGGCACGTATTGTATTGTTGCCATCGAGGATAACAAGATGGGGTTTATATCATATTGCATGAGTTTATCCCTCTACATCATGTCATCTTGCTTAAAGCGTTACTCTGTTCTTATGAACTTAATACTCTAGATGCATGCTGGATAGCGGTCGATGTGTGGAGTAATAGTAGTAGATGCAGGCAGGAGTCGGTCTACTTGTCTCGGACGTGATGCCTATATACATGATCATACCTAGATATTCTCATAACTATGCTCAATTCTGTCAATTGCTCAACAATAATTTTTTTACCCACCGTGAATACTTATGCTCTTGAGAGAAGCCACTAGTGAAACCTATGGCCCCCGGGTCTATCTTCCATCATATTAATCTTCCAATACTTAGTTATTTCCTTTGCCTTTTATTTTACTTTGCATCTTTTATTTTTCTTTATCATAAAAATACCAAAAATATTATCTTATCATATCTATCAGATCTCACTCTCGTAAGTGACCATGTAGGGATTGACAACCCCTTATCGCGTTGGTTGCGAGGATTTATTTGTTTGTGTAGGTGCGAGGGACTCGTGCGTGGCCTCCTACTGGATTGATACCTTGGTTCTCAAAAACTGAGGGAAATACTTACGCTACTCTGCTGCATCACCCTTTCCTCTTCAAGGGAAAACCAATGCAAGTGCTCAAGAGGTAGCAGCGGCCTGCATGGCAGCACCAGCCGACGAGGATGCTGTAGCCTGTAGGTGTAATCATTGCTCCGGCATGCCTCCAGTCAATGCCTGCATGAGGCTGCCTCCCTCATCCCGTCCCTAACGACTGCCTCTCCGCGCGCATAGCTCCCTCTCCAGCTTCGCGTCGATGTTGCCTCCTTGGTCGCAGTCATTCCATTCGCGGCCGCCTCCCTCCGCGACTACGGCCACACGCCTCCCACCGTCGTCCTCGATATTGTCTCGGGAATGGCTAGAAATCAGTCAGCTGAGTTTTTCATCTCTGGTCAGTCGATTTTCTAGCCATTGGATGCGAAATCAAGGGCGTGCAGTTCATCTTCAACCTCCACCCCCTTGAGCCGTTAGCTCAAAAAATTCATTAAATGCATGAAAAATAGCGAATAAAGTCAGAAAGGGTTGAAAATTGATGATGTGGCTTTGAATGGTGCATGTTGAACTCACAAAAATTCTGGAGTTGAAATTAGTTAAAAAATGAAATGCCTTTGTAACAGACGAGTTTTTGTCCGAAACCCTCATATTTCGAAAGAGATTATCCATTTTGTACACGAAGTGCATCCACTTTTTGCCGTAACCCTCTCAACTTTTTAGCACATGCTATGTGGGTGAAATGATGATACCATGCCAACTTTCAACCTTTTTAGAGTTCATTTGTAGTGCTTTTCAATTTTAGGGTCATTTAGCTCAAAAAAATTCATTAAATGCATGAAAAAATAACGAGTGAAGTCAGAAAGGGTTGAAAATTGATCATGTGGCTTTGAATGGTGCAGGTTGAACTCACAAAAAGTCTGGAGTTGAAATAAGTTAAAAAATGAAATGCCTTTGTAACAAATGAGTTTTCGTCTGAAACCTTGACACTTTGAAAGAGGTTGTCCATTTTGTACACGAAGTTCATCTAGTTTTTGCCATAGCCCTCTCAACTTTTTAGCACACGCTATGTGGGTGAAATGATGGTACCACGCCAACTTTCAACCTTTTCAGAGTTCATTTGTAGTGCTTCTCAATTTCAGGGCCATTTAGCTCAAAAAAATCATTAAATTCATGAAAAATAGTGAATGAAGTAAGAAAGGGTTGAAAATAGCATCCAGTCCTTAAAGATATATTTCTTCGCCTTTCAAATGCCAAAACACATATATACCCTAACTATTACAAAGATTCCATCCAGTTTGTCTGAAGTGGGACTTTCGAGATATATAAGTCCGGAAACTCACTAGAGAAGAAAGTGATGACGGTGAAGTCGGTCACATCCCAGAGTGGGATCTTTGGGTATAGAACTTTTTCTTCGCGTGTGTCCCTTTGCGCCGTAACTGTGGACAATCTTCTTCATTTAATAGGATGCTTGGGTCAATCTTCACTGTGAAGGGAGCAATTTCATGAAAATTTTAATAATCTTCTGACATGTCTGTCTTGTCCTCCACTCCCACAATATTTCTTTTCCTTGAAAGAACTATGTGGCGCTTTATCTTTTATTTTTCTCGGCTTGGTAGACATGTCCTTCACATAGAAAACATGCGCCACATCATTGGCTAGGACGAATGGTTCATCTGCGTACTGCTACGTCTTGAGCTTGCGTTGGTTTTCCCCGAAGAGGAAGGGATGATGCAGCAGAGTAGCGTAACTATTTCCCTCAGTTTTTGAGAACCAAGGTATCAATCCAGTAGGAGGCCACACTCAAGTCCCTCGTACCTGCACAAAACGATAGCTACTCGCAACCAACGCGATTAGGGGTTGTCAATCCCTTCACGGTCACTTACGAGAGTGAGATCTGATAGATATAATATTTTTGGTATTTTTGGTATAAAGATGCAAAGTGAAAAGTAAAGGCAAAGTAAAAAAGCAAAGCAAGATTAAAGTGATGGGTGAACAAATTACTGTTGAGCAATTGACAGAATTGAGCATAGTTATGAGAATGTCTAGGCATGATCATGTATATAGGCATCACGTCCGTGACAAGTAGACCGAAACGATTCTGCATCTACTACTATTACTCCACTCATCGACCGCTATCCAGCATGCATCTAGAGTATTAAGTTACAGAGTAACGCCTTAAGCAAGATGACATGATGTAGAGAGATAAATTCATGCAATATGAAATAAACCCCATCTTGTTATCCTCGATGGCAACGATACATTACGTGCCTTGATGCCCCTTCTGTCACTGGGAAAGGACACCGCAAGATCGAACCCAAAGCTAAGCACTTCTCCCATGGCAAGAACTACTAATCTAGTTGGCCAAACCAAACGGATAATTTGAAGAGACTTGCAAAGATAACCAATCATACATAAAAGAATTCAGAGAAGATTCAAATATTATTCATAGATAGACTTGATCATAAACCCACAATTCATCGGTCTCAACAAACACACCGCAAAAAGAAGATTACATCGAATAGATCTCCACAAGAGAGGGGGAGAACTTTGTATTGAGATTCAGAGAGAGAGAAGAAGCCGTCTAGCTACTAACTATGGACCCGAAGGTCTGAGGTAAACTACTCACACTTCATCGGAGGGGCTAGGATGATGTAGTAGCCCTCCGTGATGACGGCCCTCTCCGGTGGAGCTCCGGAACAGGCCCCAAGATGGGATCTCGTGGATACAGAAATTTGCGGTGGTGGAATTAGGTTTTTGGCTCCTGTTCTGATCGTCTGGGGGTACATAGGTATATATAGGAGGAAGGAGTACGTCGGTGGAGCACCGAGGGGCCCATGAGGCAGGGGGCGCGCCCACCACCCTCGTGACCTCCTCTTTGACTCCCTGGAGTAGGGTCCAAGTCTCCTGGATCTCGTTCCCGAAGATTTTATTCCGTTTGGACTCCGTTTGATATTTTGTTTCTCCGAAACACTGAAATAGGCAAAAAAAACAACAATTCTGGGCTGGGCCTCCGGTTAATAGGTTACTCCCAAAAATAATATAAAAGTGGAAAATAAAGCCCAATATAGTCCAAAACAGTAGATAATATAGCATGGAGCAATCAAAAATTATGGATACATTGGAGACGTATCAGGCATCCCCAAGCTTAATTCCTGCTCGTCCTCGAGTAGGTAAATGATAAAAAGAGAATTTTTGATGCGGAGTGCTACTTGGCATAATTTCAATGCAAATCTTCTTAATTGTGGTATGAATATTCAGATTAGAAAGATTCAAGAAAAAGTTTATATTGACATAAAAATAATAATACTTCAAGCATACTAACAAAGCAATTGTGTCTTCTCAAAATAACATGGCCAAAGAAAGTTATCCCTACAAAATCATATAGTCTGGCTATGCTCTATCTTCACCACACAAAGTATTTAAATCATGCACAACCCCGATGACAAGCCAAGCAATTGTTTCATACTCTAGATTTTTCAAAACTTTTTCAATCTTCATGCAATACATGAGCGTGAGCCATGGATATAGCACTATAGGTGGAATAGAATGGTGGTTGTGGAGAAGACAAAAAGGAGAAGATAGTCTCACATCAACTAGGCGTATCAACGGGCTATGGAGATGCCCATCAATAGATATCAATGTGAATGAGTAGCGATTGCCATGCAATGGATGCACTAGAGCTATAAATGTATGAAAGCTCAACAAAAGAAACTAGTGGGTGTGCATCCAACTTGCTTGCTCATGAAGACCTAGGGCAATTTGAGGAAGCCCATCATTGGAATATACAAACCAAGTTCTATAATGTAAAATTCCCACTAGTATATGAAAGTGACAACATATGAGACTCTCTATATAAAGAACATGGTGCTACTTTGAAGCACAATATATGAGACTCGCTATATCATGGTGCTACTTTGAAGCACAAGTGTGGGAAAAAAGATAGTAGCATTGCCCCTTTTTATTTATTTTATTTTTTGGGCCTTTTTTTCTTTGGCCTTTCTCTCTTTTTTGGGACAATGCTCTATTTAATGATGATCATCACACTTTTATTTATTTACAACTCAATGATTACAACTCGATTCTAAAACAAAGTATGACTCTATATGGATGCCTCCGGCGGTGTACCGGGATATGCAATGAATCAAGAGTGACAAGTATGAAAAAATTATGAACGGTGGCTTTTCCACAAATACTATGTCAACTACATGATCATGCTAAGCAATATGAAAATGATGAATATGTCATGATGATCTAGATGGTGGAAAGTTGCATGGCAATATATCTCGGAATGGCTATGGAAATGCCATAATAGGTAGGTATGGTGGCTGTTTTGAGGAAGGTATATGGTAGGTGTATGATACCGGCGAAAGGTGTGCGGTATTAGAGAGGCTAGCAAAGGTGGAAGGGTGAGAGTGCGTATAATCCATGGACTCAACATTAGTCATAAAGAACTCATATACTTATTGCAAAAATCTAGAAGTTATCAAAGCAAAGTATTACACGCATGCTCCTAGGGGGATAGATTGGTAGGAAAAGACCATCGCTCGTCCCCGACCGCCACTCATAAGGAATACAATCAATAAATAAATCATGCTCCAACTTCATCACATAACGGTTCACCATACGTGCATGCTACGGGAATCACAAGCTTTAACACAAGTATTCTTTAAATTCACAACTACTCAACTAGCATGACTTTAATATTATCACCTCCATATCTCAAAACAATTATCATGCTTCAATCTTTTCTTAGTGTTCAACACACTCAAAAGAAAGTTTCACGAATCTTGAATACCAAGCATATTATTATTAAGCAAATTACCATGCTATTAAGAGACTCTCAAAATAATTTAAGTGAAGCATGAGAGATCAATAGTTTCTTTAAAACAAATCCACCACCGTGCTCTAAAAGATCTAAGTGAAGCACATAGAGAAAAATTATAACATTCAAAAGATATAAGTGAAGAACATAGAGCAAACCTACTTAGCTCAAAAGATAAAAGTGAAGCACATAGAGTAAGACTACTT